>NC_056736.1:773102193-773222193 GCF_019279795.1 Protopterus annectens | reverse complement strand
TGAGTTTCAGACTTCATACCCTTCAGAAAAATATATGCTAAAGCAAGACCTGTTAGTCTGTCAACTGTCTACATTTATACCAGAGCAATTTTTAGTACTGTTTGTATGTTCTCACAATATATTTGGCCTTGTCCAGATTTCCTACATTAAGAGGTTGAGAGGTACGTGCAAATAAATCACTTTATAGAATTAGGTATATCCAAACCTCTCTATTGTACCCGATTTTGGCTCAAAATGTTGCTCTCCCCCTAATAATCCCTCCGCAAAATGGAAAATTTGGAAGAAAATGTGAAGAGTTTGCAATTAATAAATATTGTTATTCAAAATCTGAATGTACTCATGTTGCAAGGAAGTAGGAACAATGACTTTAGGACCTTTGAAAATGATACCATCTTCCATCAACATCTCACCTCTGTAAGGAAAATATGGTTGCACTTCTGGTGGTTCACAAGATTGCTTTGACGGTCATCCAACACTGATGTAGTGGTTGAGCTTTTGCAAAACTGGATCAGACTTTGTATGATCTCTCAGGTCATCAAATCTTCTGGTAGAAAAATTACACCCTTCCCTGACATTGAAGTCAAAATTCTCTGCATCAAGCTGTTCTGTGGTATTTCTGCATGATCTGGATAAGATATCAGCCAGATAAAGAAGTTTGCCTTTTGTATATACCATTTTGAAGTGCTTTTGTAATCTGAGCATCATTCTTTGTAGTCTTGCTGGAGCTGTATGTATAGGTTTCTTTAAAATAGTGACTAGAGGCTGATGATCAGTCTTGATCCAAAATGCTCTGCCATAAATATAATCATTGAACTTCGAACATGCGAACACAATTGCCAAAAGTTATTTCTCAGTCTGAGCATATTGCATCTCTTTGGGTAAGAGTTCTAGACGCATAGGTTACGGGTCTGCCCTCTTGAAGAATAACTGCAACAAGACCAAACTTTGAAGCATCACAGGAAAGAATTACTGGTTTGTGGACATCATAATATCTTAACATAGGTGGACTGGCAATTTTCTGTTTGAGGTCATCAAATGGTCTCTGGTGGTGGTCCAGCAATGACCAGTCAACATTTTTGAATGTCAGCTTTCTTAAAGGTAGTGATAATTCACTGAAGTCTGGTATAAACTTGCCCAAATAGTTTACTATACCAAGGAAATGCTGTAAGGCTTGGACATTGTCTGGAGCTGGCATCTCAAGAATGGCTATTTGTTTGGAAGGCTCTGGTCGCAAGTCTGTAGTGGTAAGTAAATGACCTACAAAAGTAGCTTTTGGTAGCCTGAAATTACATTTCAGAGGACTGAGCTTTGATTTCACCACACTCTGTTCAGTACTTTCCTGAGGTTTCTGTCATACTCTGCTTCACCATTACCTCCAACTAGCAAATCATTTACTATTATAACACATGGATAACCTGAAAAAAAAATTGCTTCATTACACACTGAAAGATTTCACTGGCAGAATTTATTCCAAAAGGCATTCTGAGAAATCTGTGTCTACCAAATCGGGTACTGAATGTAGTCCATAGTGAAGATTTGCTATCAAGCAGTACTTGCCGAAATTAACTTTGTATCTAAGAAAGAAAAAAACAGCGGCATTTGACGTGAGGGTAGCGACCTCCTCGACTGTGCACATAGCATGATTGGGCCTCTTTAATGCTTTAAGTCTCTCGGGTAAATACACATTCTGATTTTATCTGGGCTGCTCTGGTGAGCATCTACCATGGAAGACACTCAATCAGTTAGTTCTGTGACTGGACAAATAATGCCTTGTTGCATCATTTTATCTAATTCGACCTTGACTTTGTCCTGCATAGCTTTTGTAACTTTTCTTGCTGGTTCGACCACTGGACTGATCTCTGGGTCTAATTTCATGGAGTACACTCCTGGAAGTTTGCTTAGCTCATCTTCAAAAATATCAGCATACTCTGAGAAAATAGCATTGGTGAAACTGGAATTAGGACATGTGCTTACATGATGCACTTGTTTGGTAAAAGAAAGCAGTTTCATTCTTAACCTCTCTCTAAGATATAAAAATGACTGTACAGGTCTTCTGACTGCATAAAATTTCAAGCTGTTACTGTTCCTGGCTGGATAACATGAAAGCACTACTAAGCCTGCGGTTTGAATTTCTTCACCTCCATAAGCAACAAACTTCGCACAATTGACCAAATTGTTGTTCACCAGTTCTTGCTCTAGTAAATGTTTCTGCTGACATAACGTTGCACTTTGAACCAGTGTCTACTTTGAGCTCTATGGGCTTGCCATTGATCAGGACAGTAAAAAACACTCTGTTCCTTGCCAACACATCTGCTGCATTAACCTTTTCACTGACCAGTGACACATCATCTACATATAAAGTAGAGTTGCAGGTTTCTATATGATCAATTTGCTTTTTTGAGTGACCTTTCTTAATAAAAGTATTAGGCTTGCCTGATTTACAGAACTTTTGAAAGTGGTTCCGTTTTTTTACACTTGTGGCATTGTGACCAAATGCTAAGCACTTCTCTCTCTTAGATTCATGATTGGCACCACAAGTGTGACAACCGACAATAAAACTTAACTTGGGTTTTGCTGACTTGCCCTTGTACTGCACTGAACATGTCAGTTTTACTGAGCTAGTCTTAGAACTAGCTGGAAAATTATAGGTCCTCCCTAGGAATCCCGTAGGGGTTGCACCTGCCATGTGCTTAGGCCTGTTTCATGTTGTCTACATTTGCTCTAGAGGCTGCTGAAACTATGCTCTTATCACTTGCAAGCATATTTGTTTGCCTTTCTGTAAGCTCATGGATTTGACATTTCTATAGCTTTGCTCAATGTGAAATCACTGTCACAAAGCAAAACTTTTCTCACTGCAGCATTATTAACACCACACATGTCTATCCTTTATCAACTTGTCTTTCAAATCACCATATCTGCACATTTTAGCCTTGTTTCTCAAGTCAGTAATGTAAGCTGCAAAAGTTTCTCCTGGCTTTTGATCTGTTGTGTGAAATAGGTGCCTCTCCAATGTAACATTTATCTCAGGGTTGCACATTTCTCTAAATTTATGTTTCAAGCACTTGGGGTACTCCCTTGACTCAACTTGTACAACAGTATAATGGTTCTCCCCTTCTCCTGCATATACTGCTGGCGCATACACAAATGAACGCTCTCTTCCAATGGCCTCTGACCCCACTAAGTTAAGCACAGTACATGCCCTTGCACATGCTTCCTTGTCAGAAAAAAGCTGCTTGTATGAAAATATTGTATTTCTGCTCAAATACTCTCCAATTCTCTGCAATACTATGATCAAACACAAGTGGACCAGGCCTGTGAAATGCCTGTGCCATATCAGCATACAATAATGAAGGCTCTTGAATTTATGTATGAAGATAGACACACGTCAAACATTTATGCTAGAACTTGTAATTATGCCCAACAGCACAACAGAATCTTCAAAATAACTGCACTTTGTGAAATAAGTCTCCGTAGAACAAGAAGACTTCAATGTACTTTGTGAAACCAACCATTATCAGTGTAAGAAATGCTTCAAAATGACTGCACTTTGCAAGGCCCTACCATCTCCAACCCCAATCCTCATAATCAGACTAGAAACCACAACTTCTCCCATACTACAGCCAATAGAAAGCCAAGTGACTTCCTTCTACTAAGCCTAAATATTAGAAGTATATCCAACAAAGTCCATGAACTCCATGCCACCATAGACTTGTACTCCCCAGATATAATCATCCTGACAAAAACATGGCTAAAACCTCACATTACCAGTGAGCAAATACTCCCTACAGGTTATGGCATACTAAGAGTAGACCGGCTAAACAAGAAAGGAGGCAATGTAGCTATAATATTTAAACAGCATCTAAACATCCAGATCTTAAAATCATCAGCTCAATAAATAGGCAATCAAGAAATAATGTATACCAACCTCAAAATAAACCAAAACAAAACCATCAACATAATTGGATGTTACTTCCCAACTGGCCAAAACATCCCTCCACTAGAAAACCTCCTCAGCTGGTCTACCCACCATCTCCCCCAAGAAACTATCATTTTAGGTGATTTCAATATTGACTGGCAATCCTGTTCTGGCTACCGTCCAACCCGTCATGTAAACCTTCATGGCTTCACCCAACTAGTCCAGTTGCCAACCAGGATAAATAAAAACTCCAGCAAGCACACTACACTTGACTGGATACTAGTCAGTAAGAGCCCCCAGTCATATATAACAGGCTGCTTATCAGATAGCCTCAGTGATCACTCCCCAACATTTCTACTCAAAAAATACCTATACCAAGCTAAACCTGTCATCTACCGTCAAATACGTAAACAACTAAACTTTAACCCACTCACATTCATCTCCTCCCTCAAAGAATGTAACTGGCATCCTCTAAAGTACCTCAGTCTTGATGACGCAGTTGAATTTTTTAATACTACCTTCCTGAGCATCCTTAATTACCATGCCCCCATAAGACTTTCCAGAATCAAAGCACAACCCTCCCCATGGTTACAGAAAACCACTAAGTCAGAAATGAAAAACAGGGGTAAAGCCTGGGAGCACTGGCGCAAAACCAACACCCCCTCAACTAGACAGAAATTCCTAGAACTACGCAATAGAGTCAAAAAGCTAATAAGAGGACAAATTCCAATACTACCAGTCTGCCCTAGACTCCTCCCAACACAGCCCCAAACAATTGTGGTCCTCCATAAACTCCATCCTCCACCCAGGTAAAGTCAGTACCCCTCCTCCTAACATCCCCTCACTCCTCAGAAAATATTGCTACCTCATTCAACACACACTTCACACAAACCATACTATCACTAGCTAAACAACACAACCCCCCTCCCCTCCAACCCACACCTTCAACTAGTAATTTCCCCACTGCCTTCTCTTTTTCTCCTGTACCTACCTCCAACATAAAAAAAACTCTTAACTAAACTTAAGCCCACCAGATTAGCAGCAGACAACCTCCCAAATGAATACATACAAATCACAGCTCATGCTCTGGCCTACCCAGTATCCAACTTGATTAACCAATCTCTGTCAGAAAGTTACATTCCCGCACTGTGGAAAGTATCACATATAATTCCCCTCCACAAAGGCGGACCCGCCACAGAACTAACCAATTACCGCCCCATAGCTATTCTCTCTCTCCACTCTCCAAAATACTAGTGAGATGCATACACTCTCAGGTCTCAGACTACCTCCTTACTAACAACCTCCTTTCCAATACTCAGCATGGTTTCCGACCAAACCATAGCACCACCACTGCCTTACTCTCCTTTACTAACACTATCCTTCAGCATAAAAACAATGGCTATCTCTCCTCTGCTACTTTCCTAGACCTATCTAAAGCATTTGACATGGTCCCACACAAACAACTTATCTCTGTCCTCTATAACCTATCCTTCTCACAATCAGTCACCAACTGGTTTCAGAGTTACCTGTCTGACCGCCAACAATCTGCTGTATGGCAGAATGACATATCTCCCCACCTACCTGTTTCCATAGGGGTTCCCCAAGGATCCATCCTTGGACCCCTACTCTTCTCTGTTTTCACCAATAATCTAGCCTCTGCCACCAAACATGGCACACTCATACAATATGCAGATAACTCAACCATCATCTGCTCAGCCCAGTCCCTACCCAAACTGCAAAAAATCACACAGGAAGCCTTTTCCTCTGTTGAAACTTGGTTATCCAATGCCCAATTAATACTCAACCCAAGCAAAACTAAACTACTCATCTTCCAACCCACCAAACATACTCAAAACATCTCTCACTTTAACATCACAGCAAAAGGCAACACCACTATATACACACCAAATTGCTAGGAGTGGAAATAGACAATAAACTAAAATTTGACATTCACATATCAATGACCATAAAAAAGTCCACAAAAAACTAGGAGCGCTATACAGAAATAAGCAACTTCTCACCAAAGCAGCAAAAATTTTCAGTAGCAAATTCCCACCTTACCGCCACCGTACTTTATGCCTCTCCAATATATACCAATCTAAGGCAATGCAACCTAAACAAGCTAGAGACCTGCTACAACAAAATTGCCAAATTCGCCACAGGGGCATCCTACCGTAGTCACCACTGTCTCTCACTTGCTGAACTGGGCTGGCTTGAACTCCCTCACCTCCTTCAATGGTATCAACTCTCACTCGCCCACAAACTAGTAAACCATCCACGAAATGTCCCATCCCTCCAGAATCTACTCCAACCCTATCGCACCACCAGACCACTAAGATCCAGCAACAAAAATCACTTGCAGATCACTAAAGCCAATAACTCTGCTGGTGAAGCACTATTCTCTTGCACCATAGCCAAATTATGGAACTCACTCCCACCCACAATTACCTCCATACCATCAGGCACCCACTTCAAAACTTTACTAAAAGTGCACCTAAAAACATGCTGGCTATGCCCTTGCAACTCCCACTCTAATATCACCCACCCCATCCAACCACTACCTTTCTTTTCACTCCACTAACTACCTTGATTATAGCAAGCTCAGATGCTCATAAGCCAGTACTTATTATACAGCAGGAACTTTTTCTTGTAACATTTGTTAATGTCTGTTCTGTACTTCACAGATAAAGATTCTAGTTGTCTACTGATGTACTATGTTCTTCATTTGTAAATATGTTGTAAGTAATTGCTATGTAAATTGTTAATTGCTATGTAATCCAATGTAACTACTGTCTGTTTATTTTAACTCTAGAGCTTTTCTCCCTGGGCCTCCGCTGAAAATGGACCTACATCCAGTCGGACACACCCGGTCAATAAATATAAATAAATAAATAAATAAATAAATAAAATAATAAATAAAATTGTAATGATCAGAGTTATAGATTACTTTTAATTTCAGAAATGCGTGTAGATTCTTTTATTTTGTCAGCTGCTCAAGTTAACAGTACTAATATTAAAAGTGTCCCTCCTTTGACAGGTTCCCAGCTGCATTGTGTGGCTATTTTATATATTTGCATCACATTTTTGGTCCATTATTCATAAAATTGCGGTTTTCTGGCAAATTAGTGGCAAATCATTGAAGACTGAAGTTAGAAAATAATGAAAGACATTTGAGTTTCAGATTTCATATCCTTAAGAAAATTCATACTAATCCAAGACCTACTATTCTATTGTCTAAGTTCATAAGAGCAATATTTAAAAATTGCACTTATTTTTGGGCCTTTGCCCCACTTCTCTTTATGCCTTTGTCCATATTTCTTGCTCTGAGGCTGAGAGGTATGACAAATGTGTCAGGGCCATCACCGTCAGCCAGAGACATTTCAAATTGTGACATACTTGTTGCACCCCACTCCCCATGTAGTGACTCTGGATGTGTCCAACCAAGGCAAGGAGCAGTTATGCAGTGTAAGTGTGCAGAGTATCCCCCCATCCGAGGTAGACACAAGTACTACAGTGGCTTTTCATCTGTCCTTGATTTTGCAGAATGTTCTGGTTTTCTGTTATATTTTTATACTGTTATGCTTCTTATTCAGAAAATGCATGATGTGAAAATGCATGATGTTGCAGGGCCTGTTGCTTTAATGACCATTGGGTAAGCTTGTCTAAGAGTATAAGATGCAAGTAAACTTTAATAAGCATACTGTTAAAGAATTACCAACACTGAAATCCTTTTTGTTGTTGCCATGCAGAGAATATTTACATAACTAGGTAGCGTTTTAAGCTTTAGGTATTGAAATGCATATGACAATATTTGTAATAAAGGACAGGAGTACAGTATTTTCAGAAGCTCATTACATTTATTAGAGACTTGTAGTCATCTTTGCAGGCTTTACCCATAAACTTAACAGAATGCCAATCTATTATGTGTGGTCCATAACCTGTGCAGTAATACTTTAAGCAATTTATCTTGAGCTTGTTTCTTGTTTGCTGTTTATTTTTTTACTTTGATCATGTTTTCCCCATGAAACAAGTAGATAGTTGTTGTCAGGCAGCAGGTCTTTTTTGGATAAGAAACATTTTTACAACTGGGGGTATCACACAAATTGCTACTTTCAGCATGTTACTCGGCACTTTTATGAAGCTGAATATAAATTATAATTAGAACTGCAGTGCAAGGAGAAGTGGTTTGAGTTCAGTGCTGCTTGTTTTTTTTTATACCTGATTTTGACGGGCATTTAAAAAAATATTTTTTTCATGCCACAAAACCTTTTTGTTTAATCTAGATATTAAGTAAGCTGTCATGTAGCCAATGCAGTGAAAATTTTTTTCTACCATTCATTTTGTCTTGATTGGACTCTCATAATAACAGTTTGGCACCCAGGGCAACGTATTTAATTAACGTCCCAGTTTTTGCGATTTTAGCATAACTCCAGCCCTTTCTGGTTGACCACACCCCTTCCAGTTGGCCACACCCAATTAGCTGTCTCCTGCAGCCCCCCTTTGATTTGAAGTTACCAGCTGCCACTGCCTATGGGTAACCCCCCCCCCCCAGGCCTACACATACAGACTACAGCAGGTCAGGCAGTGGGATGTTAGTTCAGAAGGGTAGGAAGTCTGACACTAATGTGTAGGTCAACCAAAGATAAGACATGTAGTATACTGATATGCCTCTGGTCAGCATGATAGGTTAGAATACAGAATGAAATGGAGTACCTGATACAAGTACAGTCATTGCAAATGTGTACAAATGTCAGGTGTGCCCCCCATCCTATGTAGACATGTATAAACAGTCAGGTGTGCCCCCCAGTCATATGTAGAAATGTAGAAACAGTCAGTTGTGCCCACCCCACTCCTATGTAGACATGTAAAAACAGTCAGGTATGCCCCCTCCCCCAATCCAGCATAGAAATGTAGTAACAGTCAGGTGTGCCCCCCCCAATCCTGCATAGAAATGTAGCAACAGTCAACTGTGCCCCCCCGAATCCTGTGTAGAAATGTAGTAACAGTCAGGTGTGCCCCCCAATCCTGTGTAGAAATGTAGAAATAGTCAGGTGTGTTCCCCCACAATCCTATGTAGAAAGGTAGTAGCAGTCAGGTCTGTCCCCCTCCCACAATCCTGTGTAGGAATGTAGAAACAGTCAGGTGTGTTCCCCCCACCCTACTTAGAAATGTAGTAACAGTCCAGTGTGCCCCCCAAACCTATTTAGAAATGTAGTAATGGTCTGGTGTGCCCCCACCCAATCTGATGTACACATGTTGTAACAGTCAGGTGTGCCCCCCCACAACCCTATGTAGAAATGTACTAACATGTATGTGTAGGTATAATACCAGTGGAGCACAGATGCACAGAGGTGGCCAAGGTTGCAGGATACGTTGCAGTATCTGCACAATATGCAGGTATGTGTGTGTGTTAGGTCGGTGAGTGTTTCATATTGTGTGGGAGTGGTCAGTAAGTACGCATGATTAGGTAAGACCTGGTGGCCATTGCCCTCTACTGCTGATGACAGGGACAAGTCCTCACGACAGCAGTGCCAAACACAATACCCACCAGTATAACACAAGCTAGCAGTAAGCCATCGTAAATGTATGGTGGTAATATGTGTCACCATCTGAAAGACTGACATGGCATGAATGTTGGGCTAGATATACAAGCAGTACACAGGGGAAAGTACCCCACACATATAGTATATATTGTGTCACTGTGAAATGGACACACCCTTGGAATAGTCCATACAGGAATGCATCACATTATCTGGTCTTGTAGTAGGAGATACTGGTATTGTCTGCCCAAACACTCGCAGATCACAAAGGAGGTAGGACTGATGTATTGGGAACCAGCTGATGTACCTGCACATGCCAGTATAACTGGAATGCCCAATGCATATCTGTGTGTCAGATGCAAGTAGTGTCCATAGCACACATGCTCCCAGCTCACGCAAACACCACCCACAGGTACCTCTCTGTTTGTACCCCTGCTGTGGGGAATGGGTACAATATGACCTCACCTGTATATGGCAATAGCGATAGAATGCAGCATGCAGTGCAGGTGTCTCATGCAGGTGTGTCACTAGCTGTAGGTAGCACCCTGCCAGCATCCACACCACCTGAACAAGACTGATCGGAGGTATTGGAATGAACACCTAGCACACCTACCCTCTCACCCCAGGGGAATATACTGTATGGTGGCCTGAGACTGTAGGACTGACAGAATGCAACGGCCTGCCACATCTGGCTGGCATCAACACCTAATGGACCACAGGCCTCTGTAAAGGGCCTGTGTCTCACATGAACCGCCAATTCATGCTATGTCATTGACACCCAAATAACAACACAACACACTCTACATAAGCCATATGCAAGGCCATATGGATAAACCACAGTAACATGTCCACCATGTCCCACTGCATGAACTGTGGACCAACACCAACGCACAGCTGTGATGGGGTGATAAGCACAGGGAAAGTATCAGAGAATAACAGAAGGGGGGTGGGAGTGTAAGCAGCATGGAATATGCAAGGTCTGACACAAAGCTGTGTGCACACACTATCCCTGGTTGTAAACACACAAATGGGTGGCTACATACCTGCCCATACACCACAATAGGGGTAATGTCCTGACTCATGGCCCCTGCCTCTGGGCAACCTGTGCAAATCTGTACAGCTGTGAGATATTGCCATTGCAATATAAGGACATACTGACATGTTGATGGATGTACAAGTATGGAATCCTCTGCCAGGACTGTACCAAGGTGTTGGACCGGATACACAGACCCAGCTGCAAGTGTCTGCAGCTCCCCCACCAGGATGCCATAACCTACCATGAATATGTAGGCGTCTGCCCACAATACCATACACACCTGCAGTCACCCTTGTCCCCAAGACATCACTGTGAGCAGGAATGTCCACCTGACAGTACATGAGGACAGAAAACATCACAGTGTATAACAGTACACATGTTTGAATATCTCTGCTAACAGCAGTACCATGTAGCTAAAGAAGCACAGACACAATCACCTACTGTACACACTATCCCGTGCACACTTTGTCCCCATATTGCCAGATGATCAATGGATACCCTGCAGAAACAGTTTGCTACCTGTAGGTGTACAACACAAAGGTCTGCACTGGAATCCAAACTACCTGGAATCAATCCACACATGCAATACAGAAAGCCATACTGGCCATGCTCACACACTTAGAGAAATGAAGGCAATGTCAGACAACAGCATACTGGAAGGTCATACTGGGCATGCTCAGCCCACGCCTGCAAACAACAGTGGACTAGACATATCTGGCAGTTGCAGATGTTAGTGCAGATACTCCTTGATATGCATCACTCATGCTTTGCACATACAGTGGATAGGAATACAGACATATATCCAAGGACAACACACTATAATAAGCCAAAAGTAGATGTACATAGATATGTGGAAGAGAGTGACTGTGACAAGGAGCCATCTTGGCCTGTTCCACCCAGCACACAGCCAAATGGCTACAACCACATGAGGTCCAGATGTCACTTGCTGTAGATACTAGCCACCGGTATCTGTCAGCATTACAGACTATGTGGTGCACGTGCTAGCTGTGCAACATGACTGTACAAGGAAGTAGTCATCTAGCAGCTGTATACACATACCTGTGGAATATGTCCCTGCGTGTGCCCTCATGTGGTATGTCAACCTCTAGATGAATAGGTTATGCCCCATGCACACACACTGCCCTCCCCATAGCCCTACTATGACAAGCCTGCTGAGGTCATCCACTTTGAAATACACCTATGGGAAAATTGTAGCCCAGTAATCTCCGTGGCATGTCCTGTAACTGCATATTGCTGTAGTGTGAGAAACTAGTTAGGTGGGCATTCTAATCACAGACATGGCAAGTGTGTGTGTGTGTGTGTGTGTGTGTGTGTGTGTGTGTGTGTGTGTGTGTGTGTGTGTGTGTGTTTATCTGTCTCCGTCTGTGTGTGTGTGTGTTTATCTGTCTCCGTCTGTGTAGAGAACAATGCTTTTTAGGCTAGTCACACTCCCTACAATTCAAATGCCCTACTTTGGCAAGGCTGCTTACACCCTTTGGGAAAGGCATAGCCCAGTAATCTCTATGGCGTGTCCTATAACTGCATACTACTGTAGTGTGATAAACTAGTTAGGTAGTGTGTGTGTGTGTGTGTGTGTGTGTGTGTGTGTGTGTGTGTGTGTGTGTGCGCATGCATGTGTGTGTGTTTTCCTCATTCAGTGTGTGTGTGTGTGTGTGTGTGTGTGTGTGTGTGTGTGTGTTTGTGTGTGTGCATGTGTGCATGTGTGCATATGTGTGCATATGTGTGCATGCGTGTGTGTGTGTGTGTGTGTGTGTGTGTGTGTGTGTGTGTGTGCCCTACTTTGGCAATCCTGCTGATGCCATTCACTGTGAAATACACATTTGAGGAAGGGGCACTCCAGCAATCCCTGTGGTGTGTCCTATAACAGCATTATGCTGTAGTGTGATATAGAACTCTGGTAGGGGTTCTGTTCCCCACACCTGGCAGTTGTGGATGTTTTGTGTGTGTCTGTGTAGGGAGCAATGCATTTTAGGCTACTCACACTCAGTACAATTCAAATGCCCTACTTTGACAATCCTGCTGATGTCATTCACTGTGAAATACACCTTTGGGGAAGGGGCACTCCAGTAATCCCTGTGGTGTGTCCTATAATAGCATCATGCTCTAGTATGATATAGAACTCTGGTAGGGGTTCTATTCCCACACATGGCAGCTGTGGATGTTTTGTGTGTGTTTCAATGTCTGTGTACGGAGCAATGCATTTTAGGCTACTCACACTCAGTACAATTCAAACGCCCTACTTTGGCAATCCTGCTGATGTCATTCACTGTGATATACACCTTTGGGGAAGGGGCACTACAGCAATCTCCGTGGTGCATTCTATAACAGCATCATGCTGTAGTGTGATATAGAACTCTGTAGGGTTCTATTCCCACACATGGCAGTTGTGGATGTTTTGTGTGTGTCTGTGTAGGGAGCAATGCATTTTAGGCTACTCACACTCAGTACAATTCAAATGCACTACTTTGGCAATCCTGCTGATGTCATTCACTGTGAAATACACCTTTGGGGAAGGAATACTCCGGTAATCTCCATGACGCATCCTATAACTGCGTACTGCTGTAGTGTAATATACTAGTTAGGTAGGAATTTTAATCTCAGACATGAGAAGTGTGTGTGTGTGTCTGTGCCTGTGTTTGTCATTTGTATCCTGGGTGAAGGTGGCTGTGAGTGTGTAACAACTGGACTTAATGTGTAGTGGGGTTTGCAAACTTCTTATATGGTGGCCCTAGTATATATCACAATATCCACTGTACAGGGATAACAGATGTGAAATAGCCAAGAGACTGGGGTGCAAATTCATACCCCTATGTGTGACATCAATGCCAGCTGAACTACGTTAGCAACCCTTGTATTACCGAGGGAACACTCTCAACCAATGTCTCATGCATACACACACACTTGCCTAGGCAACACCCACTATGTTGGTAGTACCCTGCATATTGCCCACTAATAGTAACCATGGTGTGATTGCAGTAGGCTACAGAAGGCATGGCACCCTGTCCATCAGTCCAATAGGCATGTACATGCTGACAGTGCACCTTCCCCCTGTTCCCCACTGGACACCTGCAACACTTGTGGTGCCAGCAAATGTGACCCACAAAGGACATACCATGCCTAAAACACAAGCCTTGTATGGACGGATGCCACTGACACCAAGGAATACTGGTATCATGCTATAAATGTAGGTGGAGGGTCACCCTGCTGTCCATTAACAGTTCCCACCACATGAGGCCAGGACTGGCATAACTGATGATAACAATTTGTGTACATAACATGGACCAGATACCCCAGGTGCAGTTTCACATGTCACTGTACATGCATGTGTGAGGTGTGCACATCCCAGACACTGTCCATGTCATGTACTGAGAAACACTTACATGGCAAGCAATGCACAGCATTGGCCACACGCAATAGTCACCCAGGTGACTGGATGGTGAATACAATACCCACCTGTGTGGGCAAATCTCAACACTACATCCCTGAGCCACATTGCAGACCATTGTCATGTGGCCTGATGCTAAGGTATACCCATCACCTAGCCTTGTATAGACATCTGGCACCGTCAACCACTACACACCCGTGAAGCAATACACCCATGCATGTCAGTACTGGCACCCATGTCTGTGTGTGTATTGCATGATTCCTATGACCACATTCACACTCACTACAACCCCCATTGGCATACTGAAGCATGCTGTCTGATGTCAGACACCACACCAAACCCTTTGCCCATATAATCTCCATATAACCCCTGTGGTGCATGTGATACCTGCACAGTACTGTGCTGTGGCAATCCCACTAGTGATGAGTTGTATTCCTGGCCCTGCCAAGTGTGTCAATGTGTGTGTGTCCCTGTGAGAGTGTGGCTGCATTGACGCTGACACCTGTTCATGTAGACAGGCATGTGTACTACACCTACTGCGTAGCTACTATATCCCTGTTGCAAATGTCACTCACCATCACATATACGTTCTGAGGGCTCCTCAACATGTAACCTATGTGCCGCATCCAATGATTGCATGGACATGTCGTCACACTACATAATCATCACGGGTTTGATACCATGTACTGGTAGGTGTGTGACAAACATGCTTAAGTTTTTCTCTCTCACCCCTCCCTGATTTTTCTTTGCTTCTGTCTGCCTCTCTCACTCCCTCTCTGGTGGATGTGGAGACTTACACCTGCTTTGCTTAGGCAGAAAGTGTATTTTAAGTGATGCTCATGATCAACTGATGGCCCCTGCATGAATTGCAGCCCTCAACTAGCTGATTGCATGTGGAACAGCTGTGGTGACATTCCCATAGCCAATTACATGGGAACACACACTCCAATATCTAGGAACATCTTGTTGGTGTTGGGCCTTTCATTCATTGTGAGCAGGGACCTGATCTGTTGTATGGCAAACAGCATCTCAGATGGATTGGGTATTTACCTCTAACAACATACACTGTGGAAACAGTCCAACACACAGGAGGGGGATGTGCCTGACCTGACTACAGACTGTAAGTGCTGCTATATTGCATTTGGAGTAATGTTGGTATAACAGGGTGTGTGTGGATATGGCTGTCCTACATGTTTTAATACCTGCCATGTCAGTGTTATGTTTATGAGGGAACCCCCATCTGTAGGGTCATCTGCAGACTGGGCAGTGTGTGGTACCTTTTGTTTCATGTGTTACCCACAGAGCACCTATCTGTGAACTGCAGAAAGTAGTGTGAGGATTGCAGTCTGTAGATGGTGCCAGCCGTGAGAGTTACTGAATTCATATCCCTCATAGGACATATGTTGCAACAAACCCTGTTACCCCAGTAAATGTATGAGGTTATCACAGCAACATGTCAATATTGGCCCTGTGTATGTGCCTCCAGCCACAACCCTGGCAACATTTGTACATATGTCATGCATTAAGGGGTGGATATGTGATGTACACCATAATTAGTGACATCAAATCTGATAACAAGCCAGTGAGATATCAGACTGTTACACGTGTTATGTATAGTAGGGGTTACATTTCATGACATAACCTGGACATTCTGTGGTTGTGTGTACAGTACTGAGGTCTGTGTAGTTATGGTGATTGTCGACAGTGTGTGTATTGTTAATATGTACCTTGGCCTGTGTACAGACTGTGGTAGATGTCATTGTTGTTGGACCTGTTCTATCTGATGTTATATGCTGCTCCACTGTATGTTACCCTATCGGCTTACATGTTTGCAGGGCCATACACACACATGTCCCATACCACAGACAGGCATCGGACCACACTGTCTAGTGGCACAGTATATGTAGGGTTAGTGTGTGAGTGGCACATATGAGGCTTGTGTCGAACAGATAGTCCATATACTGTAATATTATGCTAGCTTACCATATGTGGCTGTGCCTGTGTTCACATTGGTTGTGGTTAAGCGCTGTCACACAGATGTATGTAACCCTGTGCTGTGGCATGCCTGTAGAGCCTGCTATATATGCAGGTACATGTGCATTCCCCCATAGGAGATGTAGGCCAGTGTTGAGCCAGTCTGCCTGTAGCCTGCACAGTGCTTTGTTACATGCCTAGCAGCTTAGTGGACTTACCCATTGAGATGTAATGTCCAGATACTTGCCAGATGTACTGGTGCCAGGCCACCATAACAGTCATGTATGTCAGATAGAGCAGTGGGATGCTGTACAGATATATGTCAATATCTAGTAGGTATTATGTGGCCATGGCACCTCTGTACCAGTGGTTATTATGTGGCAGGACAGACAAGGGTGTGTGAATGCATAACCTATGGGGGCAAATGTATACCAGTAGTTACGTGTTATATCCATCAACATGGCTATTAACATCCACATTGTCAGGATTGGTCCACATGTCTTGCACTAAGGGGTTATGTGTATACCTCTGGACTGTCCAGAGTGTGTCAGACTATCCACATATATATATGCTGTTGTTCACAGGAGCATTACATGCTAGCAGTGGTACTGTACTATGATGTCCTTAGTATATCTGTCAGTAGCCAACTGCGCACATGTTAAAGGCAGATGCGACCTCCCACACACACCATGTCTGTGAAGACAATCCCTATTACAGTAGCAATAGTCTACAAATATACCTGCTATACATACCTGACATCCCCTTGCACTATGTAGTTGGAACACTCCATGTTCAGGACATATGGTGAAGATATATATATATATATAACTATCCAGATATCTATATAGATAAGTACATACATATATACATATCAATATACATAGATGGATATGTATATGTACATATATATATATATATATATATATATATATATATATATATATATACATATAAATATCCAAATATATACATATACAGAGCAATACATGTCTACACATATACAGATAGAGATACATATGCACATAGACATATGGATATCTACACATATATTGACAGTAGTAGGTATATCTGAATAGATATGTATGCACATATAGTTATTAATATCTACCTATATACAAACATAACTAGGCATATCTGTACACATAGGATGTGCATACATATATACCTATATATACATATATCTATATATAGATATATGTATATCTATATATACACACACACACACACACATATATATATATATATATATATATATATATATATATATATATATATATATATATATATATATATATATATATATATATATATATATATATACATATATGTATATGGGAGCACTACAGGATCCTGAAAGCACAAACTCCTGAAGACCAAACTCTTGAAAGTTAAAAATCCTGAAAACTCAGACACCTGAAAACTCAACATCCTGAAAACACATAGGATAGCAACACATATTATATTCCAGCACAAGTACATACAGAAACAAATAAAACGCACTCCATATTCTCTTCTCCAAGTATAACCAGTGGGCATGCCCCCTTGCACCCCCCATATGAGGGGCTGCGACTCCACACCTCCTGCTACTTAAATATATCAACTCTGATATTGCACTTAGTGTACTAGAGTGCAATCAAGGCATTGTTATATTTGAGTAGCAGGGGTTTGGGGGCACAGCCCCCACATGGGGGTTTGATCCCCTACATATAGTTTAAGGGTAGTATATTTCTGTATGTACTTGTGCTGGAATATAGTAAGCTTTTGTATCCTGTGTGTTTACAAGCTTGTGATTTTTCAAGATTCAGAGTGTTCAGAAGTTTGGGTGTTCAGGAGTTTGGTCTTCAGAAGTCTGTAGCACTTATATATATATATATATATATATATATATATATATATATATATATATATATATGTTCATATGGAGAGATGTACACATGGCCATGTATATGTAGCGCTATACAGATGTGTATACAGACATATGTATGAGTATACATGTGTATGCACATGTAGACATATATAGACGTATTATATGTATATATGTATATATATATATATATATATATATATATATATATATATATATATATATATAAAAAAACATATTCCTGTCATGAGTAAAGCTCACATTTGTGTAAACCCTCACATATGTATCTCACCGTATGTATCTGCTATGTGTACATTATGATAAAGCAACATATGTGATGAAACAGTCATATTACTAGCAAGGACTACACAATTTAGGAACTAAAGGCAATTGTTCAATACTACTTAATATGTGTATTGACAGCTATATTGGTAAAACAACAGCTATCTTCACAGTGGTCATGGCGTAGTGGTT
Source organism: Protopterus annectens (assembly GCF_019279795.1). Classification (NCBI taxonomy): domain Eukaryota; kingdom Metazoa; phylum Chordata; order Ceratodontiformes; family Protopteridae; genus Protopterus; species Protopterus annectens. Next base: position 773,203,983 of record NC_056736.1, on the reverse strand, counting down.
AAGTGCTGTGACTTCAGTATACAGGGTACTAGGTTCAAGACCTGCAAAGGTTGTTCATTTTGTTGCTGGACAGAACAAGGGCTGTTGGATACAGAGTGGTTAAGGCAGTTTTGAGCAGCTTTAAGTGCGTTTGCGTGGGTTTGCATGAAGCTAAGAGGTGCTAAGCTATGGGTAAACTTACGGGCACTCACACAGTGTAGGCTTCGCTTACCAGTGCACAAATCAGTTCAGCTCTTATATTGCAGCAATGTTGATACTTTCTAAGCATGGCTTAGCCCTGGTAACCAGGTTACACCACCCAGTCTGATAATCTAATGCCATGTACAATACATGCACGTATGTGCTGTCATTACAGCAGCAAGGGGAGTGAGTGTCATGTGTAGGACACAGACATATATGAGGCCTGTACTGCACTGTTATCTATGTGAATGTGTTACATACAGGTGTAGTAACCCAGGGTACCTGCTGTCACACTGGCATGTAGTGCATCATGGCAGTACTACTGTTGACAGTGCTAACCCAGGCAAGAGCAGAGTGCTAAATGTAGTACTGACAACAGGCACACCTGCAGGCATAGCTGGACACTGAGGCCTCCCTGTTGTATCCCTGGTGTGTGGGCTGTGTCACAGTATATATCCCTTACTGGGTAAGGATTCATCATGTGGAATGTAACTGTAGATACTTCAGTATCGCTACATAGCTAGGTAGTAAAAAATATATGAAGAGGATCACTAAAGGAACACTTCAGCACTAAATCCAGAAAATTTAATGAAAAACCTCTTTTCTGCAACATTCCCATTAAGACATCACATTCTTTAACAAAATTGTCCTGGTCAGACACCATTCTGGCCAATCTCACATATTGACCCTTGACAAGGGATTTTGTCTGATGTAGAGGATGGCATCTCTCAAAGTGCAACACAGAGTTAGAATAGGTAGGTTTTCTATAAAGGATGCAAAGTGAACCTACCCTTAAAGTGATCTTTCTTAATAGTAGCATCCAGATAATTCAAGGTGCCAAGGTCCTTGGTCATGGTAAATTTCAAAAAATTGGTAGTGTTGTTGATGTAAACGAAGAACCTGTTCAGGTCATCCTTGCTTCCATGCCAAAATAAGACCATATCATCCAGGTACCATCCATATAGTACCCACATGTCCTTGAATTTAGAGTTCACTACGCAGAGGTCTTCCCACTGTGCTAATACAATGTTAGCAAATGACGATGCACAACATGCGCCCATTGCCACCCCCTGCACCTGCTTGAATAAATGCCCCTCAAAAGTGATAGAATTGTTGTCCAGAACCATTTCCATACAGGACCTGATAGTAAGGATAGTGTCATGGTTTAATGTACTGTTTAAGCATAGTCATAGAACCATTCTAGTCCAACATCATGGGGTATTACTGAGAAGAGGTCACAAATGTCAATGGGGACCAAGATCAAGTTCTCGTGGTACATACTGTTCTTAACATTGGACAGAAAGTCCCAGGAGTCCTTGATCACCAGGTCTCTGTTATCGAAGGTGTGCTTAACAGTGTTGTCAATATATTTAGCAAAATTTATCGAGGGTGTGCTTAACAGTGTTGTCAATATATTTAGCAAAACTGAAGGTTTTAGAAGCTTTTGCATCGACAATCGGTCATAAGAGGGGGGTCAGAGATACTCTTATGTATTTTAGGGATTACAAAAATGGTAGGAATCCTAGGATACTAAGTTTCCAAAAATCTAGAAGTTTCTACAGTCATTTGCTCATTAAGTAAAAGTTATTCAGTGTCTAAGTCTATACACCTGTAGGAAATATTCAACATTCAATAAGTCAGTCATTTTACTATTGTAATCACACACATCCATGATAACAATTCCTCCCCCCTTATCCAGTTTCATATTCCAGATTTCATCATTCTCCAATATATCATGGAGCAATGTAATTTGTTGCCTAGTTAAATTATTGGCCCCATTATTATCAAGAAGGTTTTTGTTATTATTTTTGACAACCACTTTTCTGAATTCATTTTCACAAAGGGTCTCATACATTTGTACTGTTGGGTGCATAGCGGGGATGAAAGTACTTGGTCTATTTAATCGGCCTGGATTCCCCTGCAACATGCATTGTCCAGCCCAATCCTGTGAAAACAAGAGTTCCAAATTCAACTTCCTAGTGAATAATTTAAACTCCAAAATGGTATTGACAATGTCACTACCAGTTGTTGGCACAAAGTTGAGCCCTTTTGAGAACAGTTCTGCCCAATCAGTACTCACAGTTGTCCTACTATAATTGTAAATGCTGAAATCCTGCTCAAGATTCTTCACAACGGTAAATTCATACATCCCATCCCTTTCATTGGTATCATTCATCACCTCCAATACTGTTGTTGTCTGCCTCTCCTCCATTGATTCTGATAATTCACTTGATGATACCCTCCGTTCCCTTGTCTCCCCCCCCTCTGATTCATCAGTCGCTGGGATCTCCTCAGAGGCGCTGGTTCTAAAGGGGCATTGTCATCCACTGAATCTACCACATCATCATCTTCATTAATTACATTAACCTCTTCACATCTTTCAGCCCACCTAGCTTGTTGGTCCAGGGGTGGGTCAGGGTATGCCCTCCCCTCATCATAATCAGTTTTATCTCCGAACAGTTTTCATTCTTTCCTTTTTTGCAATTGCACCAAGTCATTATCAACACTTTTAAATAAGTTATTAAATTCAACCAACCTATGTTCAAATAATAAAGCATGCTTAATTTCAGTATCAGGTTTGTTAATGTAATTTAAAATAGCAGCCATTTTCTTGTTATCAGTAATAAAAATGTTTAACAACTCACCATCTTGCTTATTGAAAAAGTTCTTTAAGTCCCGGTGTAAATGGGGGTCCTTAATAAGCCCAGTCAGATATTTCCATGTCCAAAGGCCCTTGGGAATCTGCTCTCTCCTTACACACTCGTGCAGATATTCATTTTCCAATTGCAAACATCTGTACCTGAATAAAGCTTCCTTAAAACCCCAAAATTGTTGCTCAAGACTTCTGTGTTGGTTGGCAGCATTCATATTCTGCCCATAAAAGATAATTCCATTCCTGAGCCATTGCTCAACCGAAACTGATGGCATGTTGTCATTATGTGCATCTGGCATATTGCTAGATGCTAGTCCACTCCCATTTACGTTACTGCTGCCTGCCAGACCTCGTTCATCAGAGTAATTGTTAGAATTAGTGCTCCTTTGTGCTGGAGTAATCACTGAGATGCCAGGACTCGATATACCAGTATTACTGAGCCCTGACTATGATGATCTGCTAGAGGTGTTCCCACTGTGCTAATACAATGTTACCAAATGACGGTGCACAACATGCGCCCATTGCCACCCCTTCTTGATAATAATGAGGCCAATAATTTAACTAGGCAAGAAATTACATTGCTCTGTAATATTTTGGAGAATGATAAAATCAGGATTATGAAACCGGATAAGGGGGGAGGAATTGTTATCATGGATGTGTGTGATTACAATAGTAAAATGACTGACTTATTGTACAGTGACACATACACAGAGGTTTCCAAAAATGAGTTGAATATTTCCTACAGGCGTATAGACTTAGACATTGAACAACTTTTACTTAATGAGCAAATTACTGTAGAAACTTCTAGATTTTTGGAAACTAAGCATCCTAGGATTCCTACCATTTTTGGAATCCCTAAAATACATAAGAGTATCTCTGACCCCCCCCCCCCCTATGACTGACTGTCGATGCAAAAGCTTCTAAAACCTTCAGTTTGGCTAAATATATTGACAACACTGTTAAGCACACCCTCGATAACAGAGACCTGGTGATGAAGGACTCCTGGGACTTTCTGTCCAATGTTAAGAACAGTATGTATCACTTGATCTTGGTCACCACTGACATTTGTGACCTCTTCTCAGTAATACCCCATGATGTTGGACTAGAATGGTTCTATGACTATGCTTAAACAGTACATTGAACCATGACACTATCCTTACTATTAGGTCCTGTATGGAAATGGTTCTGGACAACAATTTTATCACTTTTGAGGGGCATTTATTGAAGCAGATGAAGGGGGTGGCAGTGGGCACATGCTGCGCACTGTCATTTGCTAACATTGTATTAGCACAGTGGGAAGACCTCTACGTAGTGAACTCTGAATTCAAGGACATGTGGGTACTATATTGTCAGTACCTGGATGATATGGTCTTATTTTGGCATGGGAGTGAGGATGACCTGAACAGGTTCTTCGTTTACATCAACAACACTACCAATTTTTTTAAATTTACCATGACCAAGGACCTTGACACCTTGAATTATCTGGATATTACTTTTAAGAAAGATCACTTTAAGGGTAGGTTAACTTCACACCTTTTAAGAAAACCTACCTATTCTAACTCTTTGTTGCATTTTGAGAGTTGCCACCCTCTGCATCAGAAAAAAATCTCTTGTCAAGAGTCAATACATGAGATTGGCCAGAATGGTGTCTGACCAGGATGATTTTGTTAAAGAATGTGATGTCTTAATGGGAATGTTGCAGAAAAGAGGTTACCCCTTTAACTTTGCCAATGACATAGCTGAAGAAGTCAAATCAAAAAGAGCTGGGGGTATTTATTCTACACTCCTGGAGAAGCCTGAAGGTTTGAATAGAACCCCTGGTTTGGTCAAAACTGACAGTTTTACTAGGGCATGTGTCCTGCCCTTTACTAGGGATTTTTGTAACATTAGAAGCATCATTTATGATTTTTGGACCATTTTTTGTTTGAACGAGAAGATCAACAAAAGGTTGGGGGAAAAACCTCTTGTGGTTTACAAAAATGGCACCTCCTTGAAAGGCCTGGTGGAGAGGAAAAAGTTAAAGGCAGGCCTAGGTGGAACTTTTAAATGTGGGAGGTGTGGACAATGCCCCTATATATTGGACACGGATTCCATTAGAGTCAGGAACTATGGTAAAATTACTACTAATAGGAAGTGTTATTGTTACACCAAGGGAGTGGTATATATTGCAGCCTGTATGGTATGTGAGGGGTACTATGTGGGAAAGACAATTAGAGCCCTCAGACAAAGAATATATCAACACAACTATGATATACTAAAAAATAAAGAAACCAATGCATTATTTAAGCATATAAAGGAACACCTGACACATTATTTTAAATTTTTTGTACTTGAACAAGTAGACCTGTGTGCACGAGGGGGGCGCGATGATGACTTCCTTGAATATTTACAGCTCAAGTGGCAGATCACATTAAATGCATGTCAACCACCTGAGCTCAATGCAAAGTTATCCATTAATTCTGTATTAAAACTAAAATCAGCTTTTTTATGTGATTTTATTTAAGATCTGTGTTTTAAATCATACTTCAATACATAATACATTAATGTCTATGTGGATGGTAGGTGGCAATTGGTGTGTTGTAATGGGCAGTTACTGTGATTATGTGTTACTATCTTTTTAAACTGCTTAATTATTTTACAGGAAATGATGTTTGCTTTGTCAACCAATGGCTGTAAGGGTTAGGGTATTTAAATATGGCATTTTTTGTATTTTCTTGTTCTGATGAAGTCTTGTGATTTTGATGAAAGCGCTTAACTTTTTTCAATACATTTTCTGGATTTAGTGCTGCAGTGTTCCTTTGGTGATCCTCTTCATATATTTTTACTTGGTTTTGGTGTTCGTTATTTCTACATAACTAGGTAGGCCCAGTGTTGCCAAGTAACAGTGTGTGTGTATGTGGATGGGTACATCAGATTACAGTTTATACACACCTCAGCGAGTCACCTGTCCATGTGGTACAGGCATTAACCATTTTAGTAACTTGTGACATGTGTTCCACTGTACCCCAGATATGTCACAGCCATGGTGTCACCAGAGTCACATACCCCATTGTGGAATATGACTGCAGACCATCCTTGTGCTGACACATGTACACCTACAACACAAATTGATAACATTATAGAGACCACAACCAACCAGCTATAAGGCATCATTGCTGGACGGCTACACTACCTGCCATTTATGCATTACACTTTACCCCTTACAACTTGTTACACTTCAGTACTGTGGTACACTGTAGTACAGGCACAGTTTGCATCAGAACCGTATCAGTCTGTCCCTGCATTGATGGTATGGATGACAGGGATGTGGCACAGGTATCATCATATGCACAGGGTGTGATGTTGGGTTGCCAGAGGCTGAGGGTGGGCCATACATTTGACACCATGTGTGTGTGGGTGAGGGGTATACTGTGATGAGCTGGGCATGGTGATGTGGTGTGTGTAGGTATGAGGTTGCCCTAGGTATGTTTGCACAGTGTGTGGATTTGCATACACACAGGTCTGCCATGTGGCTGTCATACACAGGTGTTTATGGACAGCTGCAGACCATACCTGGCAGGGTGTGCAGTTCACTGGTTCTGGCCATGGACACATGGACTGTGCCTGCCAGGGGTTCCATGTGCATGTCCAGGTACAGGCCTCAATGTGCTACTCTCACTTGCTGATGACAAATGTCCACTGCTACCAGGCCTCTCCTGGGACTGGCCAGGACCACATGCAAGTGGCCTGCTATGGTGTGGAGTGGACAGCACACCCCCTGCACTGCCAGGGCTGCTGCTGCCATTATGGGAGCCCCTTGGTGTCCTAGCACATCCGCTTTGACTCCCAGCTGCTGGTGTTGTTGGCCCACATCCACGTGGCCATCACCACATCCCCACCACACGTTGAAGCACGGACACACCATGGCCAATAAGGGCCATCATCTCAACATGCCATCTCTCTGTGAGCTCAGAATACACACGGATGGCACCAGACAGTTCACAGAGGTTGTCACTTACAGATGCAAGAGCAGCCCTCTGCAGCCTCATGCCCTGTCTGGTGTAATGTTCCATATGTGCCTGCACCGCCATGACAGCTTGAAACATACAGCTATTTCAACTATGCCAGGAGCATGATGTCCAACGGATCTACCACAAGCACCCTGGGACATCTGCCTATGTGGTGGCCTGCAGGATATCTGGCTATGCCTGCTGTGATCGGACACAGTAGGCATGGTTACCACACTTTCCTGTGCACTGCCACCAGATGCTAGCTGTCCCTCTGCTATGGCCACTGGTGATGGGGTATGTATAGGAACTGAAACTGTGTGCAGGGTTGGTGGTGGCTTAAAGGGGGATGTCAGATGTTGGGGCAGTGTCGGCCCCTGATGACCCCACCTGTGCCTCAACAGTACTATCATCATCTTTGGTGTCTGTATGGATGCCAACATCAGACTGCATGCAGGAGGGACCCTGACCCACCTTGCCACCTGTGGGGAAAAACAATAAATGTACTTTAAAACCTGTACAGCATTGCCTAACAGTACACACACACACACACACACACACACACACACACACACACACACACGTCCTTAATACCTACCTGTCCATAGCTTTACAGACAGTCCCACATATATGTGCATGTGGTACCTCATCCTGCATCACACTTGTTAACATACACACATTGATACCACTCCTTAACATATCAGTCTTCTAAATGCCTGCACAAGTGGTCACACTACAAGATCTTTGACTACAATACCTGCCTGACCTGTGTGTAATGGTTTTAGATGGCCTCAGTGCTGTCATTCGGTATGCACCATCTGTATGTCCGGACATCATGAGAATGGCCCCTGTATGTGTGGGCTACTATGTTCTATCCATAATATCATGCACTGGTGTGGCATGCGTATGTAATGCTCAGTACATGCCAGATATGCAGCTCATTCATCCTATCATGTGACACCTGTAATATATGGAGACACTCCCTGGTATTGACTAGTACTTCCCCAATGCATCTGTAGTGCTGCATATGTGGGTTGTTAGTGACCTCCCTGCTGCATGCAATATTAAGGGTGTACCTGGTGTCTACCTTCCATCTGTATGTCTGTTCCATGCTACAGACCATATGATATTATCAGCTGTCCTGTGATTACAGACATGATAGATATTCTTGATGTGTAATGTGGGAGTCCATGTCCATGTACTGCACAGTCTCAAAGGGAAGTACAGCTGTATGAACATCCCACAATCTCACATGTGCATACATGGCCACCCACACAAAAACACACATGCACACACATACCCTACATGCATCAACCTCCCTCCACTTCACCAGAGTGACCCTACAGACAAACTAACTAACTACCAGGATGCACACACACATGCGCACACACACACACACACACGCACACACGCACACACACACTCACACACAGACACACACATGCACACATACAGTTGTGTTTGCACAATGATAGTACACACAGTCCTCCTATTACCCATCTGTCAACATGCAGAACATATGGCACAGAACAGCATGCAGTTCCGCTATAGTCAATCCATGCTAGCAACAGTATAAATGTGTGTGATGCATGTGCTGTGTCATTAGATGATGCCCCTTCCCCTTGATACCACTGCACCCATGAACACGGTATTTCTCTGCACTTGTTCTGCATCCTGCTATGTACTGTGCACCACACCTCACAGGTGTATGGCCCATTGCTGAATGTGTACTACTGTGTCAGTTATGTCAGTTTTATGCTCACAGCCCCTATGTTTTCCAGCAACACATACCTGGTATGATATGTGGACAGATGTAATTTGTGAATGCCTGATGTCTGATGCACAGCTCTCAACATCAGCAGATGATGTATCACCATGCAAATACTCTTACACTGACAGCCATCCGAGCATACCGTGGCTATGGGGGATGTACACACCTTTATTGATTTGACGCATGCATCCTTGATCTGCCATGGGGCCACATAACTGCATATCTTAGCAGTACATGAGCCGGAGATGTGACATATGTCCTGTACTTTCACTTGCAGTGTCTACAGATTGTATTAGATGTGTGGTTGCTGATCATGATGCATACACACCGTGTGGGCATATGTGTGCACACCCTTATCATGACGGTTTATTGCACCTCTTGTTGTGTGTACTACAGCAGTCACTACTCCTGACAGGGGTATACCAGCATGGGCCATCTGCAATTGCCAGTGTATGTTCAGTCTGCCCTACACATGTCCCCCTATTCTGCATGATTGCAAGATCTACTCCTGTGTACATCCCATGGTTTTCACACACTGCCGTCACTATTGCTGTGGGGGTAGGATTATGGCTACCACAGTTCCTGACCCTGACTATGTGCAGATACAGTCATTCTTAGCATCCTTAGGATCCCTGTTGCAGTGCACTGGTGTGTCATGCTGACACCCCTCCCTCCTTCAGCCTTTTTGCAGATGCTTGACAAGTAAGGCTTACACGTGTGTCACTGCAGTGTCCCATACACTGAACACCACATGTTGCAGCCTAGTCCCAGCTGATCATGTGGACTACTGTAATGCCTTATGCTATAGTGTATCTCTGCAGCAGTTGCCATTGTCCTACAGGTATATACACTTGTGTTGCACGTATATGGGTGTTGTTCCGAACATGTCCCTACTGTAGGCCATGTCTCTCACCATTATGTTACTCGCTGTGGACATATTCCACATTGACAGGATGTTAGTTATCATGGAGGTGTCTGAAATACCCTTACAATACTCCAACCTGATCACCCCTGTGATGCCTAGCCTTTCACAGCAACAATATGTGCACATTTACAGCATGCATTCAGGGTTGGTGTGTTAGATGTGTGCATGGAATATACCATTGCTATTACATGCCTGGTTTGTTGGCAAATATCTACATAAGCCATACTCACCAGCTACAGGCTGCTGCCTTGGTGGTATCCCAGAGGGACCTACATAACAGGGTGAGAGATGCAATGTCAGTGGCCATACCTGTGGCAGTGCTACAGGGTGGGTGCAGTATTACAATACATCAATAGTACACTTCCACAATACTACCACATCTGGACATCTGTTTATCAATACTATGCAGCAACACAATCTATCTATGACATGTCAGATATGCATGATATACCTGTACTGATGCAGATGTATACACAACAGTGGTCTACTGATGTTCCCTGTGTCCTTACCTGGATGCTCCTTGGCTGGTGTGTGGGTGCTACCCACCTCCACAAAGGTGTCCAGTGGTTGGTGGTAGGCAGGCAGGTGCCACGAGGCTGGCCAGGAGCTCCTCCACACATGTCAGGGGGGATGGATGGCATGGACCCCCCCCCCATGGCGAGGTGATCCCCCTCGGACTGCAGCAGCATGCTGACAGGGATTGTGAAGCAGGTCAGTACAATGATACCAGAAATGCTCATAACTGCAGTTGTGCAGTCCAACATCATTGACCCTGTGGACTTGGTCATTCCACAGGGTGGTCTGCTCCTGCTGTTCATGGGCAGCCTGCCAAACAGCACTGGGTAGTGCTGGATCAGGTGTGTGATAAGCACTTCATTCTCAGCTGTTGAATAGGTAGGCAAGCATGAATGTGACATCTTGACTGAAAGACATAAAGGTGGAAACAGGTCTGAGCAACTCGTACAGCAAGGTTACCACAGTTTATAATACACATCTCTGTCACCCCCCCCCCCGTATCAGCTTAAACAAACTGTACACACAACTCATTAGGTATGGCTACAGCTTACCTACCAGTGGGGCAGATATTGTGTTGCACCACACTTTCTGCTATGTGACTGTAGCCATGTTCTCTGTGTGGATACTGTCATTGCTGGTCTTTACAGACTATTCACCTGCATGCCATTGTCAGGGCCACTATGGTTCCATATATGCCTGTGGTATGGCTGCTTTGTGATTGCTGCACATCTGAAATTCTGTGTTATTAGGGATATCTATGCATGCTGTTGGACATGTTCTGGGAATGTGTAGACTATTACTACCGACATATGTTCTATAACAGATACGCAATAACATGTATATGTATGATTGGCGAGCAGAACCACCTCTCCAAACCCATCTGCCCTTGTTACCTGCCCACATAACATGTGTGTCCCAACCTGGGGCCTCCGCATATACTGGTCCAGCAATACCATGAGGTGGAACCAACCCAGGGGATGTTGTCCCCTCCCGGGAGCACACACTGACATGTTCCTGTCCCATGAAGTCAGGTCCAGGATCTGTTCCATACCAGGCTCCACAGACACATGTGGGATGTGCTACATCACTCTGAGGCACCAAGTACACATTCACAGGTCATAATGCTCCTTCTGCTCAGCCTCCAGGCCAGGCACCTTCAGGACATGGAGTGCTGTTGTGAGTAGTGGTGGGTGGGAGGCTTGTTCCCATTGTGCCCATATTGGGGCCCATGGGATGTCCACATCACAGACCACACACACCATCCAGGGTGTTTATCCACCACATGTGTCACATACCACCCCTGCAGACTGCCCTCTATATCTACCAACCCTGATCACCTCCACAACTATACCTGCCATACTTCCCCATATTCCCATTGCATACTTCACAGATGAGGGCAATGTGATCCCAACAAGGGAGTGACATGACATACCCATCCATGTTACACAAACTGCCAGCTGTAGATATCTATGCGTATTGCTATGTGTGCTGTTGCCTCACACATACCATGCATCACTTTGGTAGTAATATAGGGGACATATATTTACATAAATATATGTTTGTGTTTGTGTTTCTATATATGTAGACGTGTATATAGTTATATATCTATATATGTGCAGATATATGTGATGTATATATGTGCTCATATATATGTCTACACATGGGTATCTGTATAATTGTGGACATACATGCTGATATATATATATATATATATATATATATATATATATATATATATATATATACATATCTTTCTATATTATATATGTGTACATATGTACACATATGCATACCTATATGTGGGGTATATTCAGACATCAGGTCTACAATCTAACAACACCGTCCTGCACAGCTGCACTGTTCTGCCTTGCTACAATGCAGACAGGTGCCACATATGGATACAGATTGACATTAGGGGTGCATATGTAGGACATGATTGCAGGTAACCCCATTACACACCTATGTCATTCCTGCATACTACATTACAGATTAACCTGTGTATCCAGCAAGGGGTGGGCTGTGGGTCCCACGTGTCCATTATAATGGCATTACTTCCACCACCAGCTATTGGCCACATAATATACATACTTCCCATTACAAAATACACACTATGATGGCTTACATCTTGTCAGTCAGTGCTGATCTGTACAGTAAATGGCTATGGCCCACTGCCCACAGGGACAGATTCTATTGTCCATAGCAGTTGTTCAGTTGAACATCATTACAACAACATCTGGTGGCACATATAAATCATTCCACATCATCTATCCCATTATTATAGACCAGGTACTACAATCAATTATATGTATATATATACTTCACATACCTGTTGTGGGTATCTCTCTCTCTCTCTCTCTCTCTCTCTCTCTCTCTCTTGTAAATGGATTGAGCTGCTTTGACTAGATTGCAGCATGGTTCTGTAGGTGATGCACATGATCAGGTGATGGCCTCTGCATCAATCAGTATCCTCCACTTACTAACTGCATGCAGCTTGCTGTGTAGTACTTCCAATTACCACTGTCATGGCAACCACCTACTATAAATCCCTACATCATGTGAGTGTGGTCCCTTTACCTTTCCTGTGTGATAGACATCCTTCCTGTGTGTGGGCATCAGTGTTACAGACAGCAAGTAGCAATACCTCTTACAGGAGAACCTGCACATTCAGGCCAGCTACATATTTATAGGGGGTTCCAGAACTACAGACAGACAGAGTGTGAGTAGAGTTGATGTATGCATTGGATAGTACTGGTGTTAGAGGTTTGTGTGTACATACTATTTTACCTTGGAATGCAGTCTGTCTGTATAGCTCTCAACTGTGGGCCTATCCTCTTGATGGCCAGAGGTGTGCCTATTATATTTTGTCTGTCCACCACACAGGTATTGTGTCAGATATTTCACTGGCAGTGTGTGTTTTGAGTGCTAGTAGTACATGGCTACATCCATTTCTGTTTCTAACTTCAAATTCCTGACTAAGGGTATGTTGCAGATTATCCTGTAACACCAGTGACTTGCTTAGTGTATGACAACAGTTTTCCACATTTGGGCCTATGTTCCAGCCTCTGTCCTGCACCTACATACCAGGCTTTGCACATATGATATGCTGTCAGGGGTTGTTCTGTAGTGGGCTGTGAGTATGTCATGCTGCCATTCCTGCCATCAGTCTATTGATGTTGTGTCCCACACACATACAGTGGGGTCGGGGCCATATATGTGTGGGCTTCTCCTACACAATACATGTGTGCCCTTATGCACTCCAGAGGCCAGTGTATGTAACAGTGGTATATGGCCCTGTATAATTGAGTCTTGGGGGGGGTGTACCATAACTAACCTAGGCTGTTACAACATGTGGGGGTATCAGGGATGAGCTGCCTTAAGGTACCTGGATGTACATTACCATATAATCCACCTGGGTAAATGCAGGCCTACTGCCACATGCCATACAGACTGTTCTGTCTGTCAGTGTGCTTGTGATGGTGTCAGTTATGCCTTGTTATGTAACAGTTACATCCCATTGTGTCAACTGAGGTCTTTACCCCCTAGGGATTGTCTACAGAGTGTAGATAGAGGCTGCTGACCTATGCATCTGCATTATGTACTGTTGATTGTTTGGTATCCTGTGGCCCAGTCTGTCTTTACTATTGTACTACTTGATGGCCTTGGCCTGGACTGCAACATTTGTAAACCTTTCCAGACTACTGTATTAGTATAACTGTTTCACAGTTGCATTACTCAGTTTATATGGATGTCCGTGTCTAAACAGCTATATGACATGGCATATACAACTGTAATAATACACACATAAAGCTTTCACATTTATGCAAACCTGTGTGTTGTGTTATATCCTTTGACCTCTCTGTGGGTATATGTTGCAGGAAATGATTGTCATTTGTATGTGTGGCTCATACAGTCTCCAGTTGGTAAGGTGGTAAATGTAGGAAAAGTGGCTGTTCCATATTGTGTGCACCTTCTACATATGTATCTTACTATACATATCTCTGCGTGTGTGTACTTACATATACATACATATATATATATATATATATATATATATATATATATATATATATATATATATATATATATAGATAGATAGATAGATATAGATATATATCTGTATATCTGTATCTGCATATATGTGTCTGTGTATATGTATCCTAGGGATGTTGATTTCTTCCACATTGTCCATTCCCTATGGGAGCCAGACTGTACTGCATGATATGTTACTGATACCAGCCTGACACTATACAGGTGGGATGGAGTACTGTTTACATCTTGTGCCCATGTTGTGTCAGGTCCTGGGTATTGAGGCTGCAACAGTTGGTAGTGTATTGCAGGGCAGACGTGTTTGACTGTGGTGTGGGCTACCTAATCGTACAAGACATATATTGTTTGGGGTCTCTCAACCCCAGTAATGGTGGATGTGGACATCTATGTTTATGTTATGTTCCCATTGCTATCTATAGATGTATGTCCATATTTATCTATATGGATATATATATCTGCTTACATATATATAACTTGCTGTATGTATATATATATATATATATATATATATATATATATATATATATATATATGCACACACACATACATCTACATGTTGGAATACATTCCCTGTACTGTTGTATGACTGGGCTGGATGATTTGTTTGTGAAAACATCAGGGTTATGTATATCTGACATGGCTTAATGGTAAATCACTTTGGCTATGGTGTGCAGGGTCCTGGGTTTGAGCCTAGCAGATGCTGTTTATTTTGTTGATATGCAGAACAAGGGCCATTGGAGACAGAGTGATTAAGGCACTTTTGAGCAGTTGTAAGCGGATTTGCATGGGTCTGCACAGAGGTAAGCACTGCTAACTTCCGGTTACTGTTTCTTACACTGATTTATCTTTGCAATTGCTTAAACTGTGCAGGCATTGCTTACCCCCATGCAAATAGGCTTAAACAGGCTTACTGCTGCTTAAGCACTTTTAAGCATCAGGCTTACTGCTGCTTAAAAGTGCTTACTCCTGCTTACCCCCGCACTCATTTCTTTGAAAGAAAAGAAAAAAGGGTTGATAGGAAAGTGGTGAAATAGGGGCACAAAGAGGGAAAGACAGTAGGGAAAATAACTAGGGGTGTGCAGGAAGGGTGTAGGGTAGGTCCGTAGCTACCCATTTCATCTTCAGCAATAGCTGTGCACATACACTGAACTTGGAGGTAGATTTGGACATTCAAACCCATGAGAAAAAGGGGTGATGACAACAATAATATGTTGTGATGCCAATTATACCTGATTGCATGTGTCCAGTGGACACGTATGTGAAATGGACAGCTAATTATGGGGCATGATTTTTTTGTGGGAACAGATTGACCTTTTTTTTTTAAGGTGAGAGTGGGTTGTCGGGGAGATGTAGTAGGTATGTTTGGGGAGGTAGGTTGGGTGGGTTAACAGACAAGACAAACAAGATGCATACAGGGGCAGTATATGACACATGTGGGGGTAAACAACTTGATGGGGATGGGGTGTTGGGAAATCAGAAGCCCATGAGCCCCCTAGTGGAAACAGGTGGACTGAGGTCCCCACCCATGGGCAGTCACCACTGCACCTTCACAGCCCCGATGGTGGCTGTGCTGGGGCCTGAGTTGCAGAGCCAGACTGATGCTCTGGTTGTGACATGCGGCCATCGAGCTGGCATAGAAGATCGCCAAGCTGCTGGTTGAGCTCTCTATGCACCACTACCCAGACCTGGTGACGGGTGACAGGTACCTGTCTGCGCACGCTCCCACGGGGCTGTGTGCCCCATCCCCTGAGGTGGTTCCACCTGAAGGTGGTGCAGGACCAACGGAGATGAGGAGGTCCTGGGTTGGGCCCCAGACATGCTGTTTCCCAGTGCCATGCCCAAATGAGGTGGGACTGGTGGGTCCGCTGGTACCGGCCTTCCCAAATGTGCTATTGTGTTTAGATTTTATCATCATATGTGGGTTAGTAATAGTCAACACATTCCAGGGTTAGGTATAACAGCATGCATAGATATTCCCATTAATCCAGACACCAGATATAGAACAGTTGCATAGCAAACAGAACACATGCATATATGGGACCACAGTGGATATAACAACAACATGCAGGTACATTGATGGCACCATGCCACCAATAGTGGAATAATTCAGTATAGCACATGCATGGAAACATATATAACAATTTATTAACCAATATGGCATAATCAGAGCATTGGAGGCATTACATACCGGTTGGGGTGGGTATGTAGTTTATTGCTGGAGATATGGTGGGGGAGAGAGAAAGATATCAATTACCAACTATTATATTCCTGTAGTCCACATTACTTTCCTAGTCAGTGCTGTTATCTGTACCTTACAAGTATTACTACACTCACCCCCTAAAGGGCCCATATATATACAGGAAGAATACAGAGTCCCTGTAATCACAACTACGCAGGTAAAAGCTGCACTCTCTAAAGCCAAAAACACAGCATCCATGGGACCGGACAACATCCCAGGCTGCGTTTTACATGAACTTCAGAACGAACTGGCTCCCCACTTAAGGCCAGCTTCGAAAAAAAAAATTGCACAAGACACTAAAGATAATCACAAGGCCTTCTTTAGTTATGTCAGGAACCTGGGTGGCAACTCCCAGATATGCTCTGAGATAGTGCAAAATGACAACAAATACACTGAACTCACAGACATTGCCAACATCCTGGCAGACAGGTTCAATGCAAACTTCTCCCTCTCTTCCCACCCAAAAGAACAAATGTCTATCCCAACAGAGTGTAGCCTCTCTGACTTCACAGATGCACAGGTGAGAGCTGCCCTCTCCAAAGCAAAACACACAGCAACAATGGGACCAGAAGGTGTCCCGGGCTGCGTCTTACATGAGCTCCAAGAAGAACTGAACCCTCACATAAAGTCACTGTTCAATCTTAGCCTTACTACAGGATATGTACCCAAGGAATGACATATAGCAACAGTGGTCCTGCTCCACAAAGGTGGTGCCACAATGGACCCCGGAAACTATCACCCTATAAGCCTGACAAGCCTGGTCTGCAAAGCTATGGAGCGTATCATCAAGGAACTCATAAACAAAGACATTGGGAACCCCCAGACACTGGATCCTACCCAATTCGTCTTTGTTATGGGCAGATCTTGCCTCTTGAACCTGGTCAACTTCTTTGAAACAGTTAACAAGGTCATAGATGAAGGGAAGGTAGTCCACACAGCCTACCTGGACCTTGCAAAAGCCTTCGACACAATACCCCACTCAGGCATCATAAATAAGCTCACCAGTTTAAATATCAACCCCTATGTCACAAAATGGGTTGCAAACTGGCTCAGGGATAGAACCCACATGATCAGAATTGCAGGTGCCATAACAGACTCTAAACCAGTTACAAGTGGCATCCCACAAGGCTCAGTACTGGGACCCTTCTTGTTCGGTATATATTTCTCTGAGGTACAGGCTAACACGGGAGGACTATGGCTGACCAAGTTCGCAGATGACTGCAAACTGGGTGCCATAATCGACTATCTGGCTGACACAAGCATCCTCCAATAGGGTCTCACAGAGATGGATAACTGGTGCCAGAGTCATGGCCTAAATCTAAATGCCAAAAAGTGCATAGACATCCCCTTTGGGAAAAACAAAGTGCCCACAAATTACCAAATAGGTGGTAATCCATTAAGTACGGAAGAAGTAATTAGGGAATTGGGGACCCAAGTAAATAGTAATCTCTCCTTTGACAATCATGTCGCCAAAGTGGTTAGAAATACCTTCTATATAGCCCATCTTATCAAGAAAGGGTTCACATCTAGATCAAGAGAGGTCATAGTGCCCCTCTACTTATCACTCATCAGGCCCATAATTGAATACAGTGCCCCATTTGGGATGTACCTTACCCGACACCTGCAGCAACAGGAAAGACCCCAGAAGTACCTCACCAAGAGGATCAAGGGACTCAAACAGATGCCCCATGCAGTTCGGCTAAAGAAACTCCAGCTCTACTCAGTTGCTTACCGCCTACTCAGAGGAGATCTGTGTCTGACGGATAAAGCCATGTCCAATCCAAAATTAATGGACATGCTCCACCTCAGGAAATCCAAATCCCTTAGAGCTACATGCTCCAGGGACTTAAACCTCAGCACAGAAATAAATACGACATGCTGGAGGGACAGATTCATATCCCAGAGGCTCCCCTCACTCTGGAACAAAAATCCCAATCCATTTTAGGCAGAGCCCCTCACTGAGCCTCTTCAAGAGAAATCATGACGAGTGGATGGGAGATTGTAAGTTAACCCCTGGGATCTCTTCTGTGTCCCTGCTAGACAGAGGCACAGTAAACTAACCCTTAAAGGGCTATCGCCTGTGACCTACTATACAGAAGTACAGTCTACTAATCTAAAAGGGTGGTGAAAGCCAAACACACTCTGGCTTGACTTATAAATGCCTTAGGGCAGATAGCCTAGTATCAAACTATGAACCTATGAACCTATTTATCTATATGGATATATATATCTGCTTACATATATATAACTTGCTGTATATATATAGACATATAGATGTAGACATATATATCTATGGATATATGCATTTGTATGTCTATATGTTTATATTTATATATATATATATATATATATATATATATATATATATATATATATATTTATGTCTATATTTCTATATGTATATATATATATATATATATATATATATATATATATATATACATATATACAGATATGCTATATCTATGCAGATATTAATATATATATATATATATATATATATATATATATATATATATATATATATATATATATATATATATATATATATATATATATATATATATATATATATACGCACACACACATACATCTACATGTTGGAATACATTCCCTGTACTGTTGTATGACTGGGCTGGATGATATGTTTGTGAAAACATCAGGTTTATGTATATCTGACATGGCTTAGTGGTAAATCACTTTGGCTGTGGTGTGCAGGGTCCTGGGTGTGAGCCTAGCAGATGCTGTTTATTTTGTTGATAGGCAGAACAAGGGCCATTGGATACAGAGTGATTAAGGCACTTTTGAGCAGTTGTAAGCGGATATTATTTATTTATTTATTTAAATTTGTTGACTGGGAGTGTCCGACTGGATATGGGTCCATTTTCAGCAGAGGCTCGGGGAGAAAAGCTCCACAGTAAAATAAACAGACAGTAGTTACATTGGATTACATAGCGATTAACAATTTAACATAGAAATTACTTACAACATATTTACAGATGAAGAACATAGTACATCAGTAGACAACTAGAATCTTTATCTGTGAAGTACATAACAGGCATTAACAAATGTAACAATGAGAAGTTCGTGCTGTATAATAAGTACTAGGCTTATGAGCATCTGAGCTTGCTATAATCAAGGTAGCTAGTGGAGTGGAAAGAAAGGTAGTAGTTGGATGGGGTGGATGATATTAGAGTGGGAGTTGCAAGGGCACAGCCAGCATGTTGTTAGGTGCACTTTTAATAAAGTTTTGAAGTTGGTGCATGATGGTATGGAGGTAGTTGTGGGTGGGAGTGAGCTCCATAATTTGGCTATGACGCAAGAGAATAGTGCTTCACCAGCAGAGTTATTGGCTTTAGTGATCTGCAAGTGATTTTTGTTGCCGGATCTTAGTGGTCTGGTGGTGCGATAGGGTTGGAGTAGATTCTGGAGGGATGGGACATTTAGTGGATGGTTTACTAGTTTGTGGGCGAGTGAGAGTTGATACCACTGAAGGAGGTGAGGGAGTTCAAGCCAGCCCAGTTCAGCAAGTGAGAGACAGTGGTGACTATGGTAGGATGCCCCTGTGGTGAATTTGGTGATTTTGTTGTAGCAGGTTTCTAGCTTGTTTAGATCAGATTGCCTTAGGTTGGTATATACTGGAGAGGCATAAAGTAGGGTGGAGATAAGGTGGGAATTTGCTATTGAAATCTTTGCTGCTTTGGTGAGAAATTGTTTATTTCTGTATAATGCTCCTATTTTTTTGTGGACTTTTTTTATGGTCATGGATATGTGAATGTCAAATTTTAGTTTATTGTCTATTTCCACTCCTAGCAATTTGGTGTGTTCAGTTGGGTATATAGTGGTGTTGCCTTTTGCTGTGATGTTAAAGTGAGAGTTGTTTTGAGTATGTTTGGTGGGTTGGAAGATGTGTAGTTTAGTTTTGTTTGGGTTGAGTATTAATTGGGCATCGGATAACCATGTTTCAACAGAGGAAAAGGCTTCCTGTGTGACTTTTTGCAGTTTGGGTAGGGACTGGGTTGAGCAGATGATGGTCGAGTCATTTGCGTATTGGATGAGTGTGCCATGTTTGTTGGCAGAGGCTAGATTATTGGTGAAAACAGAGAAGAGTAGGGGTCCAAGGATGGATCCTTGGGGAACCCCTATGGAGACAGGTAGTTTGGGAGATATGTCATTCTGCCATACAATGGATTGTTGGCGGTCAGACAGGTAACTCTGAAACCAGTTGGTGACTGATTGTGAGAAGGATAGGTTATTGAGGACAGAGATAAGTTGTTTGTGTGGGACCATGTCAAATGCTTTAGATAAGTCTAGGAAAGTAGCAGAGGAGAGATAGCCATTGTTTTTATGCTGAAGGATAGTGTTAGTAAAGGAGAGGAAGGCAGTGGTGGTGCTATGGTTTGGTCGGAAACCATGTTGAGTACTGGAAAGGAGGTTGTTAGTAAGGAGGTAGTCTGAGACCTGAGAGTGTATGCATCTCTCTAGCATTTTGGAGAGTGGAGAGAGAATAGCTATGGGGCAGTAATTGGTTAGTTCTGCAGAGGGTCCGCTTTTGTGGAGGGGAATTATATGTGAGACTTTCCACAATGTGGGAACGTAACTTTCTGACAGAGATCGGTTAATCAAGATGCAAGGATATGCACGGGTCTGCACAGAGGTAAGCACTGCTAACTTCCGGTTATTGTTTCTTACACTGATTTAGCTTTGCAATTGCTTAAACTGTGTAGGCATTGCTTACCCCCATGCAAATAGGCTTAAACAGGCTTACTGCTGTTTAAGCACTTTTAAGCAGCAGGCTTACTGCTGCTTAAAAGTGCTTACTCTTGCTTACCCCCGCACTAATTTCTTTGAAAGAAAAGAAAAAAGGGTTGATAGGAAAGTGGTAAAATAGGGGCACAAAGAGGGAAATACAGTAGGGAAAATAACTAGGGACGTGCAGGAAGGGTGTAGGGAAGGTCCATATCTAGCCATTTCTTCTTCAGCAGTAGCTGTGCACATACACTGAATTTGGAGGTAGATTTGGACATTCAAACCCCTGAGAGAGTGGCAATGAAAACAATAATATGTTGTGATGCCAATTATACCTGATTGCATGTGTCCAGTGGACACATATGCAAAATGGACAGCTATGTATGGGGCATGATTTTTTTGTGGGAACAGATTGACCTTTTTTTTTTAAGGTGAAAGTGGGTTGTCGGGGGGGGGTATTCGGTATGTTTGGGGAGGTAGGTTGGGTGGGTTAACACACAAGACAAACAAGATGCATACAGGGACAGTATATGACAGATGTGGGGGGTAAACACCTTGATGGGGAGGGGTGTTGTTAAATCAGAAGCCCATGAGCCCCCTAGTGGAAACAGTGGGACTGAGGTCCCCACCCATGGGCAGTCACCACTGCACCTTCACAGCCCCAATGGTGGCTGTGCTGGTGGCTGAGTTGCAGAGCAAGAGTGATGCTCTAGTTGTGACATGCAGCCCTTGAGCTGGTGTAGAAGATCACCAAGCTGCTGGTTGAGCTCTCTACGCACCACTACCCAGACCTGGCGACAGGTGACAGGTACCTGTCTGCGTCTGCTCCCAGGGGGCTGTGAGCCCCATC
Source organism: Protopterus annectens (assembly GCF_019279795.1). Classification (NCBI taxonomy): domain Eukaryota; kingdom Metazoa; phylum Chordata; order Ceratodontiformes; family Protopteridae; genus Protopterus; species Protopterus annectens. Next base: position 773,182,067 of record NC_056736.1, on the reverse strand, counting down.
CCCTGAGGTAGTTCCACCCGAAGGTGGTGCAGGACCAACGGAGTTGAGGATGTCCTGGGTTGGGCCCCAGACATGCTGGTTCCTGGTGCCATGTCCAAATGAGGTGGGACTGGTGGGTCCGCTGGTACAGGCCTTCCCAAACGTGCTATCGTGTTTAGATTTTATCATCATATGTGAGTTAGTAATAGTCAACACATTCCAGGGTTAGGTATAACAGCATGCATAGATATTCCCATTAATCCAGACACCAGATATAGAACAGTGGCATAGCAAACAGAACACATGCATATATGGGACCACAGTGGTAATAACAACAGCATGCAGGTACATTGATGGCACCATGCCACCAATGGTCGAATAATTCAGTATAGCACATGCATGGAAACTTATATAACAATTTATTAACCAATATGGCATAATCAGAGCATTGGAGGCATTACATACCGGTTGGGGTGGGTATGTAGTTTATTGCTGGAGATATGGTGGGGGAGAGAGAAAGATATCAATTAACAACTAGTATATTCCTGTAGTTTGCATTACTTTCCTAGTCAGTGCTGTTATCTGTACCTTACAAGTATTACTACACTCACCCCCTAAAGGGCCCATATCCATAGAGGAAGAATGCAGAGTCCCTATAATCACAACTATGCAGGTAAAAGCCACACTCTCTAAAGCCAAAAACACAGTATCCATGGGACCGGACAGCATCCCAGGCTCCCCACTTAAGTACCATGTTCAATAAAAGCCTCACATCAGGCTTTGTGCCCACTGAATGATGCACAGCAAGTTATCCCACTTCACAAAGGAGGAGCCACCACTGATCCTGGGAACTATCAACCTATTAGGCTGTTGAGCCTGGTCTGCAAGGCCATGGAACGTATCATCATGGAACTCATAAACAAAGACATTGGTAACCTCCAAACTCTGGATCCCACCCAGTTCGGGTTTGTGAAAGGCAGATCATGCCTTCTGAACCTGATCGACTTCTTTGAGGCAGTCACCAAAGCCGTAGATGAGGGTAAGGTGGTTCACACAACCTATCTTGACCTTGCCAAGGCTTTCGACATAATCCCCCATTCTGGAATTATAACTAAACTCACTAAGCTAGGTATAAATCTCTACATCACAAGATGGGTTGCCAACTGGCTCACTGACAGAACCCACACATAAAAAGTTGCAGACTCCAAATCTGACCTCAAAGCAGTGACAAGTGGAGTACCACAGGATTCCATCCTGGGACATCTCCTGTTTAGTATTTACTTCTCTGAAGTACAGGCTAACACAGAAGGCCTCTGGCTAATGAAGTTCACAGATGAATGCAAACTAGGAACCATAGTCAAGTCCTCAAATTATGTGGACATCCTACAGAAGGGCCTCACTGAGACGGATGCCTACTGTCAGAGCCATGGCCTCAAGCTCAATGCCAAAAAGTGCAGTGTCATCCCCTTTGGTAAAAACTCTGTACCCATGAACTACCACATAGACAGCAATCTACTTAACACCAAATGTGTGATAAGAGACCTTGGGACCCAGGTGGACAGTAGTCTCTCCTTTGATAGTCACATCACCACAGTAGTCAGAAAGTCCTTCTAAGTGGCACACCTCATCATAAAAGGGTTCTCATCTAGGAAAAAAGAGGTAATTGTTCCCCTCTACTCGACACTCATTAGACCCATTATAGAGTACAATGCCCCTTTTGGAATGTACCTCACAAGACATCTGCAGCAGCTGGAAAGGCCATAGAAGTAGCTCACAAAGAGGATTACTGACCATCTCAAAAACTCCAGCTTTATTCCATAGCATATCGCCTACTCTGAGGTGATCTCTGCCTAACATATAAATCTATGTCAAACCCAGAGCTGTTGGACATGCTACACCTAAAGAAATCCCAATCTCTCCAAGCTACATGCTCTAGGGACCTAAACCTTGTCACCATAATAAACAGGACATGCTGGAGGGATAGATTCCTGTCCCAGAGACTTCTCATACTCTGGAACAGGCTACCCATCTATGTCAAGCAAATTTCTTCATTAGCACTCTTCAAGAAAAATCTTGATGAGTGGATGTGAAATAGGAAATACACCCCGGGGATCACATCTGTGTCTCTGCTCGACAGTGGCACAGGAAAATAACTTTCTTGGGTGGTGTAAGCCAGGGAACCTTGTTGAACCCTATATCCTTAGTTTGAACAGTGATACGGCTGTTGTCATCATTATACACAAATTGGTTTTACCTGCAGTATACACCTCTTACCTGGTATACCTGTGGAGGAAATGTTTGTTAACAGTAACTATCTGAGTCTACACATACTCCTAGATTCCAGATTTGTGTTGTGCACGTAGCTATCCAACTCTTTCTGCACAGACTCTGGCCGTGTCTTGACCACATGCAGGTGTACTGGGACATTTCTAGACTATTGCCCTCTTCAACCTTTATTGACTTGACACACACATATGCATGCTTTCGTACCCAGTTATATTGTGTAGCACAGTGTGGGTGATGGTGATCAGTGATACTTTATTATTCAGAGAAACTGCAATACTCATTATTCCTTATAATACCAGAGTGAACAGTACCAGTGCAGGGTATAAAGGGTTTTATTTGTCAGCACAGTGTTCGTATCTGATGTACCTGTGTGAGCAGTGATTGTTAGCACTACCTGCTTGTTGCCACACAAAGTTCCAGATTACACATTAGTATTATGCACATACATCTCACTCTGTTACTATACACACTCTGGTCACAGCTTGACAACATGGGGGTGTAGATAAGTCATACTTGGCTTATTACTCTCCTTACAGTTTCTGGAGTTGCTGCAGTGACAGATTTGTTCTTATAGATGTTTGACAATCACTTGTATTCCCTGTTTGCTAGCTAAACATATGGGATCATCCCACAGACTTCCCAGGGGAACAGGGGGACAGGCAGCAGATATGGACCCATATACTGGACATCCTGGTCTTATCTGTACAGTTGTGGGGTATGATTCTGTATGCAGCCTACTTCCACTCCCAGGATTCAGACCATGGCTGTGTCTGTTACAACTTAAGAACTGCCCATCAGAGTTATGTGTGTTATATAGATATTGCTGTATATCTCCTATCTGCTTTCTGTCTTATAATTCTCCTGTGCTTTGGCATTCTGACCTTGTATTATAACACTCTTATACAGATTTCCTAGACAGTTATATTTTGTAGGACAGTGTGAGTGACAGTGATGACTAATACTTTGTTATTCAGACCAACTGCATCAGTCACAGTCCCATACAATACCAATGTAAACAGTAAAAGTACAGGGTATCATTCTTGTATTTCTGGGCACAGTGTTGATATCCGACAGACCTGTGGGAGAAATGTTTGTTAGCACTTCCTTAATGTTGCCACACACAGTACCAGATTACACATTACTATTATGCACATACATCTCACTCTGTTAATGTACGCAGTCTGGCCACAGCATGACAACATGGGGGTATAAATGGGACATTCGTGGCTTCTTACTCTCATAAGGTTTTGAGGAGTTGCTAGTGTGCCAGCTTTGTTCTCATAGATTTGTGTCAATCTGTTGTATTTCCTGTTTGCTGCCTATACGTCTGGGATCATCCCACTGATTTCACAGTGGGACAGGTTGACAGGCACCAGATATGGGCCACTTTACCGGACATATCCGTACAGTTGTGGGGTATGATTCTGTATGCAGACTACTCCCACTGCCAGGATTTGAACCATGGCTGTGTGTGCTAAAAGTATGACAATTCACATCTCAGTTGCATGTGCTATTTGGGTTTTGTTGTTTGCCTTTCCCCTGTTTTCTGTCTATGTGTCTTTCAGTTGTACTAAATGGCCTTTGGAGATTAGACAAGTCATATACAGGCATTCCTACACATTCTATTTATGGTGCACAGTTTGGGTAATAGTGCTTAATACAACAGTACTATTGCATGATTGCAAATCTACATTACCATATGATACCTGAGTATACACACGCAGTCCAGCAGTTAGAACTTTATTGTCAGACTATTACACTTTATTTGCATACAAACTATATGAGACTCTTCTTGCCATATTCTCTGGTGTATGCAGTACTTGCCTTGAACAATACAAGTTTTATACAGGCAATTCATTTACTAATACTTTTACTTTTAATTCCTATGACAGTAAATGCATGAGTATTACTGACCTGCCTCACATCGCAACCTCGCCAGGCGACTGATGTGGGCCTCCTGGTTCGCGGCCCACTCCATTGCAGCTGTGGGGAACATAAGAGGAATATTTAGCCATACCTATCCATGATATACATGAGCTGGCAATTATTACACACATAGTGGGGTGATACTTACAGCTGGGACATCTCCTGCTGCTCTAGACCTTTGGATCCACTGCTCCAAGAGGTCCCCCTTATGCCGCTTCAGGTCAGCATAGTGATGCCTGACCTGCTCACCAGTTTGGGGTATGCCAGTGGCACTGGTGAGGTCACAGGTGAGACAGTCCCAGGCCTCCGCCTTATATTGGGAGCCCTGGTACTGGCCCTGTAGCAGTCTCTAATCATGATCTTTGACAAGGAGTCCTGCCATGACTTTGGACTCCTGGATGCACCAGCACTGCGCCCAAAAACACACAGCTTCTCTCCTTCCTGACATGGTGCCTGCAAGAGGAAGCTACAACCAGTTATGAGATGTATTCCCACCTGTTAGGTTTAAGTAGGGCCGATTTCCTGAACTTTTCTATGATTGGCCAGTTTTGAAAAAGCTAAGCTATGGGCAAACCTGCTTACCTACAGTTGGCATTGTTTAAAGGGGTATATCACTGGGCACACTGAGTTAGCTGGACTGCACATTGCTTACACCTCCTAAGCTGGCCTGTGCAATGCATAACGTTGCTTACATTACACGTTGCATTATATTTTCTTTTTGGCATTGAGTTCTTATTCATTGCATCTTATATGTATGCTGGTATCCATGATTCATGTGTACGTACACTGTATGGGGTCCTTGTGTTTTATTGGGGACTTCAACCCTCTATTACAATTACACCTCACTTCTGGGCTTACTGCTGTACTCCAGTTCACATATTTATGTTATCTAGTGGGTTATGGAACATATGACTGTATACTGATTCCTTTCACAGGTTCAGTTTGGTTTTACTATGGTGAAGACTTGTTTGCTGATACCCCATTCTTCTGTACTGCTGTGATGGCTTGGTGGTTAACTACTGTGTCTATAGAGTATAGGGTTCTGGCTTCAAGACCTGCATGGCTGTTTATTTTGTTGATGGGCAGAACAAGGGCTGTTGGATACAGAGTGATTAAGGCACTTTTGAGCATTTGTAAGCGGGTGTGCGTGGGTTTACACGACGGTAAGCATGGCTAATCTGCCGTTACATCTGCTTACAGAGAGTTAGCTTTAGAATTGCTTAGCCAGTGTAGGCATTGCTTATTGCTGTACAAACGGGGTTACACTCACTTACTAGTGCTTAAATATGCTTACTACTGCTTATTGGTGCTTAAACCTGCTTACTAGTGCCTTATTCGTTATGTCACTGACACCTCACATGTGCATTTACTGCAGTACTCCAGTTCATAAAAATATGTTATTTAGTGGGGTTGTTGTTGTTTGTCTTTTTGGATTTTCCCGGTTAGGTGTCACCACAGCGGAACTCCAGTCTGCTAATGATTGGCAGTAGATTTTTATGGTGTTGAATTGCCAGCCCAACACCCAACCTTCAGCGAAGGCACACCCATTCACGCATGTCTTTCAGAGGCCACTCGACCACGGGGAGGACATGCAGACTCTACACCGAAGGCACTCCAGCCAAGAATCAAACAGGAGAACCTCTTGCTGTGAGGCAACAATGCTACCACTGTACCACTGCGGCAATTCAACATAAATATTACTCATAACATGCTTTGCCATGGAAAATGGAATCTGCTGCAGTGGGACTCAAACCAGGCATGCCTGCTCGTAAGGTGAATGCTCTGCCCACAACACTATTGCAATGCCACTTTGTCTGCATATATCTTCCTTGTTATCCTCTTCAGCCCTTTAAACTGCATTAACCATAGCTAGGCGGTGGGCACACCCATGCACCTACGGTGAGCTTTAATGGGATTTGTAAGAAAAAATTAAAGTGGTTTGTTCATTTTATTTATGTGTGCTTTTGTTGCTGTTGTACACATGGGGACTGTTGGTGGTGATATGCGGACACCTATGAGCAGTCTCTCTCACTTCTGACCTCTTTTTCCTGTTCTTCATTGTGGGGGCATGTATATTCTGAGAGCTCTGTTCTCAGACATGCCCCCTGCACTCTTACACACTCCATGTAAGCCTAGGAGCTCAGGAAGCGTGCTTCATTATTATGCATGGCGCGCTGCCATCCTGCTTCTAAATGACCGCCTCCATGCATGACTAAGCTAGTCCTGCACGAAGGAATAGTGAATCCGGGGGTTAATCTCATTTGCAGTGTAAGGACATTTTTAAGTCTATTGATTTGTCTGGAAACTTTTTTAGCAAACTCTTTTGCTATCTAAAAACATTAAAAGCAATAAAGACACAGTAGAAGATGTGAACTTAAGACATTCCATTCCAGTTATAATTACAACATCCAACCATATTAGCATATTCAAAAACAAATCCATCCATCAGTCCACAACCCCTTTTTCTAATTTTTGCACATGGCGTTGGGGGTGTCACTTCAACAGTCACAATCATCTGGAGTCAAGGTTTACACTGCCGGGTAAATTGCACACAAATGATCATATACAAGAAGAAATCCACTAAACAACATTCATGCCACTGCTAATCTTAAAAAGGCTCTGAAAACTCAGAAATATCCAATCCATGAATCCAGGCACCAGGATCTAAACCACATCTGTAACATAAATAAAGCAAGCTAGAGGGATAGGTATGTGTTTCAGAGATTATACCTTCTCTGTAACAGGCTATGCATCCACGTGAAGCAGAGCTCTTCTCTGCACTTTGTCAAGCATAACTTGGACCAGTGGATAGGAAATTGAAAAGTTTCTCCTGGTCTGGCACCAATGTCTGTATTAGAAAGAAAGAAGGTGTAAAATGAGTGACCACTCATGCCAAAGTTATACTCCCTAGCTATATACAGTTCCCCATAAAACCTGTAGTACCAAACCCTGTCCAGTATAATTGAAGAGCATGGCTAGGCTTAAAAATACCCATTAGGGTTATTAGCCTATTAGTCACCTATCGACCTATGAACTTGTGAACTTGTGATCAAGCTAGAAACTAAGATATTTAGAAACTGAATGGATACAATGATTCATTCTGGGTATGTCAATCGATGTCCTGACATTCACCGCTGTAGTATTCATTAGTTATGGGAATCCCAGCCATGGAAGCCTGATGTCCAGCCAGTCTACCAAAGCCTACCATTGCTTAAAGGTATGCTGAATGTCACTCAAATGTTCCTTGCGTAGCATAGGGCGTAAAGGTGACGTTCAGGCATAGCATCCTCAGTACTTCTTTGCCTCCAGTCCAAACGCTGTTTCTAACCATTGCTTTGTTTGCCTATGTCCATTTTCTGCCGTTTTCACTGTATTTTTGTATTCTGGTAATTACTCCTGTTTGCTGAAGTCCTTATCATTGCAGATAAGTACCTCATTGGGGGTTTGTTGTTTTCTTGAATTTTTTGTGCTGTTTGGGGTTACTGTCATTCAGGAAGGGTAAATGCCAGTCTGTAAGACAGATTGCCCATAAAGACCACCACAATAAGCACCTTTTTTGTCTAAGAGCTTCTCAAAACCATGCAGCTTGTTCGATTTGTCAGGCGTTCACCCCCAAAACCCTTCTCAGTAGCCTTTCTTCACTTTCATTGTATCTTGAGAACCAACGTCTTAAGCTTCTTGGTAAAGATACGATGAAAGGAACTTCCCGCCCCGAGGGTCAGGTATCATGGAAGAAGAAAGTGAAAAAAGTAAGACCAGCGTCTTCCCCTCTTCAGCCTCTGCTGGCTGCTTATCTTAGGGTTGTTACAAACCTGGAGGCTCGTCTGGCTGTGTCATCAGATTTCTCTGCTGTGTCTGGATTGGACAATGACGAGGATTTGGCAGGCAGCACATCCAATTAGGCTTTGCAGGCATTCATTCTGGATGTTCAGGGGAACCACAAGTTGATTATTTCTGAGGGGGCAAGGGGGATTCCACAGATTCTTAGGGAAGAAGTTCCTACTATGGTTGTGGAATGCTGTCCTGAATCAGAACCTTCTCAGTTTTCTAGGATGGACGTTCCCTTAAAAAAGAAACAGAAAACTAAACATGTTTCTTCTGCTCCTAGGGATCCACAAAGTGAGAGGCATGCCTTTACTCAGAGGTTATTTAATGCCTTACTGTCATTAAGGCCTCCTCAAGGGGTTTCGGTTCCTGCACCTCCTTGGTCCTCTTCTCCACTTTAAAGGTCCAGGGAATTGAATTCTTCTGAGGAAGAGTTGAATTCTGATGAAGAATCCCTTACTTATTCTTCCCAGACTCCTTCTCCTTTAGATTATGGGTCAAAGGAGGAGGAATCTAATAGTCCAGATACTCCCTCTGAGGAAATTTCCTTTGAAGACACAATATCTAGGATTATGAATTTTTTTAAGTGGGACTGTACTCAGGTCTCTAATCTCCATAAGAGGTACTATGAGTTACTGCAGATGGACTCTCCTAAACCTACATCTATTTCTCTTCTTTTGGCTGCTTTGTTGGATGCTTTTTCCAATGCCTCTTAAGTGCCCGATTCTCTACCCCCTACTCCCTAGAAGCCTGTTAGGTGTTATAGGGTGCCTGAGGATTGTTTCTTTTTGTTCAAATGTCCTGCTGCTGACTCCTCTGTGGTGTCTGCAACCTCTGATTAGCCATTTCAATTGCTTCCTTTGTCCAAGTTGCTGCCTTTTGACAAGGACAGTAGAACCATGGATGGGCTAGGTAAGAAGGTATATACTTCAGCTACCCAAGCTTTTAGGGCATTAATTATCAGACCCATATATCTAAGTATGTGTTGGCTCTTCTTTCTCAGGTTTGTCAGCTTTTTTCTGATCTTCCAGATTCTGAGAGTAAATCTTATGCTCTTTCCTTGCTAGGGACTACCTCTCAAGTAGTTCATCATTCTAGCAAATGCAGTTATGATGCAGCAGATGCCTCTTCTAGGGCTGCTGCTTTTGGTTCAGTAGTGAGGAGGTATTCTTGGCTTAGGCTTCAACTTTTACCTGATGATATTAAGACTAAGTTGATGAATGCTCCACTGGATAATACACTTTTGTTCGGGGAAGCGGCTGCTGGTTTGTTTAAGTTTCTTCGAGACAAGGGGAAGGCCTTTCAGGAGGTTAAACATGTTTATTTCTCTTGTGCCTGAATTTCATAGAAATTACCCTTCTAAGCCAGCCTTTGTTTGTAGGTAATCTTGCCCTCCTGCTAAAGGTAAAAAGGGTGGTAAACAAGCTCCCCCTGCTAAGACTACTCAGACTGCAGGGATTCAGAAGCCTTCCTTTCCTGACAAAACCAGGTGCTGCCTGACTCTCCTCCTGTCCTCAGAAACATTCCTCTTTTTCTTCATCTTTCTCTTCCTATTTGGCTTTGAATCACCCGGGATTCTTGGGTTCTGTCAATCATTCATCGGGGTACTTCATGGTGTGAATTTCCAATCCTCCTTTTATTGGCATTCCTAAGGCCTTCCGGGGAGCAGCTTCATTTTTCCCATTTTCCCAGAGGATCTTTGAGATCTCTTGTCTTAGGGAACTATTCAAGAGGTGCCTGTGTCCTGGAAGGGGAAGGGGTTTTATTCAAGAATGTTTCTAGTGCCCTAAAAAGAGGGTACTTGGAGACCAGTTCTAGACCTCTCTCATCTAAACACTTTTTTGTAGGTGCCTTTTACTTTCGGATGTTGTCCCTTCAGACTCTGTTTCCTCTCTTGCTCCCTCAGGTCTTTCTGGTGTCTCTGGATCTCAATGATGCTTATCTCCATATTCTGATCCATCCTCTTTTCAGGAGATTTTTCCATTTCTCTGTTGCTTCCTGGCATTTTCAGTTCTGTACTTTGCCCTTTGGCCTTTCTACTGCCCCAAGGGTACTCACCAAATGTCTCACTCCTGTGATTGCTTTTTGCAGGTTTCAAGGGATCCAAATCTTTCCTTATTTGGATGACCTGCTGATTCAGGCATCCTCTCTGAAGATCCTTTTGCAAAATCTTAGGATTGCCATTTCTCTTCTTCAGAGCCTGGGGTTCATGATAAACTTCAAAAACTCTTCCCTGACTCCTTCTCAGGATCATGTCTTTCTGGGTTGCAGGGTTGAAATGGTGCCAATGCTGACATCCCTGCCTCCTCCAAAGACCTTAACTCTCATTTTTTTTTACTTTTAAAGTCTTCTTCTCCTGGCCTGCATTACAGACAGGGAGTTTCTGAGAGCTCTGGGTTTTATGGCTTCCACCATTTCGATGCTCCATCTGGCTAAACTCTACATCAGAAAGTTCCAGTGGTTTCTGAAGTTGGTGTGGCTTCAACATGCACATCCTCTAGACTTTGTGGTTCCTCTTCCTCCTTATCTAAGACAGGAACTTCATTGGTGGATTCAGCAGTCGTCTCTGAATCCAGGGGTCCCTTTTCATCCCCCTCCTCCCTCTCAGGATCTGTTCACAGATGCTTCAGATGTGGGATGGGGAGCAACGTTTTGGTCCCTGAGGGTACAGGGAGTGTGGCTACCTCATCAATAGAAGGAGCACATCAACGTCAAAGAGATGAGAGCTCTTATGTTGCCTCTTCAGGCCTTTCATCCTCTTTTTTCTCCTGGGCATCTCAATGTATTCACAGACAATACCCACAGTGATGTGGTATATCAATAAAACAGGGGGGAACAAGATCTTACCTCCTTTGCTGGTTGGCACTTCTGGTATGGGATCTGGCTGTCAAGTATCAAGTGACTCTTCAGGCAGATTATATTCCTTCAGATCAGAACATTGTGGCAGACAATCTGAGCAGATTCTTCACTCAGTCTCATAAACAGATGCTTCACAGGGATATGTTTCTGCACATTGTTCACCAGTGAGGTACTCCTTAAGTAAATCTCTTTGCATCCCCTCTGAACAGACAACTTCCTCTGTTTTGTCAAACCAACTCCTGCAGTGCCAAAATAGCAGAATGCAAGTAAAAATCCAAAACTTCTTTATTAAAATAGCAAAGTTAAGCATTTTTGTTTCATACAACAATTCTTGGAACTTCTTCAGAACTAACAGCAGGATACTAAAAAGCATTTCTATACCGTTCTAAAATCACATGACCCAACCTAATTAGCCAACAACAAATAATAAGTTTTGGTGCAATGGGCATCAACAATGGGCCTGACAGGAGAATTTTCCCAAATCCTTATTCACTGTTGGAAGTTACTGGTCATCTCTCCTGTGAATCAAGCTGGGTATTTTACCTGGCTTGTTGTGGCTCATGTTTCACTTTCTATGTGGGTATGATGAGCAGCAAGCTCAGGAACAGGGTTTATGAACATGTTTTGGATTATCGGAATCATAAAACAATGCCTTGTTTACACATATAGAACATATTGCAGAACACGTGTTTTGTTTTGTTGTTTTAGATCAAATAATGTATGATTCCCGAGGGTGTGTGGTGGATGAGTATCTTGCCAAAAGTGAATTAATATGGCAAATTAAGTTAGATGCCACTTGCTTTCCCAGGTTAAATAATTCAGTCTCTATTTCTTCAATTTTAAAGCTGAAAAAGCTAGATAATTAATTATTGTTAATTATTTATGTGTTGTTGGCTAATTAGGCTGTGTCATGTGATTTTATAATAGTATACATTTTTTTTAGTAGCCTGCTGTTAGTCCTGAAGAAGTTCCAAGAATTGTTACATGGAATGAAAGTGCTTAACTTTGTTATTTTAATAAAGAGGTTTTGGATTTTCACTTGCATTCTGCCTTCTGTTTTGGCACTGCTGGAGTTGGCTTTTCATTGCATTTATTTTTCCTTTCCTGTTGGAGTTTCAGTATTCAGTATTCCTCTGTTTTGTGCCAGAGTCCCAGGTCTTCTGGTGTGGAAGGTGGACGCCCTCTCATTTTCTTGGAAGAGGATGTTTCTTTATGCATACCCTCCCCTTCCTCTCATTCCAAAAGTCCTGTTTAAGAGTCAACAGGATGTTCCCAAAATGTTGTTGGTGACTCTCTTTTCTCCGCGATAAAACTGGTTCCCTCTACATCTGCATCTAGCCAAGGGCAATCATCACAAGTTACCTCACAGGCTGGATCTACTCACACAAAACAAGAGAGCTCTCATCCATCCCCACCTGTCCATGCTTCAACTGACAATGTGGCTTATGGGGTTTTGATTTCTCATAGACACCTTTTTTTCTGAGGACATGCTGCAAGTCCTGCAGGAGGCAAGGAAACCTACTACTAGGAAGTCTTACTTATCTAAATGGAAGATGTTTTCCATTTAGTGTGCCACTTATAAGCTAGACCCACTTACTGTGGATGTTCCTTTGGTTCTCTCTTATTAGTGTGAGTTGTTCAATGCTGGTTTGGTTTATTCTTCTATTAAGACCGACTTATCAGGTCTTTCTGCTTGTCTGCTTTAGCATCTAGATTTGAGGCTAAGCAATGTCTTAAAGGGGACCTTAATATTAGACCTCCCAGGAGGCCTGTTATTCCTCCCTGGGATCTTAATTTTGATTGAAGAAACTGACTCAGGCTTCTTTTGAGCCAGCTGTTTCAGCTTCCTTGCATCATTGTTCTTGGAAGACAGTTCTTTTGTTAGCTCTTACTTCTGCCAGATGGGTGTCTGAGTTGCAATCCCTTATGACTTGTCCGCCTTTTTTGATATACATTGAGGACAGGATGTCCCTCCCTACTAACCCTTCTTTTATGCCCAAGGTAGTTAATGAGCTGTCTGTTAATCAGTCTATTAATCTGCCTACTTTTTCCCCTCTCCACAATCTGACAGTGAGAGGGTCCTGCATACCTTGGACATGCATACACAGCTCAGATTGTATTTGGATAAGACAAAAGCTATCACAAAATCGTATCAGTTGTCTGTTTCCTTTCATCCTAAATCTTTAGTATTCGCTGTTTCCAAGCAAACTATTTCTATTTGGACTTCAAAGGCTATTTCTTTTCATTTCACTTTTCATGGTGAGAGCCTTCCTTCTTCTGGAAAAGTCATACTACTAGAGCTGTGGCTTCTTCTGGTGCTTTTTTCAAGGGCTTAGACACTATTTCTATTCTTGAAGCAGCTACCTGGACTTCTGTGCATACTTTACCAAACATTACAAGCTGGATGGTATCTCCAGAGCTAGAGCTGGTTTTGCCGATGCCATTCTTCATGGCTCCTTAGAGGGCTCTACTGCTGCTTCCTCCTCCCAAGTTTCTTCTTGAGCTTTGGCCTCTCCCATACTTGATGAATACTGCAGCGGTGAATATAAGGACATAGTACAGTTGTATAAAATCTTTCCATAACAGTAGATGTCCTTGCCTTCCCTGCTGCAGTGTTCACTCCCACCCTCCATCCCCTCTAGTCTTTTTCCTTCCTGGATGTTCAGGTTCTCTTTGGTTTTCCTTGGACTGGTGTTCCTAGTGGGTCAATCAGTTCTGAGTTTGGTACACCTGAACACTACCTTTATGTCCTATGCTACAAGAGGAGTGTTTGGGTGATGGTCAGCGTACCTTAAAGTAATTGCAGGCTTTGACAGACTGGCCAGACATTGGGCTTACACGGCAGGTAATCCCATATGTGATGAATACTGCAGTGGTGAAGGCAAGGACATCTACTGTTATGGTAAGATTTTGTACAACTGTACTTTCTCTGGGTAGATTTTTTTTTTCAAAAGGAAATGAATAAATGGCTAAAACTATTTAAAGATTTAAAAAAAAAGCATTAACAAAAGGTAATAATACTATTCAGTATATCACAGATTTTACTAAATTTAATTCAAATAAGTTTTCTGGCAACACTTTTCCAACTTCAGATTTAATAAGAATTAATGTACAGAATATATGTTGTGCATAATAAAACAATCAATGGCTGCAGATAAGACAATCAATACAAATGATTACAATTTTAACACCATCTCTAAGCAGAATAAAATAGTAATTTGATGAAAACTCAGTTTGGTTACTAAAAATGAAAACTTTGTGATGGGCTGTATAATGATATTCTTTCATGGTATACTAAATCCTCTGATATGCAAAATGTGTTAATAGAGCATTTATTATTCAATCCACAGACATTATTTATGTTTATTCATCACCAATCTTATACCTCTGCTGAAAAATAGCTGTCTTGCTCATTTCCACATCTATTATGGATAAATATTTTTCTTCAGTTATATACATAAAATGACAGTTATGATCTGCTTCACTAGCTGATTTATACAAAACATTCATTATATATTCTCTTCTGACAACAGCTATGTATTTTAAAATCCTAAGAACAGATTTTTACAGTATTTAGTCTCTTAAGCATGGCTAAAACCCTTTTGACTTCTACTCCAGTACTGCTATTAGCATTATACTGTTTCCTGTAATATTTTCTACCAGGCCAGACTTCATAAAAATCAGGGCATGCTTTTGAAAAGAGACCGATTTTATTGTTAAATCAATTGCTTTTAATACCTGATTATCTGCTACTGTCAGTTTGTTTACCCAATACCCTGACAACAGAATTTTATCCAGGAATTTCAAGTCTTTAATTAATTTATTTGTTCTTGTTATAAATTTGACCTCCTGTTGGAGAGCCTGCCACAATTCAGAGCATTTATCCACAATAAAGCTTATATTAGCACATAAATTACTCCTGAAACAAAATAACAAAAATATTAATAACCCGAAAATATGGGAACAGGTTTTTAATATTATATTAGCATAATACTGTTATTAGGAATACATTCAAGTTTGGATATATATGTGGAGGGAATAGTGTATCGGAACTGTGTAGGATACGTATTGATGCAAATTACTTCTACGAATGTTTTGTCTTTTTTTTTTTCCCTGGTGTTTTCTTTTTTTGGAATAATGAAGATTTTCATATGGAAGCATTTCGTGTAGATATTGTATATAGTTTTGATAGTAGTAGTAGTGAACTATGTGTGTGATTTGTTATTGTATATCGAAAATATATATCAATAAAAATTTATTATGGAAAAATAAATAAATAAAAATCAGGGCATGCTACATTTATAATATCTAAGCTTGCAACATTTTATATATCTGTTCTAGCAATCTGAACATTATTATTACTGGACCCTAGCAGTCATTTAATTTTTCTGTATGCATAGTCTTTTTTGTTTGTTTTTTTAACATACCTTAAAAGGAACAGGAACACCTGTCAGGGCATGATTAAAGTTCATGCAGTCAGTGCTGTTTCAGTCTTTGATGTTTGCCAGATGTGCTCTTCTCAGTGCAAACAATGTACCCGGAATTGCTTCCTTCTGCAGTTTATACATGGTTGCATGTTTTGGTGGCACATTTAAATATAATTGTAAATTCTTTCAATATAAGTCATGTTGCTCCACCTAGTATTGGCACTGTCTGTCTCCACATTGCTGTCTGTTTTTCTCTCTCTTGGTTTGCGAATCCTGGTAATTTATGACTTTGTGTCTCTCAGTAGATAAGACACTATAATATTTTCACTTTCCCTTTTACTACAACACACTGGTGAAAAGGTGATGTGCGGTCAGCGAGATATTGCCAGCTAATGCTGTGCTTGTAGTAAACCCTGAAGATCTCCCAAGCATCACGGAAGTCTTACTTCCACAACTTGAACTAACTAATTCTTGAGCACTTCTACATACTACCCACTGCAGAATCCTCAGCAGCTCAGTATTTGTAAGTTCAAATCTGGTCAACTATTATTCAATAAAGAAACTTGTGTATTATATCCTGCTACCTGCTACACATCTCTAGAATGCCTACCACCCCCTTCCACTTACTTCTAAGTTGGCACTCCCCTACTTTTCATCAGCAATTAACTTTCACTTTTGTATCAAACTACTCCTGCTATGATCTTCCCAATAATTAAACACACCAGAAATTAACACGCTGACCACTTAATTCCAGGGCACTACCTTTCTGATAACTCTCTCTCCTTGACTCTCCATACATCTGTGTAACGTCTATTGTCTTTCTACAGTAATACTGTTTTCAATCTGATGCCATTACATAGGCTGCCCTTTTTCTACACTTTCTGATACAAAGCGAAGAAATTACAGACTTACAGATAGTCTCTGGAACACATAGCACGTTCAGAACCAAGCTGTAAAATGGTCACAAGATATTACATCACTACTGCCAGTTGCATTAGGGTAACCCCAAGGCTCCATTCTTGGATTCCTTCTTTTCAATATCTTCACCAACAATCTCTACACAGCTACTTCTTTAGATACTTTAATACAATATGCTGGCAATGTCATACTAATATGTGTAGCTCACACCCTCAAGAACTACAACAGAAAACATAAAAATTATTATCAGCAGTGGAAGCATGGCTTACCAATGCACAACTCATACTCAACCCAAATAAAACCAAGCTAAATATCTTCTAACCTACTAAAGACACTGATCCCCCACCCAACGTTTCCTTAATTGCTGCAAATAACACAAACTGAACCCATTACTCAGACCAAACTCCTAGGTGTCGTCATCAATCACAACATGAGATTCGACCAACACATATCTCAAAATATTAAAAAGTACACAAAAATGACGTACTCTGTTTAAAAACAAACATTTCCTGACCAGCAATATCAAAGTAGCCATTGCCAGAACTCACCTAATCTCAAGTCTCAACACTTCTCTATGTCTCACCCATACTCACAAACCTCATAAAATCTGACCTAGGTAAACTAGAAACATGCTATAACAAAAGAGCTGAATTTGCCACTGACTCCCCATACAGAACTTACTATTGTCTATTACTATGACAGTTATCTCGGTTAGAATTCCCACATCTTTTTCATTAAAATCAGTTGATGATGGCACACAAATTACTTAACCAACCAAGCCAAACACTTATCCTACAAAACCTACTAGAACCTTATTCTAACCCTAGAATATTATGCTACACCAACAAATCCTTAGGAAAAGTTACCAAATCTACAAACACCCCAGGTGATATCCTCTACTCTAGTTATGTAATGAAAATCTGGAACTGTCTACCACTAGAACTCAAAACTTTAACTAACATCACCAACTTTAAAAAATGCTCAGGAAACATCTGACAAACAGAAGGCTTTGTTTATGTTATACTCCAGGATAAAACACACTTCCCCTTTCTTTCTTTTACTATCCACAATTATAATACTTCCTATGCTATTACTGTAATCACCCCTATGAATTTATTGATCACGTCCAAAATCAATGTCTACCATTCACTCTAACTACTGTTCTTGTATTTCAAATATTACCATTGCATTAATAACTCTGTTTAAAACAGCAGTCACCTATATCCATGCATTCTTCTAGTCTGTACACATACTGTACCCTAATTTCTATTACTGTTCTGCCTTAGACTAATTGTACCTTTCTGCTTGACATAATTATATATTTCTTCTGCTCATCTCTGCTTATAACTAACTTTCTGTTTTACCACTTATAACTACAGACTTTTTCCACTCATATCCTATGAAACTTTAAACCTAGCTTGTCTATTCGTATCCTACTCAAAATTGTTTCACACCTATTTTGCAACTGTGCTTGTAATTACTGGATCTTTTTTTTTACTTTTTCTCCTTTTAAATATTATTATAAGACTTTTATTACTATACACCAACTTGTCTTGTAAAAATGTTCTCATGTAAAATTTTCATTTGTTTCAAATGCTTGAGCTTTTCTCCCCCCTGGCCTCCTCTGAAAATGGGCTGACACCCAGTCAGACTTTTCCAGTAAACAAATGTAAAATAAAATAAATAATATAATATAATATAATATAATATAATATAATATAATATAATATAATACAGTTGCTGGGTGTAGCAATTTCAATGCTTACCTCAACTTCTGTCCTTTGTTTTCATGGACTACTATATGTTGTTTTCTTGTATCGATTTTCTCAGCTGCTAGAACTGGGTGATCCTATGTGATCCCAACTGCATCTCTGGCGATGATGCTTTGCGGTTTATGATTCTAACACTTCTCAGCTACTTCTATGTTGTAACGTTTGCACAATCCCCAGCCAGACATTCCTGCCACATTATTGTGTCCTTCAGTGTACAGCCCCTCAGCCATGAGTATTTAACTCTCAGTAACGAGACATGCAACTGTTTTCAGGTCTGATTAGAGAACCAGCATTTGTCTGTTTCTTCTACGTTTTCTGTATACTTTTAAATTAAATCACATGTAGTTCACTACCTTGGGTCACTATTGTAAGTTTCTCATCTCTTGGTTTAAATTTACCTCTCCTGAACCATTCCTATCTCATCTTATAGTTCACACATGATTGTTTGTACAGGCCAGTCTTGTAAAGGGTGCAATTTGTATTTATTTATTTATGTATGTATGTATGTATGTATGTATGTATTTATTTATTTAATTTTAATTGTTCTTCCAATCCAGTATCCTGTGTGTGTGTGAAGTGCCACAGTTAAGTATACCCGGCGGTTAATGTTACTCAGGCTCAAACCCTGTACTTTATGTACAAGAAACAAGAGCCTGAATTCTCTACCGCCACCACCACTTGTGATTCAAGGAGATGAGTCCATAGCATTCAACTGTCCAGATTTTCACAGAATGTCTGGAATGTTTGGCTCATACTTTTGGTCTGTTCCTCTTACAATTTGTGCTTTTCTGGCAAACCAGTGATAACTGAATTCACTAAATAATGATAGCCATTTAAGTTTCAGTCTTCCTATCTTTCAGGAAACACATGGTAACACAAAACATTTTCTTCTAGCAACTTTCTAAGATTATACAAGGAATGTTTAAAATGTATCCCTCTTTTTGGGCCTTTGTCCCTCAAACCAACAAATTTTGGCTTTTTCAAGATTTCTTGTTCTGCAAAGTTGAGAGATTTAGTTGAGTGTCAAGTGTATTTTACAAGGAGCCGAGAGCTTCAGGGGAAGAAGTTTAGTGTTGCTTATGCCAAGGCTGTGTGCATTTCTAGTAGTACAACAGGTAATGCACTTGCTTTTGATACAGAGGGCTGTGAGTTCTACTCCCACACTATGTAGATGGTTGTTCATACTGTACTGTTTTGTACTTTAAAGGGGGTGGATGCTGCAGGCCTGAGAGTGTCCTCCTTTGGAGGCGATACCTAGTAACTATGAACTTGTTGTCAGTTTGCCATCCATTCCCAATTGCAATATTACTAGCTTATCACTTATTAAAGACACTTTGTTTGTAGATGAAACAATAACGTATAAAGTTGTTTGATAGCAGCAACCTCTTCATTAGTTATGGATTTCTTTAATGTGGAATTATTTAGACAGCTTTTATTTCTGTAGAGATTGTGCATATTTACTGACATTGATGGATTGTAATGACAGAAGTTTGAGTAGACTTTTATAATGGAAATGTTCTGAATTGGGCAGTTATGTTATTATTGGTTCATACATTTTGTTTCATTGTTTATTAAAAAAAAATTTAAAACTACAAATTTGAAACATATACTAAGTGGTGCTGTACTATACAAGGAATACAATTTAATGCAATCAGGAAGGTGAATCAGAATAAATACATGTATGCATAGCCTTAAAAATGTGTACAAGGAGCCTATGGTTTGTAAACAGCCCAAAGATAAACTTAATCTTCCACTGGCCCAATGCATTTTCTATGAATGTGGGTTTTTATGCTGCTTCAATAAATGTGAGTTTCAAGGTCAGAGAAGTTTACTGCTCATGTTAAATCTGTTTTCATTGTGATACTGTATTGTTTGCTTAGCAAATGGCTATCTGCTTGTGCTATTTTATTTCATTATCTGTAATCATTGTAGAAGCAAATAAAAGAACAGTATGCACACTGATAGATTTGAACAGTGTGGATGGTAACTGGTGAGAAATAGCCAAACACCAGAATAACTGAGGAGTGGGGCTGCTACTTGTGGGGCATAGGGGGGTTGCTGCAGGAGGGGCTCCTCTGGGGGGGCAGTCTAGTACCGTGCCTAAGGCCCTATTTGACCATGATCCAGCTCTGGTATTTAAAGTTGGAAATACATACACAAAGGTAGTTGCAGTTTAAGTACATTACAAGGTATTTTTTTCTTCCTATGCATTTAAATAATTTAAGGAAATGACTGGAGTGGCTTTCTTGGGGAGTTACCTACCTGTGGGTGTGGCTCAAATAGGGGTGTTTCATGAGTATGGTGTGGGTGGAGCTTAACAGGAACTGGAGCACTACTTCACCTAGGGAGCCATTTTGACTAAGGCCGGCCCTGGATGAGGGAGCAACACAGAAAGAGTGAAATGGATACTGGGCAAGAGAATAGCAAGTGGAGTTAACAGATGCCACAAAGTCAGAGAGCAGAACAAGGAACAGAAGAAGAAAGGGGGACATAAATAGCAGGACATGAAGGATCCTAGACAAAAGAACATGATCATCAGCTCCTTGTCATATTCTTAAATGCAGCATCTCTCTTGTTGTCTGTCACTTATGTAAATTTGACCATAAAACTCCTTCCTTTACTTCAGTTGTTGTCATTAATAACAAAAGTATAATTTTGCCTGCTTAAATACTTTTTCTCTCCAATTGTTTTCCATAAACAACTGGAACCATTGATCTGTACATTCCAGCCATGGCTTAGTTGAAATGGCCAGCCTGAGACAATATAGCAATTGTCGCATGTTTACTGAAAAAACACCTACCACTTAAATAAACTGGAACAGTGTCTGTGAGAGATGTAGTTATATAATGTTAAATGAGGCAAAGCATACCTCTGAGCCTCCTAGGGCAGGGAATCTGGACAAAGCCTAAAATAATAAGAGCATAAAAGCCCAAAAATAAGAACAGATTTTAAATATTGCTCTTATAAACTTAAGAAGTTGCTAACATAAGGGGATTTGCATTGGCATGCACTTTTCTGAAGGATATGAAGTTAGAAACAAAAAGTTTGTCATTATTTGGTGACTTCTCCCTCAGTGATTTGCCCGAAAGCCACAAATTTTAGGAGCAACCGACCACAAATATGAAACAAAAGTCTGGACAGTCTGCAAAAATCTGGACAGTTGAGAAGTGTGATGTAAAGCTCTCAAACATAGTCACTACAAATAAAATGCAGGTTGTCAATACCACACAAGACCACACTAATCCAATCATGCACAGCTCAGACCAAACACAGGCCCATATATGTTGAGGCTCTTAAAAGCAACCCACCTAAACCACAAAGGCCTACTAAATGTAACCCAAGAAACAAATACCATCAGCAGTCTCACAAACACACAACAGAGGCAGTACAAATCATGAAACATACATCCAAAAGTCACATTGTCTCAAGTGAAAAGCCCATAAGGCAACTCTCCAAATAATCCAATATCCCAGTGAGCCGTTCACCAAACTGTGCAAGGAGAGGATCACAGTCACTTACCTATTGGGTTCCAGGATTCACAACATCATGTATGCACTCAAGTATTTCACCACAACACAGTCAAAATACACGTGTGAGGTAGTCACTTGCGACATACCTCCCTGAACTGCATAAAGAGAGACATGATGGAGGTCTTGGAATATGTGTGTGAAGGAGGTATGAGCCCAACATTGAGCAGCATTCTACCATTACCAACACTGATAATGTTCTACCATCACCAACACTGAGCAGAATTCTACCATCACCAGCACTGATAATGTTCTACCATCATCAAAATTGATAATGTTCTACCATCACCAACATTGATAATGTTCTACCATCATCAACATTGAACAGTATTCTACCATCATCAAAATTGATAATGTTCTACCATCACCAACATTAATAATGTTCTACCATCACCAACAATGATAATGTTCTACCATCATCAACATTGATAATGTTCTACCATCACTAACATTGATAATGATTTACCATCACCAACATTGATAATGTTCTACCTTCACCAACATTGATAATGTTCTACCATCACCAACAATGATAATGTTCTACCATCACTAACATTGATAATGATTTACCATCACCAACATTGATAATGTTCTACCATCGCCAAAATTGATAATGTTCAACCATCACCAACATTGATAATGTTCTACCATCACCAACATCGAACAGCATTCTACCATCACCAACACTAATAATGTTCTACCATCACCAACACTGAGCAGCATTCTACCATCACCAACACTGATAATGTTCTACCATCACCAACATTGATAATGTTCTACCATCAACAACAATGATAATGTTCTACCATCACCAACATTGATAATGTTCTACCATCACCAACATTGATAATGCTCTACCTTCACCAACATTGAGCAGCATTCTACCATCGCCAACATTGATAATGCTCTACCATCAGCAACATTGATAATGTTCTACCATCACCAACATCGAGCAGCATTCTACCATCACCAACATTGATAATGTTCTACCATCACCAACACTGAACAGCATTCTACCATCACCAACACTGATAATGTTCTACCATCACCAACACTGAGCAGCATTCTACCATCACCAACACTGATAATGTTCTACCATCACCAACATTGATAATGTTCTACCATCAACAACAATGATAATGCTCTATCATCACCAACATTGATAATGTTCTACCATCACCAACATTGATAATGTTCTACCATCACCAACACTGATAATGTTCTACCTTCACCAACATTGAGCAGCATTCTACCATTGCCAACATTGATAATGCTCTACCATCAGCAACATTGATAATGTTCTACCATCACCAACATCGATTAGCATTCTACCCTCACCAACATTGATAATGTTCTACCATCACCAACACTGAGCAGCATTCTACTATCAACAACATTGATAATGTTCTACCATCACCAACATTGATAATGTTCTACCATCACCAACAATGATAATGTTCTACCATCACCAACATTGATAATGTTTTACCATCACCAACATTGATAATGTTCTACCTTCACCAACATTGAGCAGCATTCTACCATCGTCAACATTGATAATGTTCTACCATCACCAACATTGATAATGTTCTACCATCACCAACATCGAGCAGCATTCTAGCACCACCAACATTGATAATATTCTACCATCACCAACATTGAGCAGCATTCTACCATCACCAACATTGATAATGTTCTACCATTACCAACATTGATAATGTTCTACCTTCACCAACATTGAGCAGCATTCTACCATCATCAGCACTGATAATGTTCTACCATCACTAACATTGATAATGTTCTACCATCAGCAACATTGAGCAGCATTCTACCATCACCAACATTGGTAATGTTCTACCATCACCAACACTGATAATGTTCTACCATCACCAGCATTGATAACATTCTACCATCACCAACAGTGATCATGTTCTACCATCACCAACATTGATAATGCAATACAAACAAAAGATTATTGACTTCAAAAATTGCATTAGCTTCTGGTGTCATTCAAAGTGGGTACGATATTTGTATAAGCCTGGGAGGAGATGGCAAACAGCCTTAAATGCTTTGGCAAGGATAGCCTGCACCTATTCCCCCTCCAAGACTTCCTCATATTGGTTAAATCTTGTCCACCTCCATAGTTTCCATTTTAGTCAAGTCAGCCTCCTAAAGCTTCCAGCACAACAGAACAGAAACTGAATAAGACAAAGGTATTGTAGCTCAGTGATAGGAACCTTAACAAAAAACTTTGCACCATACAAGCATTCCTTACTCTGGAACACATTGATATATGCATTGTCACAGACGGTTTATCTTCACAAGTGCATTACACACTTGGGTGAATCCAGTATATGCGAAAGGATGTTCCCAAATTGGCAATACCTTGAAAAATAATTGTCCGAATGTGCAATGAGCGAATGCACATTGGCATTTGCTCATAGCAGATTCGACATGTTGGGTGCGGAGTGCACTATAGCGGGGATCAGGAAATGAAACCTTTCCCCACTGTAGTGCAATCTCGAAGTTAGTATATAAAATTCGGGGGTGCAGGAGGGCTTGTCCCCCTGCATTACGATGTGTCTTTGACATTATAGTTTGAAAATCAGCGAATCTGCTGTTTGATTTCTTGATCTTTGAACTACGGACACTTTCGCAGTTTAAAATTTGTGCTTTTGGTTCACACAAAAGCGCAATCGATATTGTCATTTCCGACAATATAAAGGTAAATCTCACAGACACCTGGTTCAAGACCAGTAAGAGCTCTCCATCAGTTCATGGTTTCAACCCCTGTCACACCTTTAGGTGCATCTCATTAGATGAAAGCACTAAAAGCTTGGGTGTCTCCATATCCTTTAAAAAAATTCACCTCCAGACTTATTAGACAAGATTACCTGGGAATCCTCCATTCAAAATTGCTATCAACAAAACCCCTTATGATATCATAACTAATTAACTATAGGAACTCCCTTATGTCCCCCCTCAGTCCATTCCTCCTTTCAAAATAGGATACAATCCTTATGCATTAAACCAAATACCATTCACCAACATGATTTCAACTGCCTCTTCATCAACTAGGAGATGTACAAATCCTCAAATGTGCATGGCCAGAAATTTCTGTCGTTCACCATTACAAATGCTTTGAGCTATTTAGTGCACATCCCATTGGGAGGATAAAATCCTTGACTTGGTTCTTAGCAATAAGGTAAAACTTTGCTCCCCACCACTTGTGACTTCCTGCCTGGTAAAAAATCATGGAGCAAATCAGTTGAATTTACAATAAGACCAAAGTCAGAAGCTTCTTCCAATACCTCAGCATTCAGATATTATGCTAAGACTAATCTACTAAAACTGAGAGATGATCTGGATAAATTCAAAATCCCCTTCCAGTTCGATGACCCCACTGTTTATGTAGCATTCTTTAATGCTAAATTCTATGTGCATGTAAATAGCTGCATAAATATAGCTATCACCGTTTGAAGTAAATACAATGCCAAATTAAAAAATAAACCCCTACAACCCCTGTGGTGGAAACCAGATATAGACAGGCTCTATACTAGAATAACACACAAAAGAAATCATTGCAAGCAAAAATAATTTTTAACTCTCATGATGCCAAAAACACTTTTGCTAAACTTACCAAGGAACAATGGACCCTAATCAAACCAGCCAAGTCAAATGAGTTAGAAATAGCCAAACAGGTGAAAAACAACACAAAGCCTTCTTTTATTATGTTAAAAACCTCAGAATCAATTTACAGCACTATGCAGAGCTCAAAGCAAATTAAATCACATACGCAGACCCAGAGGACGTAACCAGTCTACTGGTAGACAAGGTTAGCTCAAACTTTACCCCCCCCATCATTTTCACATAGCACATTTCTATATCTACACCTTCCAAATCTCATTAGAATAAGACCTCAAAGCTCCATTCAAGGCCAAAAACATTACTAGTATGAGACCAGATTGCATACCGGGCTGCCTGCTGGCCATCCTGAAACAGGACTTGGCAGACTTCTACAGACGCTATTCAAAATAAGCCTCCACACTGGCTTCATGCCAGAAGAAAAGTAGACAGTAATGCTCATCCCCTTGCACAAATGTAGGGTGTCAATGGACCCAAGTAGTTATAACCTCATAAGTCTGGCCAGCCTTATCTGTAAGACTATGGGAAAGACCATTATGTAATTAATAAATAAGGACATAGGTACCAACAAACTCTTGTCCGAAGCCTGTTCAGACTCGTCATGGACACAGTCTGCTTACTTAACTTGGTCAACTTCTTTGAGGTTACTGAAGTAATGGATGGGGGAAAATCAGTACACTGTACATATCTAGACCTCGTAAAAGTCTTTAGTACCATCACACACTCAGGTACCATCGATAAACTCTCCTATCTAAATGAAAATGAAAAGTTGCAAGAAATCCCCATTAGCCCACTCTAAAATTATATTGAAACATGCCAGCAAGAAACCTAACACTATCACAAAATGTAAAGCAGAGTATGAATTTAAGGATGCTACAGATTCCAAAGGAAAGTACTTTATTCACTTATGTCAGAAAATTATGGAATAATGTCCAACAATGTACTGATTTAACCTATGATATCATATATTCTAATCCCAAGGATATAGCCAATATATTAGCTGACAAATTAGTGCCAACTTTACCTCTCCTAGCCACATTGTGCCCCAGATAATATAGTTTCCCCAAAATTCAGTTTGGAACAAGTCCCAGAGTCCTTGTCAAAGGCTAAAAGTAATACTTTCATGGAACCAGACAACATACCAGGCTGCATTCTTATCACTGTCAAGTATTTATTTTATTTATTTATTTTATTTTACATTTGTTGACCAGGAGAGTCCAACTGGTTACAAGTCCATTTTCAGTGAAGGCCCGGGGGGAAAAGTTCCAAGAGAACAATTTTTTACAAAACATAGTTTTAAGGGCAGACTTTTGACATACAATTTCCATAGAAGAGACTTTGACATACACATTAATTAACAGATAGGATACATTTGTTCTCTACAGTATAATATTACATTTTAGATGATATTCTTAAGTTCAGGAGTCCTGTCATAGATTTACTATCAGAGTAAAAGCAGAAAGATATAGAATAAGGCTCCGAGAGAGCAGATGATGCTCGCTATAGTTGAGAAGGATAACAAATTTATTCACTATATGTCTTCACCTGATTTTAGTTGAGAAGGATAACAGATTGATTTGCAATATGTCTTCTCCTGGTTTTAGTTGCTTATGGAAAGCTCAACATTGCTGGGGTAGTTTTCCCTAACTCCTGGAGAGATGGGATGAGCAGTAGATTAACAGTCCTAAGTGGGTAAAGTACTATGACTGGTTGGCTTAGCAGAGTTACTTAAGTTAGGTGAAGTGTTCTAATGAGACATTAGCTGGGGGGGATACAGCAGCACAGTCGATTATTCAAAAAGTGAGTTTTAACAATTTTTTGAACTGTGATGGGGATTTGTTGTCAGTTATGTGGGCAGGAAGAGAGTTCCAGGTTTTTACTATACAGTGGCTCTAGACAGACTTACCAGCTTCATTGTTATATTTGGTTACTTTGAGGAGGTTTTGTGTACTAGACCTCAAGGGCTTGGCTGTTGTATAGGATTGTAAAAGATTTTATAGGGCTGGGGTGTTTACAGAGTTATGTATTATTTTGTGGGCTAGTGATAGTTGATTGAGTTGAAGTAGTAGTGGTAGTTCTAGCCAATTGAGTTTTTTAGGCATTCACAGTGATGTGTTCTGATGGGAGAGGTTGTAGCAAATTTGGCTATCTTATTATAACAACTATCAAGTTTGTTTAGGTCAGATTTGTGGAGATTTGTAAGCACGGGGAGGCATAAAGTAGGGTGGATAGTAGGTGAGTCCTCGATATTGTAGTTTTGGAGTGGTCAGTGAGGAATTTTTTATTGCGATACAGTAGGCCACAACTCCTCTCTAGGCACCCTGTCATATGCTTTCTCTAAATCCACAAAGACACAATGCAACTCCTTCTGACCTTCTCTGTACTTCTCCATCAACACTCTCAGAGCAAACATTGCATCTGTAGTTCTCTCCTGGCATGAAACCATACTGCTGATCACTAATCATCACCTCCCTTCTTAACCTAGCTTCCACTACTCTTTCCCATAACTTCATGCTGTGACTGATCAATTTAATCCCTCTGTAGTTATTACATTTCTGCACATCATCCTTATTCTTAAAAATTGGTACCAAAACACTTTTTCTCCATTCCTCAGGCATCCTCTCACTTTCCAATATTTAATTAAACAATCTAGTTAAAAACTCCACTGCCATTTCACCTAAACACCTCCATGCTTCTACAGGTATGTCATCTGGACCACCAGCCTTTCCATTTTTCATCCTATTCATAGCTATCCTTACTTCCTCCTTACTTATCCATTGCACTTCATGATTCACTATCCACACATCATCCAACCTTCTCTCCCTCTCATTCTCTTCATTCATCAGTCCCTCAAAGTACTCTTTCCATCTGCTCAACACACTCTCCTTGCTTGTGAGTACGTTTCCCTCATTATCCTTTATCACCCTTACCTGCTGCACATCTTTACTAGCTTTGGTCCCTCTGTCTAGCCAATTGGCACAGGTCCTTTTCTCCCTCCTTAGTGTCCAACTTTTTATATAACTCTTCATACGCCTTATCCTTAGCTTTCACCACCTCTCTCTTTGCCATGCACCTCATCTCCTTATACTCCTGTCTACTTTCTTCATCTCTCTGACAATCCCACTTCTTCACCAACCTCTTTCTCTGTATACTCTCCTGTACTTCTTCATTCCACCACCAGGTCTCCTTGTCCTCCTTCCTCTTTCCAAATGTCACACCAAGCACCTTTCTAGCCATCTCTCTTACTAGCTCTGCTGTAGTTACCCAGCTATTCGGTAACTCTTCACTGCCACCCAGTGCCTGTCTTAACTCTTCCCTGAACATCACCTCACAATTACCCTTTTTTAATTTCCACCATTTGATCCTTGGTGCTGCTCTAACACTCATCCTCCTCTTCTTGATCACCAATGTCATCCTACAAACCACCATCCTATGCTGCCTAACTACACTTTCCCCTGCCACCACTTTGCAGTCTCCAATCTCCTTCAGACTGGCCCTTCTGCATAAGATATAATCCACTTGTGTACATCTTCCTCCACTCTTGTATGTCACCCTATGCTCATCCCTCTTGTTAAAATACATATTCCTCACAGTCATGTCCATCCTTTTCATAAAATCCTCTACCATATGACCTTCTGCATTCCTTTGCTTAACACCATACCTACCCATCACTTCCTCACCCCCTCTGTTCCCTTCACCAACATGCCCATTTAAATCTGCTCCAATCACCAGTCTCTCACACTTGGGTACAGTCATCACCACTTCATCCAACTCACTCCAAAATTTTTCTTTCTCATCCATTGCACACTCAACTTGTGGAGCATATGCACTAACAACATTCATCATTACACCATCAATTTCCAGCTTCATAAACATCACTCTATCCGACACTCTTTTCACCTCCAAAACACTCTTAGCATACTGTTCCTTTAGGATAATGCCTATGCCATTTTTCCTCCCATCCACACCATGATAAAACAATTTGAAACTGCCTCCGCTACACCTAGCCTTGCACCCCTTCCATCTGGTCTCTTGCACACACAATATACCAACCTTCCTTCGGTCCATCATATCAGCTAGCTCTCTCCCTATACCAGTCATACTGCCAAAGTTCCGACCCTCACTATCACAGTCCTACCTTTACCTGCCTTCAGGCATGCCCCCCCTCTGATCCTCCTTCGGCCAACAGTATCCCAATTTCCCCTGGCACCCTGTTGGACAAAAGTACTGGTGGCGGTCATTGTTAACCCAGGCCTCGACCGATCTGGTATGTATATCTGTACTGTTGCCTGCATGTATGATTTGGCAAAATTTTATGCCGGACGCCCTTCCTGATGCAACCCTCCCTATTTATCCAGGCTTGGGACCGGCACAAAGAAATGCACTGGTTTGTGAGTTTGGTATGATTTGTGGGGGTGATTGTGGTCTTGTTAAAGGAGTAGATGAAAAAAGAATCAGTGGGAGGTGTGGCTCTGTGGGAGCTAAAGAGTACTAGCTTTGTTTTACTTGGGTTCAGAATGAGCCTTTGGTTTGTAATCCAAGTTTCTGCTAGTGAAAACCATTCTTGTGTTAGGGAGTTAAGGATGTCAATTGATCTGACTGCGCATATTATGATGGTATCATCTGCATATTGCAATATTGAGGCTTTAGGAATACTTTTTGGGAGCTGATTGGTGAAGAGGGTAAAAAGAAGTGGCCCCAGGATGGAGCCTTGGGGTACTCCTAGGGAGACTGGTAGGGAGGGGGAGTGTTGTTTTTGCCACATAACAGCTTGTTTCATTCCCTCTAGGTAGTTTTTGAACCAGGAGATGGCAGGGGTGGTAAGGTTTAGAGTTGCTAGTGAAAGACAGAGTTTATTGTGGTTAACCAGGGGGCATATTTAGTTTTAAATCTTGTTGTTCTGGAGGGGGCATGATGGTTAAGGGTGTTTAAGAAGGCAGTATTGAAATATAGTACAGATTCATCAAGAGGTAGGTTTTTAGGGGGGGGGGGGGTCCAGTTGCACATTTTAAGTCGCTTATAAATTTGGAGCGGTTAAAGTGTCGTTTGTTTCTAATTAGGTGTGTAGATATTTGGGTCAGTTGTGGTGATTTTGATCTGAGTAAGAATGTGGCTTGGTGGTCACTCAGGGTGTCTGGTAGACACCCTGCTAGGTATATCAGTGATGGGTGGGATACGAGTATCCAATCTAGAGTGGATTGGTGTTTGGTTCTCTTGTCTGTTCTTGTGGGGGAAGTGATGAGTTGGATTAGGCCATGTAGGTTAATATGGGAGAGTGGGTTATGACTGGAGCAGTTTTGCCAGTCAGTATTAAGGTATCCTAATACTATGCTTTCCTGGGGGAGGGAGTTAGATATCCATTTTAGGAGTTTTTCTGTAATGGGGATATTGTTGCCTGGAGGGATGTAGCATCCTATGATGTTGAAGTGTTTACTATCATTAAGTTTTAGTTTTGTTAGAGTAAGTGCAACTTTATCAAGGTCTGGGGTTGTTATGTCTACTTTCTCAAGGATGAGGTGAGATTTATGCACTAGAGCACCCCCCCCCCTTTTTACCTATTCTGTCACTACATATTATATTGTAACCTGGTAGAGTGATTTCATTGTTGTGGTTGCCTGGTTTAAGTCAAGTCTCTGTTAGTATGACTGTCTCAGGTTGATAAAAGGAGAGTAGTGCATGAAGGTCATGGACTTTGTTTAGTATACTTCTGACATTTTAAATTTAAAATGAGGAGCGTGGATTTGTCTCGGTGGCGTAAGATATCATTCAGGTTGAGGGTTGGGCCTCCTAGATTTTGTGGGCCTGGGTTTGAGTGTATATCACCATAGCTAATGAGTTGGGTTTTGAGGTAAAAATAGAGTTTGAGTAGTTTGTTTAGGGTCTTAAAGTTCTTTATAGTTGTTTGGGACTGGTAGTATGATGGCTGTAATCTGTGCGCATAGTGGTGAATAAAGAAGGTTTGGTAGAGATATGGGACTAGTTGAGTAAAAGGGTGTGTTGTAATGTTAGTGGAAGTAGTTTTTCTTTCTATGTGGATAAAATTAAGTTGTTTTTGGTGGTTGGTGATAGAAGTTAGCAGTGAAGGAGTGGATACACCTAGGAGCAATAGTAAGAGGTGTATGTATGTGGGTTTGGATAGTTTGGGCATGGTTCGGTCATGCGTGAGAGATCTGCTTGGGATGGGGTGGGTGCGGTGGATGATGAGAGGTGTTTGTGATTGTAAGGTAGTTAGATGGAAGACTGTGCGTCGTGAGTGAGAGATCTGCTTGGGATGGGGTGGGTGTGGTGGATGATGAGAGGTGGTGTTTGTGATTGTAAGGTAGTTAGATGGAAGCCTGTGCATCGTGAGTGAGAGATCTGCTTGGGATGGGGTGGGTGTGGTGGATGATGAGAGGTGTTGTTTGTGATTGTAAGGCAGTTAGATGGAAGCCTGTGCGTGAGTGAGAGATCTGCTTGGGATCGGGTGGGTGTGGTGGATGATGAGAGGTGCTGTTTGTGATTGTAAGGTAGTTAGATGGAAGACTGTGCGTCGTGAGTGAGAGATCTGCTTGGGATGGGGTGGGTGTGGTGGATGATGAGAGGTGTTGTTTGTGATTGTAAGGCAGTTAGATGGAAGACTGTGCGTCGTGAGTGAGAGATCTGCTTGGGATGGGGTGGGTGTGGTGGATGATGAGAGGTGTTGTTTGTGATTGTAAGGCAGTTAGATGGAAGACTGTCAAAGGCCGTGAGTGAGAGATCTCCTTGGGATGGGGTGGGTGTGGTGGATGATGAGAGGTGTTGTTTGTGATTGTAAGGTAGTTAGATGGAAGATTGTGCGTCGTGAGTGAGAGATCTGCTTGGGATGGGGTGGGTGTGGTGGATGATGACAGGTGTTGTTTGTGATTGTAAGGTAGTTAGATGGAAGACTGTGCCGTCGTGAGTGAGAGATCTGCTTGGGATGGGGTGGGTGTGGTGGATGATGAGAGGTGTTGTTTGTGATTGTAAGGTAGTTAGATGGAAGACTGTGCCGTGAGTGAGAGATCTGCTTGGGATGGGGTGGGTGTGGTGGATGATGAGAGGTGTTGTTTGTGATTGTAAGGTAGTTAGATGGAAGACTGTGCGTCGTGGAGTGAGAGATCTGCTTGGGATGGGGTGGGTGTGGTGGATGATGAGAGGTGTTGTTTGTGATTGTAAGGTAGTTAGATGGAAGACTGTGCGTGGAGTGAGAGATCTGCTTGGGATGGGGTGGGTGTGGTGGATGATGAGAGGTGTTGTTTGTGATTGTAAGGTAGTTAGATGGAAGACTGTGCTCGTGGAGTGAGAGATCTGCTTGGGATGGGGTGGGTGTGGTGGATGATGAGAGGTGTTGTTTGTGATTGTAAGGTAGTTAGATGGAAGACTGTGCGGCGTGACTGAGAGATCTGCTTGGGATGGGGTGGGTGTGGTGGATGATGAGAGGTGTTGTTTGTGATTGTAAGGTAGTTAGATGGAAGACTGTGCGTGAGTGAGAGATCTGCTTGGGATGGGGTGGGTGTGGTGGATGATGAGAGGTGTTGTTTGTGATTGTAAGGTAGTTAGATGGAAGACTGTGCGTGAGTGAGAGATCTGCTTGGGATGGGGTGGGTGTGGTGGATGGGATGGGGTGGGTGTGGTGGATGATGAGAGGTGTTGTTTGTGATTGTAAGGTAGTTAGATGGAAGACTGTGCGTCGTGAGTGAGAGATCTGCTTGGGATGGGGTGGGTGTGGTGGATGATGAGAGGTGTTGTTTGTGATTGTAAGGTAGTTAGATGGAAGACTGTGCGTCGTGAGTGAGAGATCTGCTTGGGATGGGGTGGGTGTGGTGGATGATGAGAGGTGTTGTTTGTGATTGTAAGGTAGTTAGATGGAAGACTGTGCCGTGAGTGAGAGATCTGCTTGGGATGGGGTGGGTGTGGTGGATGATGAGAGGTGTTGTTTGTGATTGTAAGGTAGTTAGATGGAAGACTGTGCGTCGTGAGTGAGAGATCTGCTTGGGATGGGGTGGGTGTGGTGGATGATGAGAGGTGTTGTTTGTGATTGTAAGGTAGTTAGATGGAAGACTGTGCTTCGTGGAGTGAGAGATCTGCTTGGGATG
Source organism: Protopterus annectens (assembly GCF_019279795.1). Taxonomy (NCBI): domain Eukaryota; kingdom Metazoa; phylum Chordata; order Ceratodontiformes; family Protopteridae; genus Protopterus; species Protopterus annectens. Next base: position 773,148,810 of record NC_056736.1, on the reverse strand, counting down.
GGGTGGGTGTGGTGGATAATGAGAGGTGTTGTTTGTGATTGTAAGGTAGTTAGATGGAAGACTGTGCCGTGAGTGAGAGATCTGCTTCGGATGGGGTGGGTGTGGTGGATGATGAGAGGTGTTGTTTGTGATTGTAAGGTAGTTAGATGGAAGACTGTGCGTCGTGAGTGAGAGATCTGCTTGGGATGGGGTGGGTGTGGTGGATGATGAGAGGTGTTGTTTGTGATTGTAAGGTAGTTAGATGGAAGAGTGTGCCGTGAGTGAGAGATCTGCTTGGGATGGGGTGGGTGTGGTGGATGATGAGAGGTGTTGTTTGTGATTGTAAGGTAGTTAGATGGAAGACTGTGCGTCGTGAGTGAGAGATCTGCTTGGGATGGGGTGGGTGTGGTGGATGATGAGAGGTGTTGTTTGTGATTGTAAGGTAGTTAGATGGAAGACTGTGCGTCGTGAGTGAGAGATCTGCTTGGGATGGGGTGGGTGTGGTGGATGATGAGAGGTGTTGTTTGTGATTGTAAGGTAGTTAGATGGAAGACTGTGCCGTGAGTGAGAGACCCGCTTGGGAAGGGGTGGGTGTGGTGGCTGATGAGAGGTGTTGTTTGTGCTTGTAAGGTAGTTAGATGGAAGACTGTGCGTGGAGTGAGAGATCTGCTTGGGATGGGGTGGGTGTGGTGGATGATGAGAGGTGTTGTTTGTGATTGTAAGGTAGTTAGATGGAAGACTGTGCCGTGGAGTGAGAGATCTGCTTGGGATGGGGTGGGTGTGGTGGATGATGAGAGGTGTTGTTTGTGATTGTAAGGTAGTTAGATGGAAGACTGTGCCGTGAGTGAGAGATCTGCTTGGGATGGGGTGGGTGTGGTGGATGATGAGAGGTGTTGTTTGTGATTGTAAGGTAGTTAGATGGAAGACTGTGCGTCGTGAGTGAGAGATCTGCTTGGGATGGGGTGGGTGTGGTGGATGATGAGAGGTGTTGTTTGTGATTGTAAGGTAGTTAGATGGAAGACTGTGCGTCGTGAGTGAGAGATCTGCTTGGGATGGGGTGGGTGTGGTGGATGATGAGAGGTGTTGTTTGTGATTGTAAGGTAGTTAGATGGAAGACTGTGCCGTGAGTGAGAGATCTGCTTGGGATGGGGTGGGTGTGGTGGATGATGAGAGGTGTTGTTTGTGATTGTAAGGTAGTTAGATGGAAGACTGTGCGTCGTGAGTGAGAGATCTGCTTGGGATGGGGTGGGTGTGGTGGATGATGAGAGGTGTTGTTTGTGATTGTAAGGTAGTTAGATGGAAGACTGTGCGTCGTGACTGAGAGATCTGCTTGGGATGGGGTGGGTGTGGTGGATGATGAGAGGTGTTGTTTGTGATTGTAAGGTAGTTAGATGGAAGACTGTGCGTCGTGAGTGAGAGATCTGCTTGGGATGGGGTGGGTGTGGTGGATGATGAGAGGTGTTGTTTGTGATTGTAAGGTAGTTAGATGGAAGACTGTGCGCCGTGAGTGAGAGATCTGCTTGGGATGGGGTGGGTGTGGTGGATGATGAGAGGTGTTGTTTGTGATTGTAAGGTAGTTAGATGGAAGACTGTGCGTCGTGAGTGAGAGATCTGCTTGGGATGGGGTGGGTGCGGTGGATGATGAGAGGTGTTGTTTGTGATTGTAAGGTAGTTAGATGGAAGACTGTGCGTCGTGAGTGAGAGATCTGCTTGGGATGGGGTGGGTGTGGTGGATGATGAGAGGTGTTGTTTGTGATTGTAAGGTAGTTCGATGGAAGACTGTGCGTCGTGAGTGAGAGATCTGCTTGGGATGGGGTGGGTGTGGTGATGATGAGAGGTGTTGTTTGTGATTGTAAGGTAGTTAGATGGAAGACTGTGCGTCGTGAGTGAGAGATCTGCTTGGGATGGGGTGGGTGTGGTGGATGATGAGAGGTGTTGTTTGTGATTGTAAGGTAGTTAGATGGAAGACTGTGCGTGGTGAGTGAGAGATCTGCTTGGGATGGGGTGGGTGTGGTGGATGATGAGAGGTGTTGTTTGTGATTGTAAGGTAGTTAGATGGAAGACTGTGCGTCGTGAGTGAGAGATCTGCTTGGGATGGGGTGGGTGTGGTGGATGATGAGAGGTGTTGTTTGTGATTGTAAGGTAGTTAGATGGAAGACTGTGCGTCGTGAGTGAGAGATCTGCTTGGGATGGGGTGGGTGTGGTGGATGATGAGAGGTGTTGTTTGTGATTGTAAGGTAGTTAGATGGAAGACTGTGCGTCGTGAGTGAGAGATCTGCTTGGGATGGGGTGGGTGTGGTGGATGATGAGAGGTGTTGTTTGTGATTGTAAGGTAGTTAGATGGAAGACTGTGCCGTGAGTGAGAGATCTGCTTGGGATGGGGTGGGTGTGGTGGATGATGAGAGGTGTTGTTTGTGATTGTAAGGTAGTTAGATGCACGACTGTGCGCCGTGAGTGAGAGATCTGCTTGGGATGGGGTGGGTGTGGTGGATGATGAGAGGTGTTGTTTGTGATTGTAAGGTAGTTAGATGGAAGACTGTGCGTCGTGAGTGAGAGATCTGCTTGGGATGGGGTGGGTGTGGTGGATGATGAGAGGTGTTGTTTGTGATTGTAAGGTAGTTAGATGGAAGACTGTGCGTGAGTGAGAGATCTGCTTGGGATGGGGTGGGTGTGGTGGATGATGAGAGGTGTTGTTTGTGATTGTAAGGTAGTTAGATGGAAGACTGTGCCGTGAGTGAGAGATCTGCTTGGGATGGGGTGGGTGTGGTGGATGATGAGAGGTGTTGTTTGTGATTGTAAGGTAGTTAGATGGAAGACTGTGCCGTGAGTGAGAGATCTGCTTGGGATGGGGTGGGTGTGGTGGATGATGAGAGGTGTTGTTTGTGATTGTAAGGTAGTTAGATGGAAGACTGTGCGTCGTGAGTGAGAGATCTGCTTGGGATGGGGTGGGTGTGGTGGATGATGAGAGGTGTTGTTTGTGATTGTAAGGTAGTTAGATGGAAGGCTGATCGTCGTGAGTGAGAGATCTGCTTGGGATGGGGTGGGTGTGGTGGATGATGAGAGGTGTTGTTTGTGATTGTAAGGTAGTTAGATGGAAGACTGTGCGTCGTGAGTGAGAGATCTGCTTGGGATGGGGTGGGTGTGGTGGATGATGAGAGGTGTTGTTTGTGATTGTAAGGTAGTTAGATGGAAGACTGTGCGTCGTGGGTGAGAGATCTGCTTGGGATGGGGTGGGTGTGGTGGATGATGAGAGGTGTTGTTTGTGATTGTAAGGTAGTTAGATGGAAGATCAAAGGCCGTGTCGTGAGTGGAGAGATCTGCTTGGGATGGGGTGGGTGTGGTGGATGATGAGAGGTGTTGTTTGTGATTGTAAGGTAGTTAGATGGAAGACTGTGCGTCGTGAGTGAGAGATCTGCTTGGGATGGGGTGGGTGTGGTGGATGATGAGAGGTGTTGTTTGTGATTGTAAGGTAGTTAGATGGAAGACTGTGTCGTGAGTGAGAGATCTGCTTGGGATGGGGTGGGTGTGGTGGATGATGAGAGGTGTTGTTTGTGATTGTAAGGTAGTTAGATGGAAGACTGTGCGTCGTGAGTGAGAGATCTGCTTGGGATGGGGTGGGTGTGGTGGATGATGAGAGGTGTTGTTTGTGATTGTAAGGTAGTTAGATGGAAGACTGTGCGTGAGTGAGAGATCTGCTTGGGATGGGGTGGGTGTGGTGGATGATGAGAGGTGTTGTTTGTGATTGTAAGGTAGTTAGATGGAAGACTGTGCGTCGTGAGTGAGAGATCTGCTTGGGATGGGGTGGGTGTGGTGGATGATGAGAGGTGTTGTTTGTGATTGTAAGGTAGTTAGATGGAAGACTGTGCGTCGTGAGTGAGAGATCTGCTTGGGATGGGGTGGGTGTGGTGGATGATGAGAGGTGTTGTTTGTGATTGTAAGGTAGTTAGATGGAAGACTGTGCCGTGAGTGAGAGATCTGCTTGGGATGGGGTGGGTGTGGTGGATGATGAGAGGTGTTGTTTGTGATTGTAAGGTAGTTAGATGGAAGACTGTGCCGTGAGTGAGAGATCTGCTTGGGATGGGGTGGGTGTGGTGGATGATGAGAGGTGTTGTTTGTGATTGTAAGGTAGTTAGATGGAAGACTGTGCGTGAGTGAGAGATCTGCTTGGGATGGGGTGGGTGCGGTGGATGATGAGAGGTGTTGTTTGTGATTGTAAGGCAGTTAGATGGAAGACTGTGCGTCGTGGTGAGAGATCTGCTTGGGATGGGGTGGGTGTGGTGGATGATGAGAGGTGTTGTTTGTGATTGTAAGGTAGTTAGATGGAAGACTGTGCGTCGTGAGTGAGAGATCTGCTTGGGATGGGGTGGGTGTGGTGGATGATGAGAGGTGGTGTTTGTGATTGTAAGGTAGTTAGATGGAAGACTGTCCGTCGTGAGTGAGAGATCTGCTTGGGATGGGGTGGGTGTGGTGGATGATGAGAGGTGGTGTTTGTGATTGTAAGGTAGTTAGATGGAAGACTGTGCGTCGTGAGTGAGAGATCTGCTTGGGATGGGGTGGGTGTGGTGGATGATGAGAGGTGTTGTTTGTGATTGTAAGGTAGTTAGATGGAAGACTGTGCGTCGTGAGTGAGAGATCTGCTTGGGATGGGGTGGGTGTGGTGGATGATGAGAGGTGTTGTTTGTGATTGTAAGGTAGTTAGATGGAAGACTGTGCCGTGGAGTGAGAGATCTGCTTGGGATGGGGTGGGTGTGGTGGATGATGAGAGGTGTTGTTTGTGATTGTAAGGTAGTTAGATGGAAGACTGTGCCGTGAGTGAGAGATCTGCTTGGGATGGGGTGGGTGTGGTGGATGATGAGAGGTGTTGTTTGTGATTGTAAGGTAGTTAGATGGAAGACTGTGCGTGAGTGAGAGATCTGCTTGGGATGGGGTGGGTGTGGTGGATGATGAGAGGTGTTGTTTGTGATTGTAAGGTAGTTAGATGGAAGACTGTGCGTCGTGAGTGAGAGATCTGCTTGGGATGGGGTGGGTGTGGTGGATGATGAGAGGTGTTGTTTGTGATTGTAAGGTAGTTAGATGGAAGACTGTGCGTCGTGAGTGAGAGATCTGCTTGGGATGGGGTGGGTGTGGTGGATGATGAGAGGTGTTGTTTGTGATTGTAAGGTAGTTAGATGGAAGACTGTGCGTCGTGAGTGAGAGATCTGCTTGGGATGGGGTGGGTGTGGTGGATGATGAGAGGTGTTGTTTGTGATTGTAAGGTAGTTAGATGGAAGACTGTGCGTCGTGAGTGAGAGATCTGCTTGGGATGGGGTGGGTGTGGTGGATGATGAGAGGTGTTGTTTGTGATTGTAAGGTAGTTAGATGGAAGACTGTCGTCGTGAGTGAGAGATCTGCTTGGGATGGGGTGGGTGTGGTGGATGATGAGAGGTGTTGTTTGTGATTGTAAGGTAGTTAGATGGAAGACTGTGCGTCGTGAGTGAGAGATCTGCTTGGGATGGGGTGGGTGTGGTGGATGATGAGAGGTGTTGTTTGTGATTGTAAGGTAGTTAGATGGAAGACTGTGCGTCGTGAGTGAGAGATCTGCTTGGGATGGGGTGGGTGTGGTGGATGATGAGAGGTGCTGTTTGTGATTGTAAGGTAGTTAGATGGAAGACTGTGCCGTGGAGTGAGAGATCTGCTTGGGATGGGGTGGGTGTGGTGGATGATGAGAGGTGGTGTTTGTGATTGTAAGGTAGTTAGATGGAAGACTGTGCGTCGTGAGTGAGAGATCTGCTTGGGATGGGGTGGGTGTGGTGGATGATGAGAGGTGCTGTTTGTGATTGTAAGGTAGTTAGATGGAAGACTGTGCGTCGTGAGTGAGAGATCTGCTTGGGATGGGGTGGGTGTGGTGGATGATGAGAGGTGCTGTTTGTGATTGTAAGGTAGTTAGATGGAAGACTGTGCCGTGAGTGAGAGATCTGCTTGGGATGGGGTGGGTGTGGTGGATGATGAGAGGTGCTGTTTGTGATTGTAAGGTAGTTAGATGGAAGACTGTGCGTCGTGAGTGAGAGATCTGCTTGGGATGGGGTGGGTGTGGTGGATGATGAGAGGTGTTGTTTGTGATTGTAAGGTAGTTAGATGGAAGACTGTGCGTCGTGAGTGAGAGATCTGCTTGGGATGGGGTGGGTGTGGTGGATGATGAGAGGTGCTGTTTGTGATTGTAAGGTAGTTAGATGGAAGACTGTGCTTTACAGGATGTGGAATAGTGGAAGAGAAGGAAATGGGTACAGGGGTGGGGCAGATTCAGTGATTGGTGGTTAGCATGAGGGGAGTGGCTAGGTTTAGTTGAAATGTAGCACTAGTGGTGGCGGGTCAGAATAGGGGGCAGGGAGGGGAGCGGACTGAGCCCGAGCACAGCGAGGGTGAGCACAACGGGGCTAACACTAACTCCAATTATATCCCTGGGCTTACTTGTTTCTTTTCTTTGTACACCAAATGTATCTTTTCACTTGTTTCTGTTTACACCACATGTGTCTGTTTGGCTGTATTGTACTAGTTTAATTTACTTATACTTATGCAGTCACACAGAAAAGGGTCTGGGGAAGCATCCTCAACACAAGCAGGCCAAAAGATAACTTTCAAAATGGCACTGCTCAGGGAGACCCACTAATATAGACTAGTTAATGTGCATGGGAAGGAGGGAGATACAACATGGGGGACGGTATAACCAGAAAAAGCAGGTAGAGATCTGGCCCGCCCCCTCACAGAAAACTTCAAAGAAAAGCAATCAGCATAAGAAGTGGAAGTCTTGGAGCTGTAATGTAACTGTAAGCAAGGAAGAGGTAGAAGCAGGACATTAAGAGTGTAACAAGGACGAGGTAGAAGCAGGACATTAGGAGTGTAACAAGGAAGAGGTAGAAGCAGGACATTAGGAGTGTAACAAGGAAGAGGTAGAAGCAGGACATTAGGAGTGTAACAAGGAAGACGTAGAAGCAGGAAATTAGGAGTGTAACAAGGGAAAGGTAGAAGCAGGACATTAGGAGTGTAACAAGGAAGAGGTAGAAGCAGGACATTAGGAGTGTAACAAGGATGAGGTAGAAGCAGGACATTAGGAGTGTAACAAGGAAGAGGTAGAAGCAGGACATTAGGAGTGTAACAAGGATGAGGTAGAAGCAGGACATTAGGAGTGTAACAAGGAAGAGGTAGAAGCAGGACATTAGGAGTGTCACAAGGATGAGGTAGAAGCAGGACATTAGGAGTGTAACAAGGAAGAGTTAGAAGCAGGACATTAGGAGTGTTACAAGGGAGAGGTAGAAGCAGGACATTAGGAGTGTAAGTAGTTAGTTGCAGAAACACTACTTTATGGCCTTGGTGTGCAAGTAATACAAAGGAAGGTAAATCTATCTGGGGGACAAAGTACACCAAGTAAATGGTACTTGCCTTACTTTACAAGTATTCAGTGTGGAGGCAGATCTATTTGGGACAAGATACAGCAAGTATATCGTTAAGTTATACCAGCCAGTGGCAATAGACAAAGCTATAGTTACCTGGGGGGGGGGGGAGGCTTGCAGGTGTGCACGCTGGCCAAAATAACTAGTAAAAGTAACAAATGTGCTGTAAAAGGAAATGTAAATAACCAGTCACAATGTTTAAAACATAACTGTTAAGGACCACATCTGCTAATAACAAGAACTATAAATATCCAGTCACCTATGCAGACTTGTCTGGTAGGTATCCTTATTAAAAAGTGTTATTCTTGGCTTGCAATAACTGTAGGGAGAAACCAGACAGTAGCAGTGGTTTTATCTGGCAATGTTGCAGTTGCTGGGGGGGGGGGGCCAAGCTGCAATGATGCACTATGCAGACTTGTCTGGTAGATATCTTTATTAAAAAGTGTTATTCTTGGCTTGCAATAACTGTAGGGAGAAACCAGACCGTATCAGTGGTTTTATCTGGCAATGTTGCAGGTGCTGGGGGGGAGGGGACCCGAGCTGCGATGATGCAGGTAGACCAAGTGTGCTATGCAGACTTGTCTGGTAGGTATCCTTATTAAAATGTGTTATTCTTGGCTTGCAATAACTGTAGGGAGAAGTATACACTATCTAAGTCTCAACTTAAGCTGTTCAACCTCAGCCTGCCCCGAAAGATTTGTTCCTGATGCCTGGGAACAGCCTCTCTGACTCACGTACACAAGGGTGGCCCTTCTACAGACCAGGCAATTATAGATCCATCAGCTTCATCAGCCTTTTATGCAAAGCCATGGAATGTATTATAGCAGAACTCATTCATGCAGACATATGTAACCTAAATGATCTAAACGCCAATACATTTGGTTTTATGAAGGGCAGGTCCTTTCTTGTGAATCTAGTAATCGTCTTTGAAAAGGGTGCAGGGGCTGTGGCAGTGGTCATTCAGTGTGCACTGCTTATCTTGATCTGGCCAAGGCATTTGACTCTATCACCCATGCTGAAATTATTGATAAATTAGACAAGCTTAATCTGTTCCATTGCAAAATGGCTATCCAAAAGATCCCTTGTTCACTTTTTGAATGAAAATTTATAATGAGTGGGATGCCACATAGATCAGTTCAAGGCCCTCTCCTGTTTAGTATTTATTTTGCAGACATCCAAGCCAATAGTCCAGAAGTTTGACTGACCGAGTTGGCTGATGACAACAAACTGGGCACTGTAATTCACTCGTCCACTGATATAAAATAGCTGCAATGAGGGCTGGAATGTGCACATACATGGTATAAACAAACAAACAAACAAATAAATAAATAAATATAAAAAACAGACTCAGACTAAATAAAAAAGGGCAGCATAGTAGCATTTGTCAGAAAAGTTGTTCTCACCTAATATGTTATAAACAGTACTCCTCTTCAGACAGATATGGCCATAACAGACTTAGGAACTTACGTGGATAACTCTCTCTCATTCTCTCATCTCGCTTCCATCACAGTCAGGAAATCCATTTATCTGGCCCACATGATTTCCAAGGTAATATCTTGAAGATCCAAAGAAGTGACCCTACCACTGTGCTTTTCCCTTATCAGACCCATCATTGAACATAATGCCCCCTTTAGAATATACCAATTCAAGCATATTGCTTAACTGAAAAGGCACCAAAGATTTCTAACCATTAAAAATTAAAGATCTTAAGTCTTTCAAGTACTCTTGGTAGATTGGCACAGCTTTCCTAATACTCAGTAGCCTATAGCATGATGTAAGGTGGCCTGCTTCTTGCTTTTCAAGCCTTGACAGATCCGGTCCTATTTGCCCTCCTATTTCTTTGTAAAAATAGTATCTGTACAAACACCAACACTAAGGACCTAAATTTATACCAACAAATAAACTAGACTTGCTGTAGAGAAAGGTTCCCAACTCAACATATTCCTAGCCTCTGGAATAAGTTCCTACTAGAGGTCAGACAAAGTACTAGTTTGGCTACTTTTAAGCTGGTCTTGATAACCGGATAGGTAGACACAAACTTACACTGGGATTATCACATTACCCAGCTCAATTTGGGAGGAGAGCACTATTAAGTGTTTGAAAAAGGGTCTGCTTAAAGGTGTATATGGCTGGGCATCCTATGGTCCCAGTAATCACTTGCCTAGTTGGTTACTGTGTGTACATATTCCTATGTACCTCAATGGATAGCTAATTGTCTCATAAATAAAACCCAGGAAATTAGGGTGGGGGCTCTACATTCCCCAAAATGCACGGCACTATTGGTGTTTCTCAGGGTTCAATCCCTGGGCCACTTCTTTTTAGAATTTACTTCTCTGAGGTCAATACAATTTTATGGCTTTATGGCCAATGACTGTAAACTTGATAACTTAATTACATCATTAATTTTACTGAGAACCTCAAGATCCTTGAAGAATGCCTTTCTGAAGTGAACTGATAGTGACTAAAACTAAATGCTAAGAAATATATACTAGCGTCCTTTGGAAAACATGATTTACTAAATAATTATAATATTGAGAACACACTCCTGAATGATTATCTTGTAGTTAGTGATCTGGTAACCTATGGAGACAAGGACCTATCCTTTGATCACCATGTATCCACTATTGTAAGGAGGTCCTTCTTCATTGCATAAGTTATATGTAAAGGTTTTGGGTCAAAGTCCAGTGATGTAATTATTTCCCTGCACTTGGCTCTCATTTTGCCAATCACTGAATTTAATGCCCCTTTCGGTATGCACATCTCCAAACACTTGTCACCGCTGGAAAGACCGCAATGGTTACTTAGTGAAAAAAATCACGGTCATAAATCACAAAAACTATGCAAACATCTCAAAGCCTTGTCCCTTTCTTGGTATCATATGGGCTACTAAGCGGTGACATCTGCTTTTTATATAGAGTCTTAACAATCCCTATCATTTCTGACCTATTCTACATTTGCAATTCCTGTGGTAGCACAAACACCTGGGGGACATCAGACACAGGAGATTAGATAGTCCGGTGGTGCATCATTTCTGTTCAAATCATGCAGGCTCAGATTCTTTCTTATTCTTCAGTATGTTGGCAACGCCTTCCCATCAACATGGGGAAACTCACTATAGAAAATTGTTAGCCTTGGAAACCAGGTTCATCATTAATTATAATAATTATTAATTATAATACCTTATTTCCTTCAGGTCTTAACCTGGAGGTGAATATTAATATGTGAAACTGATGTTGATAAAGCAAATCAGATTTTCATTTTGTTTTCACAGGGGTTTGTCTTATTTGAAGCATGTAGTTAAACATAAAACATACATATTGGCTTTAAATTATAGCCAATGTAGTGTATAAAAATATGGTTGAGAAATGTGTTTACAAGCATTTTGTAATGGTTTGAAGTCACTTTAAATGAAGAGGGTTTGTGCAATGTGTATAACTGGTTAACATCATGTGATCCAATATAAACCTGCTAATTTCTTTTATTTTTTATTTTATTTATTTTACATTTGTTTACCGGGTTGGTCTGACTGAGCTAGTGGCTCATTTTCAGCAGAGACCCGGGGAGAAAAGCTCCACAGTAAGATACAATGATATGTTAGCTTACCATGATTAGGTAATAACATTTAAGTAAACATACATTTTAAAGAATTTTACTTATTCAAGCAAGCAAGCAATTACATGACTGGAAATTACAAGACATTTATGCATACTTGTGAGGTCAAGAGGTGATTGTAGAGAGACAGATGGACTTATAGGGAAAGATAGAACTTAGGCCATAAGGAAAAAGACAAGTCATGATGGATGAGTGCAGTGGCAAGTCCAGTTTTTCTTAAAATATTCACAAGTGGCGGCTTTGAATTGTTTAGGGTGATTTAGTGACCTGATTTTGAAGGGGAGTTTACTCCACTAAGCTGCAGTGTTGTAACTGTAGAGCAAGTGGCCCATTTTGTTTTTAGATTTAGAAATCTGGAGCAAGTCTTGGTCAGAGCTATGAAGGGATCTAGTAGGACAGTACTTGGTCAAGGGGGATGTTAGGCTAGGACAAAAGGATGGCACATTTAGTATGGAGTGGACCAGTTGAAGTTGGTGTAGTTTGAGAAAATGGGGGAATTCTAGCCATTCTAGTTGCATAAGAGATAAGCAATGGTGTGTCTTATAGGTTTGGTTTGCTAAAAATCTAGCAACCTTGTTATATGTGGTTTCTAGTTTTGTGAGGAGTGTAGAGTTTAGATTTGTAAATACTTGGCAGCTGTATAGTAGGGTGGGAAGAAGAAACGCACGAGAGAGAATTATTTTGGCTCTATCAGTAAGGAATTTCTTGTTTCAGTACAGATGTCCGAGTTTCTTTTTTTTTTTTAAACAAGTTTATTGTTTTTAACATACAAAATAAGTATTATAACAATTTTATACAAGCAATTAAAATAGAAATAGTTATAACATTCAATAAAATAACCAAAGTATTTACAAAGACATCCACTACAAATCAAATAAATTGATTAAACTATAATGTCATGCTATTGAGACTAAGCATTTTTTAACAGGTTTTGTAAAGTATCCCATATAATATAATAAGATGTTTTTCTAGTAGTTCTTGATTTTATTGTCATCAATTCCATATGACACACTTCAGTCATAACATTTTTAAATTCATTAAATGAAGGAGGGGTATCTGAAATCCAATTTCTGGTTATTATTTTTCTAGCCACTGCTAGAATAGACCATAATGAGGGAAGTTTAACTTTTTTAACACTTTTAGGAACAGGTGTGTTAAATAATATAAGTGATTTAGAAACAATGAAATTATCTGTGAAAAGGGCCTGCAAAAAATCATTGATTAATTTCCAATATTCCTACAATTTTATACAGTCATAAAATATATGTGCCTAATCAGCATTTATTTCTACATTACATCTTTTACATAAGTTGCCTTTATTATTTATTTTATTCATCATTAAAGGTGTATAGAAGGATCTATGTAAAAATTTCCAAGTAAAAAGTCTCCAATTAATGGAAGAAGTAGTTTTATAAGCAGATTCCAATATATATTGTTTATCTTGTTGTTTTGGTGATTCACCATTAATGGAAATGAAATAATTCCAATAGGTATCTGAACTGTAATGAGTTTCTTCTCTGATAATGTTATGTATGTATGAGAGCTTACCTTTATCAGAAACTGTATGTTCTAAATTTAATATCAAGTAATCAATCAGTATTGGAACAGATTCTTTAACTGTTAAAGACATTAAATCAATTTTATTAATAAGATGTTGTCTAAAAGTCTGAATTTCTAACCAACATGTTTCTCTCAAATCAAATTCTTGCTTTAAGAAGTCTAAATTTTTTACTTTATTATCAGACAGCAACTGATACCAATACTTTAGATCATTCTCTGTGACTAAAAGAGTTCTTTCAGAGGTGGTTGACAAAAGCATACCTTGTGTATACATTATAGGGAATAGAATAAAATTCCATTCCTTATACTTAGGATGCATGAATATAAAATTACGATAACTGATAATAATGTTTAATGGGTAACTAACTACATATTTTGGTGTAATGGATGAAGTACAAAATTCTTTTAGTAACCATAACATGGGGTTATTTACAATAATATTTTTATGTATTAAAGAGATTTTCATGAAGTGAATGCTAATTAGTTCCCAGTAATCTTTCCATCTTGCAACATATGACTGATCTATTAACAAAGTAATAACTTTTATAATAGAAGAGATAGTATATAAATTAAAGTCTGGAAATGAAATGCCCCCTTGAGACCAGCTATTAGTAGGTTTCTTTAATGCAATCCTAGGTCTATTAGGTGCCCATAAGAAATTTAACATTAGTGAATTCAATTTCTTAATAATTATTTTTGTAGGTGGGAGTATTATTGATTGTATTAAGTATAATATCTTAGGGAATACTATCATTTTAATAATTGTGAGTCTCTCTTCCATGGTAAAAAACATATTGTTCCAGCTATTGAAAAGATTTTGTATATTAAGAAGACAGGTACTATAATTATTATGTATAATAGATTTGATATCTTTAGTTAATATTATACCTAAGTAAGTTATCTGACCTGAGTTGGGTATATATTTGTTAAAATCATTAATGAGGACATTTTTTCGTGTGTATATTGGTAATATTTTAGTTTTTTCTTCATTGAATATTAAACCAGAGATATTTTTAAAATCCATCATTTTATCAAATAAGGACTGCATAGAAGAGTTAGATCCAGCTGATGTAATTAGAACATCATCTACAAAAAGTTGAATTTTAGATATTGTATTTTCATCTATATCAAGTCCTTCTATATCAGTGCTGTTTCTGATCAAATTAGCCCAAGGCTCCATTATTAAAGTAAATAATAGTGGAGAGAGTGGACACCCTTGTTTTGTACCTTTTAAAATGGGTATTTTTTGTGAGACATATGTTCCTATCTTAATGTAAGCCAATGCTCCTTTATATAGATGTTCAATTAGATTTACAAATGCATCTGAGAAGTTTGTGCACTTCAGTAAGATAAACAAGTAGTCCCAACTTATGAATCAAATGCTGAACTTATATCGAGACTAATAAGTGTTAAATCTTTCTTTTTCCTATTTGCAAAATCAATTAACATTAAAGTTCTCCTTATATTATCAAAAGTATTTCTATTTACAATAAAGCCTGTCTGGTCTATATCTATAATGCCTGGGATAATTGTCTTTAATTTATCAGCAAAAATACTCATAAACATTTTATAGTCAACATTAAGTAATGAAATATATGAAGTGCATCTGGTTGGGTCTTTATTGGGTTTTAAAATTGGTGAAATAAATGTGTATTGCCAAGATGGGGGAGTTGTTAACTCATTTTGGGCCAAAATAAAAACCTTATGTATTAATGAGTAAATACTTTTGGGTAGAATTTTATATATCTCTGGTATAATACCATCATTACCTGGTGCTTTGTTTGATTTAAGCTTGTTTATTTGTGTAATAACCTCTGTATATGAAATATTTTTATCCAATAGTTTAGTCTGTTGTTTATTAAGTTTTTTGTTCATGTTTGTAGTTATAAATTTCTTTATTTTATCTTTAGGCTCCATGTTAATGTTACTATGATTAATTTTGTGAAAGTGATTTCTAAATTCATCTAATATTTCTGGTAAACTAGAAACATTCTTCTTTTTCCTTGGAGAGAAAATTTCTTTGATATGATTTTGTTTATTCAACCTTTTTGTTTTATTTTTAAGTCTATATAAGTATTTGGGACTTATTGAGTAAGACAAAAACTCATATTTCTCTAATGTTATTTTAACTTTGAGTTAAAATTTCTTTGTATTTCTCATTTAATTTATTTATTTCTTCAATGACATTTTTGTCCATAATATTTTCTTTATTATTATGTTTGTATGAGTCTAATTTGCTTTGAATATCTAGTAATTCCTTGTCCCAAGATTTCCTTTTATTATTATACCATCTGATACTTTGTCCATATAAATATGATTTTAAAGCATCCCAAACATAAACAATGGAGACTTCAGGTGTATTGTTTAAGTCTAAAAAATGTTGCACTTCTGAAAGTATATAATCTTTATAGTCTTTTAGTTAAGTTAAGTATGCTGGTATCCTTTTGATCTGAACATTTTAAGTACTTTTTATCATAAACTCAAAGACAATTGAATTATGATCTGATATAGGACACGAAATGATTTTAGAATTAATTAAGTCTGTAACCATCTGGTTAGAAATAAAGACTCTATCTATTTTTGAATAAGTGTTATATCTGTTAGAAAAAAAGTGTATGGTAATGATTTTGAATCTATCTGATTATTAATATCATTCAAATGATATAAATTAACAAAATCCTTTAAATGTTTTGCATTAGATGTAATTTTCCTTTTTCCTATAGTAGTAGTATCTTTTTCATGTAGGATACAATTAAAGTCACCTGCTAAAATAATATCTCCTATAGAAAATTATATGATCTTATTGAGATGGTGTTTCACTGTATTAATGCCAATTCCTGGTATCCAATATACATTGATTAATGTATATGTCTTTCCATTAATCTGTATTGTAACCATACAAAACATTCCTTTATCATCTTTATAAGACTTAATAGTTTTAGGTATGGGCATACTTTTATTGCATAAAATAGCCACTCCTCTTTTTTTCTGAGTGTGTTCTGAACTAACCAAGACTGTATATTTATTAGTGGTTAATTTATCAATATCCTTTTTCAGGAGATGTGTTTCTTGAAGAAATACTAAGTTGGCCCTATGCAAATTAATGTATCTCATTAAACTTGCCCTTTTACATGGGTTATTCAGTCCATTAATGTTTAAAGAAATTCCTTTTAGAGAAATCATTTAGCTTTTATAAACATATAATCAGAATAACAATTAACAAAATAAATGATATTATACCTCCTCCTTTACGTGTACCATTAATTATAGCTGTATTTATTGAAAATCTTACGGGATTATGTATAAGCTTCACTTTTATTTGTAGTGACAATAAGTTTATAAAATGTGTTGTGGATGTCAGAACTATATACAGACAACAATAAACAGGTGAAAATAATATTAGGATTAAACATTGCACCCAGCCTGGAGTTAAGAACTCCAACTTTGAGTAGCACATACCACTCAAGTTATCCCCCTATCCTAAGCAGCAGTACCTCAGCTGCCACCATATCAATTCAATACTAACTATTATTAACTAAAGTTAACCTCATTTAATTAGATTATCTAGTAAGACAAAGCTAAACAATTTATGAATCAGCTTCATATAAACAAATAAGAACATTTAGAAACAGCTCATATTACTATGTACATCTATTTTGTAAAATACACTCATAATCAAAATAGCATTCTAATAAACTTGATAATGGGAACCGAGAAAAGAGAGAGAGAGAAAGGAAGAGAGAGAGAGAGAGAGAGAAAAAAAAGGGGCATATCTATATATTAGTTTATAAAAAGTTTGTAATAATAAGTTCTTATGTTCATTTGGATTCAATAACTTAGGCTATAATGGTTCAGACATTACATATATTAGGGTATTCCTACTTTCTGCCATAGAAATGCAGTTAACAGTTTTAAAAACTTTAAATTACTTGCACCAAAGCTTTCTTCTCATACCTATTATTGCCAGTAAATAAAATATTTATACTCATACATATGTTTACAAGTCATACTGCACAGCAATGTAAATTCCTAGTTATACATAAATCATTGTGAAGAAAGCCATCTGTATTTTAAATATCTGAACTGCTGCTTTAAAATATGTCACATGACAGTTTCTTCTAAGATATAATCATAATGATACTTGTGCTTGTCAATTAGATAAGTCAAATGATTTATAACATTATATATGTTTAAATCATAAGTATTTATATGCAATAATATGTTGCAGTCATGTAAGCTTTCAAAAACATGTGTATATATGTTTTACCTTCTATGCCTTCTAAAATATCTCACTTGCTTACTATGGCATACTGAATCATTTAAAATCATTATAACTTTCATATTTTATAAATTACGTCTTAAATAAGTAAGTTGTTATAAAGAATAACTCACATTTAGATGTCATAAAGTTCGTTTTTCATCACAAAGTCGCATTTACAGCAGTTCTACTTCCTGGAACAGTGTTCTTCTTGAATCTGCGATGTGTCAGTGTGAAATCAGGGTCAAAGTTCAAAATGACTGCATTCAGCTTCTCTGCGTGTATTCTGAGTGTTGAAGCTTTTAAAACAACTCGAGGACACTATTCACGAGGTAGCCCACATCCCAAATTGTCTCCCTTAACATTCTGGCGGGAATTTTAGTAAATACAAGTGACTGACATTCATTTAGTAATACAAATGAAACTAAACAGTGCAAAACCTTCGTGAAGTATTTTACAAGTCATTACAGTCTCTATGACAGTGAAACCAAGCCTTCAGTTATTTAACATATTATACAACTTATTTTTATATGCCCCATTTCATTTTATCATACAAATCTTATTATATACATATATAATTATTATCAGAAGCATATAACTGTACTTATAAGAGAGAAAGAGAGAGAGAGAAAAAAAAGAAAAGGAAGAGAGTAGAGAAAAAAAAGAGAGAGAAGAAAGAAAAAAAGGAAGCTACAAAGAGTATCTACAAAGAAATATCACTTGCTGTTTGTATTAATAAAGTTAAACATGAAACATATTACTTACAACTATTTTAGTTCTAATTATTTGCAATTATATCATGACCTATTATTTGTAATCATGTATAAGCAATAAAGTCATGATATAATATTTAGCAACAGTATTTAAACAGCATACATAGTTTTAAAGAACTAATAAGTTATTATTTCACTTTTTTCCATATTTTACATCATACTTCTCTCCTTGCCCTCCCCCACCCCTCACTAAATGCTTAGTTTATAAAGAATGACATTATTTAAAACAAGAAGAGAAAGAAATTGTATCAAATTACTAACCTTAGGTCTCTTTATCACAAAGAGAAACAAGTTGATTGATAGCATGTTATTTGTTCCTTAGAGAGTTTGACTATTTATGAAACAAAAACAGTTCTTTGCACACAGAAAAATAACTTTGAATAAATCTTTAAAATATTTGTGGCTTTCTGGAGATGCAGTAACTGTATTTGAAGAGATTAAGAGAGAAGGAAAGAAAAAAAATATAGAACATGTCATTTGTTTTTTAGTCTTTTTTGCTTCTCTGAAGTCTTCCAAGAAGTTCCTGTTGCCATCCTCTTTAACGAAGGACTTGCCCATTCCATATCTTCTATTTTATCTAATATCTTATTTTTTTAATATACAGCAAAGCAGAGTCCAAGTCTTCAAAAATTCTAGGGCCATCAGGTAAAAGATTTTTAGTTTGGCAGGAAATAAAAGGTAAGTTTTGAACTGTGCTTTCTTAAGCTCTCTTATTAATGGCAAAAACTTTTCTTTTAGTTATTACCAAGGAAGAATAGTCATTGTCAAAACGCACAGTTGCCTCATTAATTTTAATAGGTGCTTTAGCCCATGCAGATTTTAATACCATCTCCTTGTCATAAGATGATAAAAATCTTACTATAACTGATCTAGGATACTTTTTGTTAGAGTTAAAATTAGATGAGGACCTATGGGCTCTTTCAATACCAAAAGAAAATGCTTCTGACAAGTCTAAAGTTTTGGGAAGCCAAGTATTTAAAAAGGAAGTAATGTTGTTACCTTCTATATTTTCTGGCAGTCCAAAAATCCTAATATTATTGCGTCTAGATCTGTTTTCCAGGTCATCAAGTTTGGATTGTAGGTGTGTGTTCTGCTTCAGCAAAAACTCAATGTTAATTTCTTCATCCTGGATTCTGTTCTCCATATCATTAACAGTCTCTTCTATGCCTGTAATCTGAGCCTTCTGTTGTTGCAAGTCTTGATGTAACAAATCCATTTGTTTTGTAGTTTTTTCTATGAAGTTATCAATTTTAGTATCCGGTTTGTCCATTTTGGTTGTTAGTTGCTGAATAGTAGATATCAGAGACTGAAGCTCTTTCTTGATGCTGGAATCCTGACTGTTTGCCTTACTGGAACTCATTTTGAACAGAGGTGATGAAAGAGAAATTTCCAAGATGATTTCTGACAGGAAAATTATTGAAATTTTCTTTCTTTTTTAGATATTATTCAAGAAACTGATATTCCAAACGTATTTAGAAAGAAAATTATTTCATTAGTTGATTTTTAAAGTAATAATTTCCTGTCGGTGTAGTTAAGTTGGTGGAGCTGAAGAAATCTGCTGCTATCCTGTGTTCATCCTTGGCCACGCCCCCCAGATGTCCGAGTTTCTGATGTGTCTTTTTTATGCAATTAGTAATGCGAATATCAAATTTAAGCTGATCGTCTATGGTGACACCCAGTAGTTTTGAACTGGGTTCTACTGAGATGATTGTCTTGTTACAGGATTGGATGGTCAAAGTGGATTTGAGGTTAGAAAAGGTCTTAGGGAGAAAGAGGATAAGCTTAATTTTCTTTGGATTGAGAATTAATTGGTTATCACTGAGCCATGCCTCTATAGATTTGAATGTTGCTTGAGTTGAAGAGTGAAGGTTGGATGGGTTGTCAGCAGTTATGATGACAGTGGACAGTGGAGTCATCAGCATACTGCACAAGTGATGAGTGGGGGCATGAGAAGTGTAATTGGTTGGTAAATATATTAAAGAGTAAAGGCCCGAGGATGGATCCTTGGGGGACACCCATCTCCACTGAGAGAAGAGGGGATTGTGCAGAGAGCCATTTAACTGATTGTTGGCGGTGAGTGAGATAGCTTGTAAACCATAAGATAAGGTCTAGGCAGAGAAATTAAGGCTTGTTAGTTTGGAGAGGAGAAGTGGATGGGAGACAATGTCAAAGGCTTTGGAGAGATCCAGGAACAAGGTAGAGACTAGTTTATTATTTTCATGGGCAAGTGATACAGTGTTTATAAATTATGTTAGTGCGGTTGTGGTACTGTGTTTGGGATGGAAGCCGTGTTGAGTATGACTTAGAAAGTTTTCCTGAAGTAAGTATTGTATAAACTGGTTATGGATACATTTTTCTAATATTTTGGAGAGTGGAGATAGTATGGCAATTGGTCTAAAGTTTGTTATATTAGAGGAGTTTCCACCTTTGTGAATAGGTAAGGTATATAAAGTTTTCCATATGGAAGGGACATAGGATTCAGAGACAGAGCAATTAACTAGGATAGATACTGGGTAGGCCAGTGGTTCTGCAACAATTTATAGAAAGTAGGAAGGAAGCTTGTGAAGTGAAGGGGAGGAAGGTTTAAGTTTAGATAGAAGTGATTTAATGTAAGAAGTTGGCACTGTTTTGAGGGAGAAAGTCTCTTGGGTTTTAGGAAGTGAGGAGGAATGAGGGGATTTGTAGGAGCTGTTGCTTGTTGGGAATGAATTTACTAGAGAGGCTATTGATTCAATGAAGTGATGATTAAAGATGATAGCTGTTTCCTCAGGTGTTTTGTTTGGGCAAGGGTTTCAAGAGGATGGGTTTCCAGGGTGTAGTATGTGGTTAATTGAGTTCCAAAACTTTTTAGGGTTGGATTTAAGGGTATTAGGAGGGTTAGTGTAAAAGTTATTTTTATCATTGTTGATGAGTTTTTTGGCTTGGTTTCTAAGTTGTTTGTAGGTCTGTAGTAGAGAGGGAGTCCGGGATGTTAACCAGAGTTTCCATATTCTATCCCTAGTTTTCATGAGGGCATGAGTAGATTTAGTAAGCCAGGGAGCAATTTTGGGTTTAATTCTGACTACACGTAGAGGGGCTTGGGAGTCAAGGATGTTAAGAAAGGTAGAGTTGAATGCATGAACAGCATCGTCTAAGGGGAGAGTAGTAAGGTGAGACCAGTTAATTCCTGAGAGATGGTGAATAAAAGAATCATGGCAGAAGACTGAGAGTTTATGGGTGGTAATATACTTGTGGGGCTTAGGGGAGTGTTGAGTATGTCTGATTACTGTTATAGGACATTGGTCACTTAGGTCATTAGGAAGGGTCTGGGGGTTATGGTAGTTTTTGGGGTGGGAAACCAGAATCCAGTCAAGGAGGGAGCTTGGGAGGTGTGATTTGTTGATATGAGTAAGGAAGGTGATTAGTTGCATACATCCATGTAAGTTAATAAAGGAGGTTGAGTTGGGAGCTTGGAGTGTGAGCCAATCAATATTTACATCTCCCATCATGATGATTTCATTTTGGATATTGAGTGCGAGGTGAGATAGCATGTTTTCTAGTATAGTTATATTGTCACCTGGGGGCAGTTAATTAACTAATATTAATGTAAACAAACTTTAATCATCTAGTAATTGTTTTGCTTATGCAAAACAAGGATGGATGAATGAGATTTGTATTTATTTAAGAAACCAAAAAAAAAATCCACCAAGGATTAAAGCCACATAAGCACATATCTGGTTCTAGACTAGAAGGACTTACTTGCAGACATTGCTATTTCACTTGTTTCCTCAGGAAACGAAACAGTCCTTTTGAGCTTCTGACCAGAAAAAAGTCCAAATCCAATATGACTTCACACAAGAAAAAGAATTTAACAAACCAATTTAAAACACCAAAGGAGGAAAAACCATACAAGACTCAAAAGTTAGCAAAGTTCATCAGACCTATTGGTCTGATGAAGTTTGCTAACTTTTGAGTCTTAGTGTGGTTTTTCCTCCTTTGGTGTTACAAATCCAATATGAAACAAGTTTGTCTGACTACTCCACATTTCAGCTGCTTGTTTGTTTGCATGCATAGGTTCATAGATTCATAGGAGATTACTAGGCAAATGGCCCAAGAGCCATTATAAGCCAATAACATACCAGGTTGCATCCTATGTGAACTCAGGCTGGAACTTGCAACACCATTAGAGAGCCTATTCAACCAAAGCTTGAGTACCAGCTTCATCCCAGCTGAGTAGAGGACAGCCACTGTCATCCCTTTACACAAAGGTGGAGCGTCCATTGTTACTGGAAATTATAGACCCATCAGCCTAACTAGCCTGATCTGCAAGGCCATACAATGGATTATCATGGACCTCATTAACAAGGACATTGGCACCCTCCAAGCACTCGATCCCACACAATTTGGCTTCATCAAGGGGAGGTCATGTCTGCTAAATTTGGTCGACTTCTTTGAGACAGTCACCAAAGCCATGGGCGAGGAGAATGTGGTACACCCCACCTACTTTGACCTGGCCAAAGCCTTTGACACTATTCCCCACTCAGTCATAATAGATAAACTCTCTCAACTAGGCATCGATCTGTGTGTTACCAGTTGGGTAGCAAACTGGCTCACTGATAGAACCCACCTAGTCAAAATAGGAGAAGCCGCCTCAAGCAGGAGATCCATAACAAGCAGTGTATCCCAGGGTTCAGTTTTGGGGCCTCTGTTATTTGGGATATACTTTTCTGAGGTGCAAGCCAAAACCAGTGGGCTATGGCTGAACAAGTTTGCAGATGACTGCAAGCTGGGTGGTATCATCAATTCCCCTAGTGAAGTAGAGATCCTCCAAGAGGGTCTCACTCAGACAAATGACTGGTGCCAGAAACAAGACCTCAAGCTGAATACCAAAAAATGCATCATCATTCCCTTTGCGGAGAGTGATGTCCTCACAAATTTTCATATTAATAACAATGTCTTATGCATGCAATCAGTCTTGAGGGATTTGGGTATCCAGGTTGATAGCAACCTGACTTTTGACCATCGTGTTGCCTCTGTTGTATGGAATGACTTCTACATGGCCCACCTCATAAGTAAAGGTATCTCATCCAGGGACAAGAAGGACATAACACCCCTGTATTTTTCCCTTATAAAGCCCATTATTGAGTACAACGTCCCTTTTGGCATGTTCCTTGCAAAGCACATGCAGCAGCTGGAGAGACCACAGAGGTTTCTCAACAGGATAATCCAGGGCCTCAAACATCTACCATACACAGATAGGCTAAAAGCCCTATCCCTCTACTCAGTTTCATACATACTCCTCAGATGTGACCTCTGTTTGGCATACAAGGTGATCTTGGACCCCACCATGGTGGTTCTGCTGCATATCTGCAAGTCAAGCTCAACTCGAATAACTCCCACTTGCGGCCTCAACCTGGTATGCAACATCAACTGGACTTGTTGGTGGCACAGATTTGTCCCAGAGACTCCCCGTCTATGGAACAGACTCCCTCTCCATGTCAAGCAGAGTACTTCATTACCCCTTTTTAGACACAACCTGGATAACTGGATGGGAAACAGAAAATATCCCCCTGGCATTCCACCCATGTCCCTGCTGGACAGGGACATCAGGTGCTGACTTGTCTAAACATGGGCTAAATTCTTGGCTAGGCTTATAAGGGCCTCACAGCCAATAGAGTAGTAACCTCCTATGATCCCAGCCATATTAACCCAAGTTTCCCAATTTTCAATAGCTAGGTGAATAAAGTTCACAGAAGTATGAGCATATGTTATCATATCTAATACCAACTGCCTCTGTCCACAAAGGACATGGACACCACCCCAGGAGTAAATTTATGATTGCCCATCCATTGATCTATGTTGAGCTTGAAGAGGGTCAGGGTAGAGCTTTGCTTCATGTGAATGGGAAGTTTGTTCCAGAAAAGGGGTAGTCTCTGAGAGACATGTCTATTTCTCCAGCATGATTTATTTATGTCAAAGACAAGGTTACAATACCTGGAATGAGTGACCCTTATGCAGTTTGATTTATGTATGTGTAATATTTCAATCAGGGATGGATCGGAGACTGCCTTGTAGGCCACACACAGATCACCCCTTAGTAGTCTGTAGAAGATAGCATATAGTGCTAAGGCTTTCAATCTTTCCATGTAGAATTCATTTTCTATACCCTGTATCTTCCTGGTGAGAAACCTCTGGGGTCAATCCAGCTGTTGCAGATGTCTGGTGAGGTACATGCCAAAGAGTACACTGTATTCATTTATTGGTATGAAGAGGGCCATTTACAATAGAATTATAACATCCTTTGATCTGGATACCATGTCATTACTTGTGAGTTGCGACACATAGAAGGACCTTCTCACCACTGTGGACACATGGTAGTCAAAGTTCAGATTACTATCAAGTACCCATATTATGTACCAGAAGCTCTACTCTTGGGGGTACTGCCTATATTGTAATTATCAGAGGTATTTGCTTTCCCAAAGGGAATAATTATACATTTTTTTGCATTTAGTTTCAATCCATTTGAGGCAACAGTCATTAGTCTGCATCATTCCTTTCTGCAGTATATCAGTATTGTTCGGGGATTTAATGATTGCCCCAATTTGCAGTCATTTAGCAAACTTGGTCAACCGAATGCAATTTAAATTTGTCTCAGCTTCTACAAAATGAATACCAAATAGGAGATGGCTTAGTGCAGAACCCTGTGGTATGCCGCTGGTGATTGATCTCTTGCTAGAGAAGAATTCACCCACTTTGATAGTATGTGTCCTGTCGGTGAGCCATTTCACTACCCACCTGGTGATGTAGGGGTTTATGCCCACTTGAGAGAGTTTCTCTATAACACCTGAGTGGGGAATTGTGTCAAATGCCTTGGGCGGTCACGGTAGGTGGTATGCTTACTCTTTCTCTCATCCATGGCCTTGGTTACATTCTCAAAGAAATCAACCAGATTTAACAGACATGATCAACGAATCTCAAAAGATTAAGAACTATATCTAACAGTACATCACACAGGTCAGTCTTCAGACTAATTTATACTTGCATAGCTGGCAGTTAGCAGAGAGGGCTAAAGTTCCACTTCATTAATTATTTATTTAAGATTTGTTTACCAGAAAAGTCTGACTTGGAAAAAAGTAAATTTTCAGCAGAGGCCCAGGGAGAAATGCTGCAGATGCATGTCTCTGTGACATAGGAGGAAACCAGAGTACCCAGAGAAAACCCACATGAACACAAGAAGAACATGCAGACTCCACACAGAAGGCACTCCAGCCAAGAATCAAACTGGAGAACCTCTTGCGGTGAGGCAACAACGCTACCACTGCCCCACTATGCCATCCAATAAAACATCTTACTGCACCACTATGCCATCCAATAAAACATCTTATATATATATATATATATATATATATATATATGTTTCTTGTGTCAATAATACATGATTTGAATCTTTCCACTTTCAATTGTTACTGTGTGGCTGTGAACAAGTCACTTAACCAGCTAGTGCTTTGGTAATTTAGGCTAGGATCCTTAATGGCCTCCTGGACTACATGCCTAGTAACTACCTATAAAACTATACTGTAGAGATGTGTGTTGCCTCAAATTGTTCTAATTTATAATAAATTGTATTGATCTGAAGATCTTATTGTGGGATAGAATAGATTACATATTGAAACAATGATTGTTTATCAGAGAGGAGTGACTGTGAACTGAGAATAATAAAATCATAGACTGAACAGTTAGTTTAACCCTTTCGTTTGTTATCATGTGTTACAACTGTGCAGTACTAGTGTATGTAGTAGCAGAGAACCAACACTGTTTACATCACATGTCTGCTCAAGGACATAGCTTTGTGCACTCAGTACCAACAAGTGTTGCATTTAGAAGTTTTTTTGGGAGGTTGTGCTATTATAGTGGAGGTTATTGTAGATTCATAGGTACACAGGAATGACAAAACTCTCAAAAAATGACTGCATACACCTTGCCAAGGTTTACTACTTTCTCTCGGTGGGCAAAGTGACTCAGTCCTGGTGTGCACTTAAGGGTTCCCATCCAACCGCTTAGGTGAGCAGATAATTAAGTATATAAAGGGCTATCTTTTTGCCAGGTAAGTCCACAATACCCCTTCCTGAGCAAAATCAGGTTAAATGCCTTGTTTATGGTCACATGGGGGCAGCACTACCTTAAACCTGTGCATCAAACTGTCAGCTTACTATAGTACCTCATATATCTGAAGTGAACTTATACTCAGACCAGTTCTAGTGCATATTCTGAAACATTTTATTGTTGGATGACTGTTTAGCATGTGTAGAAGTGTATGACAAGTTATTTGGGTAAAAGCATAAGCATCCTGTTTCATTTAAGGCCATCCATTTGGTTGCTTCAGTTAATGATGAAGAAGGTGGTGATTGTTTATAAGAAAGACCTATGTTCCAAAATCCCTGTAGAGAGGCCACCAGTGGTGAGTCGAGACGGTGGGATGTTTAAATGTGGACAATGTTCTCAGTGTAGGTTTATTTTAGAGGGAGCTGAGGTGTCCATTCAGAGTTGGAGAGTCATTAAACTTATGCATAGGTACTACTGCCATAGTATGGGGATTGTTTATATTGTTAAATGTCAAGATTGTGAATATTTTTACATCAGCAAGACTAAAGTGAAATTCAGGAAAAGGGTATATCAACACCAATATGATGCATTAAGGGGAGACAATATATGCCCTAGCTAAAAATGTAAAAAATGTCCTCACTCATAAATTTTAATTTATAGCTATTGACAAGGTTGATCTTGCACTGAGGGGTGGACCAGTTGATCTTTATTTGGATTATAAGGAATTAAGGTGACAGCTGAGGTGCAATGCCACAGTGCTCCCAGGTATCAATGAAACTGTTTCCATCAGTAGTGTTTTGAAACTAAAGGCTGAGTTGGCTTTGTAGTACTTAGAGGACTGTGTGTGTGTGTGTGTGTGTGTGTGTGTGTGTGTGTGTGTGTGTGTATATATATATATATATATATATATATATATATATATATATATATATATATAGATCTACTTCATATGTTCAACACTTCAAAATGCTGACTTTCATATAGCCGAGACGATATGATCGACATTTGAAATGTTGAACATATGAAAAACAAAAGTAAAAAATAACAAACACTTACCTGAACACTGATACCAAGTACCTATATTTCCATCAGTCATCCTGTTTTAAATTTTTTTGAAAAATTATGTACAGAGGCGTTATATCAAGCTTTTTATTGTGACTTGGACAGTACTAAGAAAAATAAATTTTTAACTTAGATTTTAAACAAAGGGCAGCCTTAAAGTCTTTACAGGAGGATGAAACTATCCCCCGGATTTACTAATCTTCCGTGCAGGACTAGTTTAGTCCTGCACAGAAGTCACCGCTTAGGGGGAAGATGGCAGCACGCCATGCCTATTAATGAAAGTGCACTACCTGAGCTCCAAATCCTACATGGAGCGTGGACGAGTGCATGGGGCATGTCTGAGACCAGAGCTCTCACAATATACATGCCCCTGCAATGAAGAACTGCAGAATGATCATAAATAATGAGTGAGACCACTCATAGACATATGTATATCTCCAGCAGCATCTCCCCACATGTAGAAAAACAATGCTGAAGATGAAAAATAAAAAGTAATTTTTTTTAATAAAGCGGATGAGGTTTAACCATAGGTGTGTGGGTTTGCCCATTGCTTAGCTACGGTTAATACAGGTGAAATAGCAGAAAGAGGATAAAAAGTAAGATATATGCAAATGAAAAAGTACATCAATAGTATAACGGGCAGAACAGTCACCTTACAAGCAGTCATTCCCAGTTCGAGTCCCCCTGCAGTACATTCTATTTCCCCTTTTAAATCACTGTCTATGATAAATATTTTTATTGCATAACCTAATAAATAACATATATTTCTGAACTGCAAAATTCCATTGAATGTAGATGTCAGGAGTCAGTGTCATAATGTTGCAAAGTCCACAGATAATCACGTGACCCATACAGTATGACAGATACAAATGGAAGGTAAACTGCATAATGAATAAGTCCATACATGTCTTCAAATTCCCCACCTTCCTAAGAACCATTACACTAAGACTGAATATAGCACTAGTATGTGGTAATAAGCACTCAAACACTACCCCTATTACCACCCACCCCCATTACAATTACCTTTATACCTAACTATCCCTCATCTTCCTGTCCCACTGGCCACTACAATTCCACTTCCTGCTTATTGCCACAACCCCCTTACTATTCTGTCAATCTTGTCAACACCACTTCCTCTATACCACTGTCTCTACCTACTCTATCTGACCATATTTTATTCCAACATGTATTATTTTCTAATATCTTCTACACTACTCCATACTCTCTCAATCTCCACCTCTTACCACTCCATTTTCTCTGGCCCACTCCTATGAGCACCAACTTTTCACTCATACAACATATATCCAACTACTTCATCTTTCACTATCTCCCCCAATCTCTTTACTACCTCTACCTCAAGTCTATATAAACTATCCATAATACAGGTTTGTAAACCTTCCCACAAAGCTAAGTCAAAACTATACAAACTCCATCTAGCATCTACTACACACTCTCTCCTCACTAAAAACCTACTTTGTTCTGGAGATATCCATCCCAACCCTGGCCACTCTTCTCTCCCCAAAACTACCTCTACACTGCACCCATCTTACTCCTTTAACAGTCACCAACCTAAGTCACAACAATCATCTCCATCCAAATACTTAACTATTTACTCATTGAATATTCAGAGTCTAGCAAATAAAGTCACTGAGCTGCACTCATGGATAGCTCTCAATACCCCTCACATCCTCTCCCCATCTGAAACATGGCTCAAGACACACATCTCAAATAGTGAAATACTCCCACCAGGTTATAATATCTTCCGATCTGATAGACCTGTAAAAAAAGGTGGTGGCATGGCTCTCCTCTACTCAAACATTCTTAACCTCTCACCATACTATTCCCCAATTCCTGACTTCCTCCCAGCTGAAATCATCCTCCTTAACTGACATCTGAATCCCCACAAAAAACTTGCAATTGCCTCTATCTACCTTCCTCCTGGTAACAATCTACCCATTCTTGAAAACATCCTATCCTGGTTCTCCCACAACATACCACATGAGACACTTATCCTTGGTGATGTCAACATTGATTGGTCCAAACTCACAAATGACTCCCCCCAACTCAGTATCCACCTACACAGCTTCCACCAACTTATAACATCTCCCACTCGCTTCCATAAAAATTCCTCTTCCAGCTCCATCATAGACTGGATCCTTACCAATTCCCCCCACCAATACCACAATCCCACCACCTTACCTGACTCCCTCAGTGACCATTTCCCTACCACCATCTTAAGACACTACTCCCATATTCCTAAACCCCACCTTATCAAAGACTGTCGAAAACTATTGACTTTCAATTCATCCCAGTTTAACTTCATTCTCCACAACATAGATTGGTCCATTCTAAAACACCTCCCCCTAAACGATGCTGTAAGCACTTTCAATAGCATCTTCATGAATACTCTAAACTTCTTAGCTCCCTCTAGGAAGATCAGAGTAAAATCAAACCATGCTCCCTGGCTCTCCAAAGAGACTAGGTCCCTTATGAAACAAAAAGATCATGCTTGGAAAACCTGGACTAAAACTAAACAACCACCTTTTCTTCAAAAATACAGGCAACTGAGGAGCCTTGCAAAAAAGCATACAACTAAAAGTTATACTATCGCTCTGCTCAGCTTACCAACAAATCCAATCCTCAAAAATTTTGGTCAACTCTCAACAACATCCTCTATCCTGGAAAGCCCTCTAATCTATCCTCATACCTTAACTCTTCCTCTCAGGAAACAGCTACCCTCCTGAATAAACACTTTATCTCTTCCATCCAAAAACTGGTAACCTCTAAGCCAAACTCTACTTCGACACCCACCTCTCCAAGTCCCACTAACACAACTTTGTTTTCTTTTGAGCCAGTTCCCATTACTTACATCAAATCTCTACTACTCGAGCTAAAACCTTGCTCTCCTTCCACTGACAATCTATCTCCTACATTCCTCAAACTTGCTGCTGACTCAATTGCCTATCCTGTATCTATACTAATTAATCGATCTATTCTGGAATCAACTGTCCCCACCCTTTGGAAATCTTTCTTCACTATCCCTCTTCATAAAGGTGGAAACTCCACTAACCTCTCAAATTACCGACCCATTGCCATTCTGTCTCCCCTCTCCAAGATATTAGAAAAATGTATTCACTCACAGCTTCTCAATCACCTCCTCACACACCACTTACTTACCCCTACCCAACATGGATTTCGTCCTCACCACAGCACCACCACTGCCCTCCTCTCCTTCACTCATATCATTGCAGAGGTCCTAGAGAACAATAAACTAATTTCCTGTCTCTTCCTAGATCTCTCCAAAGCCTTCGATACTGTCTCTCATCCTCTACTACTATCCAAACGCACAAATCTCCACCTATCCTCCTCCGCACTTGCCTGGTTTAATAGTTACCTATCTGGCAGGGAACAATCTGTCAGATGGCTCTCATCCTCCTCACCTTTCCTTTCCATCTCCACTGGTGTTCCGCAAGGCTCCATCTTGGGACCCCTTTTGTTTAACATCTTCACCAATGATCTTTACACCTCATGCAAAGAATCCTCCCTTATTCAGTATGCCAATGACTCCACACTTATATCCATCTCAAATAACATTCCTGAACTACACTCCCTGATCCAACAGGCCCTACTATCCACTGAACAATGGCTCTCTCACAACCTGTTGATCCTAAATCCCAAAAAGACCAAACTCCTACTTTTCCTTCCCCGTTCTCTTTCTCATCACAAAACTCTATGCTGAACTGAAGCGGTGGAGGGGGGATGTACTGGAACAGTAGATCCAGGAGTCTCAGCAGATGCCTAATGCCCCAGTACTGAGTAAGTACTCATTCTACTAAGTAGTTAATAATTGCCTAGCTTGTGTATACTATGGATAGGTATGGCTAAATATCACTGTATTTCTCTGAAACCTGCAGATGGGTGGGCTGTGAACCAGCAAGCCCATGATGCTAGGTTGCAAAGGCTGCATCGCGAGGCAGGTTAGTAATTATTCTACATGTACTGTCATAATAAATAAATATAAGAGCCTTAGAAAGTGTTGTACCAGTAGAAATAAATGTGTAAAATTCTGTGAATAAAGGTATAACCCTTGGAGTGCTTCTGTTTACTCTTCTTTCATATGTTGTTGAACTGTTGCATACTATAAATAGTACTGTTGTATTAAGCAGTGTTACCCACATTGTGGTATGCAGATAAAATGTGTATGAAGTTCTGTATAACAATGTTGGAAGTGCCAAGAGGTCAGTCATATTGTACAAGTGAGGGAGACTTACAAAGAAAACAGTAGAAAGCTTCACATCAATTCCCTGATAGCACAGTGTACTGTGATGTTAACTGTAAGTTTTTTGTCACACACAGCAGGGGGTTGAGTCCTGGGAGTGCTAGTAAGTTGTATGCATAATCATACCCCATAACTGTAAAGATTTTGTTACAATGTTCAGATAGAAAGCTGTATGCATAATTACACCCAGCAACTGTACAGAATTTGCTAGAATGTTCAAATAGAATGTTGTATGCATAGTCATACCCCACAACTGTTGCAATCTGTGCAGCATGTCCAGATAAATGGCCCACATCATCAGCCTGGCACCCTGTTCCCCTGAAAAATCAGTGTGATGATCCAAGAAATGTAGGCAGCCATTAATGACATATGACTGATAGTCAGATGTGTACATACTCAGAGAATGTCTATGAAAACAAACCTGTCATTCTAGCACCTCACCCAAAGTGTATAAGAGCAATTCACGTACATAATAATCTATAAACATACCAGTGTACAATATAAGGCCATTGGGTAGTGTAATAATACATGTAAGGGACAGATCACTGCAGTGACTAAGAATGATGTGAAAACTATAAGGATATATTAGTTGTTAATTGAACTCTTTCTCTCACCCCTACCATATGTGCAAAAATAACTCAATGACATACCTCAATCGGTATGTGTACATTCCAAACTTATTTTGAGACATATGTCCTAATGGTTTATAAATATTCACATTTGTTTCTATGCATGTGCCATGTTAAAATACACCCATATTGGTGGCCTGTTGCCATCAATGAAACCTGCATGCTGGTGTAATGGCCACTGTTGTTCCATATATGCATATGTTCTGCTTGCTCTGCAACTGTTTCAAATCTGGTGTTTTGGGTTAATGGGAATACCTATGCATGCTGTTATAACTAATCCCAAATGCTGTTGACTATTACTAACCCATATCTGTTATAAACCTGCTACAACATAGCTTGTATGGGAAGGCTGGTCCCAGTGGACCCACCTGTCCCACCTCAGCTGGCCATGGCAGCAGGCACCAGCACGTCTGGGTCTCAGCCTGGGACCTCCTCCTCCGTTGGCCCTGTGCCACCTTCAGGTGGAACCACTGCAGGGGATGGGGCTTGCCCCCAATGGGAGCAGGCGTGGAGAGGAACATGTCACCTGTTGTCAGGTCCGGGCCCTGGTGCGTAGGGAGCTCAATATGGAGTTTTGAGACTGGCTACGCCAGCTTGAGGGCTGAGTGGTGCAATTAGAGGGTGAGCCTGACCCTCCTACACAGCCCCCAGCACAGCCACCTTTGGGGCTATGTAGGTTCTGTGGTGACTGCCCATGGGTGGGGACCTCAGTCCCACTGTTTCCATTTGGGGGCTCATGGGCTTGCAACTTCCAAACACCCCTCCCCATCCAAGGTGTTTCTCACCCACATGTGTCATATACCACCCCTATATACTGACTTGTCTGTCTTGTCTGTCATCCTACCCATATTGTATATCCTCCCCGAGCATACCTACTCTCCTTCTCCACCATCCCACTCTCACCTTAAAAAAAAGGGCAATCTGTTCCCAAAAAAAAAATCACGCCCCATACATTGCTGTCCATTTTGCATACATGTCCACTGGACACATGTAATCTAGTCTAATTAGCATCACAACATATTATTGTTGTCCTCAGCCCGCTCCCAGGGGTTGGAGTCTTCAAGTGTACCTCCAAATTTATTGTATATGCACAGCTGTTGCTGTAGAAAAAATAAATGGGCAGCTATGGGCCTTTCCTACACCCTTCATGCACATCCCTGGCTAGTCTCCATACTGTCTTTCCCTCTTTGTGCTCCTTTTTTCACCACTTTTCAATTAACCCCTTTTTCTTTTCTTTTAAATAAATTAGCGTGGGGGTAAGCAGGAGTAGGCACTTTTAAGCAGCAGTAAGCAGGTTTCAGCCTGTTTGCACTGGGTAAGCTATGCCTACACAGGTTATGCAATTTAGAAGCTAACTGAGTGTAAGAAACTGTAACCGGCAGTTGGCAGTGCTTAGCTCTGAACAATCCCACGCAAACCACTTACAACTGCTTTAAAGTGCCTTAAAATTCACTCTGTATGCAGCGGGCCGTGTTCTGCCCAGCAGCACAATAAACTGCCTCTGCAAGGCTTAAGCCCAGGACCCTGCACACCATACACAAAGTGATTTACCACCAAACCATGGCAGGTGTACATAACCCTGCTGTTTTCACAAACATATCATCCAGCACAATCAGTCAATAGTACAAGAAATGTAGTAATATCATACAACACAACCTGTTAATGCAAGAAGTCTGGACAAAGTGTGCCACAGTGTAGGTACAAATAGGGATATATGTCAACTACTGCTCTAATAAGCTTAAAATGTTGCTAGTTACACAGTTATATGTATTAGAGCACATGTAGAAAGAGATGAAGTCTGAAACACAAGTGTCGGCACTAGTTACTGACTTCAATGCTGCTATCATCCATGTCAACTGCCAAGAGAATGAGGTACATGCCAAAATATGAGCCGAAGATGCATGGACATATGGACAGATATATATCTGTAAATGTACACAGATAGACATATATATATATATATATATATATATATATATATATATATATATATATATATACACACACACACACACACACACACACACATATATATATATATA
The DNA here is from genome assembly GCF_019279795.1 of Protopterus annectens. Classification (NCBI taxonomy): domain Eukaryota; kingdom Metazoa; phylum Chordata; order Ceratodontiformes; family Protopteridae; genus Protopterus; species Protopterus annectens. The sequence continues at coordinate 773,115,107 of NC_056736.1, read as the reverse complement.
TATATATATATATATATATGTGTATGTGTGTGTGTGTGTGTGTGTGTGTGTGTGTATGACTCAGAAATAATCATATGACATCAATTGTAGATAGATAAATATGTTCATTTGTATATATATATATATATATATATATATATATATATTATCATATATATATATATATATATATATATATATATATATATATATATATATATATATATATATATATATATATATATAGATATATGAGATATATATAGGTACATACACATATACACAAACAAACGGTATTAGTAGCCATAAATATGTAGAAGTTGTGTGGAAGTACTGGGTGAAAAGTATATCCCTTAGCCACAAGCCCTGTACCTGGTACCTGTGAAATGTGTAGTGTGGCAACCATCGCCACAAATAACAATACTTACATTGAACATATACCCACCCACAATTCAAAGGACATGACACGACACACAGGTATGTATACACAGAAAACCTTTATTTGTGGACCATACAATAATGTCTGCCAGTACTTACACCACATAAATTTTGAAATATGTAATCAGTGATGAATGTAAGGCCCACACAAATCAGTAGATGCAAGCAAGGTGAATATATACCATACTATGCTGTCCAGGCCAAGGCCTTCAATTACTACAACAGTAGACACAAAATTTGCCTTCAAGGTAAGTAACAATCAACAATTACAGATGTAGTTCAGCAGCCTCCAATTACACCCTGTAGTCAAGCCCTAGGAGGAAATGTATTAGTTGTGGTAATGTTACAATATCTCATACATAACATTGCTTAACCTAACATCTCACTATCACACTGACTGACTGAACTTTGTGTAACACTATAAGCTGTATCCCACCACTGTTCCCATGGAGGAATGTATAAAAGTGCACAGTCATATACCTCAATGTGTCTTAACACTGATATCCATGACATGTTGTCACAGCCTAGGTTCATAGCATTGAATACCCTTCCCCCATAAAAGGTTGTACAAGAGCAAAGAACACAGTGTACCACACACTGACCTCTGGAATGTACAAGGGCACACATATGTTGTCCAACTGATGCCCCCATATATATGGACCTTGCCCAACAGTTGTTGTGGGAGTCCATGACATGCCTGGGATGATAGCAGTAATGCTATCAGTAAATAATGATAGGCCATTACCTAACAACCCCTTCCTGTATCACAGCAGGACAAAGACTGGCATATATGTGGAGGACTGAGGCAGGAACACAGGGCCATGCTTGCATTATTGCTGTTACACACCCTGGAAATTGCTGGTGTTATAGGATTTGTCGCAGCATACCCTTATGCAGGAATACGACATTGAAATACAAAAGGATGCAGCCATATCTGGGACAATACTTGTGTTGTGCACAGACAAAACTTAACAGCCAATCTCCCTGGTATCATATGGATAGGCCCACAGTTGAGAGCTATGCAGACAGACTACATTCCATGCTAAAGTACTATGTACACCGAAACCCTGTAAAACCAGAAAGATACAATGCACACAACAACACTACTCACGCTGTCTGTAGGTCTAGAACTTTACCCAAATGTGTATTTGGTCTGTGTCTGCAGGTTCTGCTGTAAGAGGTATTGCTACCTGCTGTCTGTAACACTAATGTCCACACACAGGAAGGATGTCCTCCATACTGGAAAGGTGAAGGGACAATGCACACAGAAGTCAGCAATTTATAGTACTGGGTTGCCATGACAGTGGTTACCTGAAGTACTACACAAGGCTGCATGCAATTAGCAACTGCTGGACACTGACTGGTCCAGAGGCCATCATCTGATCATGTGCAATCCCTACAAAAGCATGCTGCAATATATTCAAACCAGCTCAATCATTCTACTAGAGAGAGTGATAGAGAGAAAGAAAAAAATAAATAAATAAAACCATAACAAATTAAAAATAAATAAAGCTCATGAATTTGTTACAGCAGAAAAAAACATAAAAGGCATGTGGAACATATATGTATTTACTTGCATGTAGTATATGGCATAGAATAATAGGATATATAATGTGAAATGATTTATATGTGCCATCAGTAGTTGTTCCTGTAATGATATTCTGCTCAACAACTGCTCTGGACAATAGTGTCCATCCTTGTGGGCAGTGGGACATACCTGTCAACTGTGCAGATCAGCAGTGAATAGCAAAATGTGACCCATGATATCTGTGTTCTGTACATTACTGTAGCCAACGGCTGGTGGTGGTATTAATACCGTCATGATAGACACATGGGTGTGAGAGCACACCTCCTGCAGGACAGTCATGTTACAGTGTAGCATAGCATGCCCAACTGCCATAGCTGTATTCATAGGTTCATAGGTTCATAGGTTGGTACTTGGCTATCAGCCCTAGGGCCTATACAAGCCTAGCCATAACAATTCCCTGGCTATTTCTTCCCACATTATTTACTTTCCTGGACCCCTGTCTAGCAGGGCGACTGACGTGATCCCTGGGGTGAATTTCCTTTCTCCCATCCAATCGTCAAGGTTCCTCTTGAAGAGGTCCAAAGAGGCACTCTGCTTGACATGTATGGGCAATCTATTCCAGAGTCTGGGGAGTCTCTGGGTCAGGAACCTATCCCTCCAGCATGTTTTGTTTATTGTGATGACAAGGTTTAGATCCCTGAAGCATGTAGCTCTGAGGGATTGGGATTTCTTGAAGTGTAGCATGTCCAACAGCTCTGGGTTTGACATGGCCTTGTATGTTAAGCAGAGATCGCCTCTGAGTAGATGATATGCAACAGAGTATAGCTGGAGTTTTTTAAGGCGGTCAGCGTAGGGCATCTGCTTTAGGCCTGTGATTCTTTTAGTGAGGTATTTCTGAGGCCTTTCCAGTTGTTGCAGATGTCTTGAGAGGTACATACCAAATGGGGCATTGTATTCTATAATGGGTCTAATGAGGGATGAGTACAGTGTGACAATGACCTCCTTTTTTCTGGATGAAAAGCCCTTCGTGATGAGGTGTGCCACATAGAAGGATTTCCTGACTGTTGTGGCGATGTGGTTATCGAAGGTGAGACCACTGTCCACCTGTGTCCCTAAGTCTCTTATCACACTTTCTGTGTTTAGTGTACTGCCACCTATATGGTAATTCATGGATACATGTTTTTCCCAAAGGGATAACAATACATTTCTTGGCATTGAGCTTGAGCCCATGGCTCTGGCACCAAGCATCTGTTTCTGTAAGGCCCTTTTGTAGAGTATCCACAATAATGGCTCCCAGTTTGCAGTCATCTGCAAACTTTGTTAGCCAGAGTCCCTTAGTGTTGACCTGTACTTCAGAGAAGTAGATGCCAAACAAGAGCGGCCCCAGGACTGAACCCTGAGGTACTCCACTTGTTACTTGTCTGGAGCTGGATTTGGAGTCGGCTACTTTTACAGTGTGGGTTCTATCAGTAAGCCATTTAGCAACCCATTGGGTGACATAGGGATTAATGCCCAACTTAGTAAGTTTATCTATGATTCCAGAGTGGGGGATGGTATCAAAGGCCTTGGCAAGGTCTAGATAGGCTGTGTGGACCACCTTACCCTTGTCCATGGCTCTGGAGACTGATTCAAAGAAGTCAATCAGGTTCAGGAGACAAGATCAGCCCTTCACAAACCCAAACTGGATGGGGTCCAGTGTTTGAAGGTTGACAATGTCTTTGTTTATAAGTTCCATGATAATACGCTCCATGGCCTTGCAGATAAGGCTTGTCAGACTGATGGGACGGTAGTTTCCAGGATCCAAGGTGGATCCCCCCTTGTGGATTGGGATAACTGTAGCTCTGCGCCACTCAGTGGGCACGAAACCTGAGGTGAGGCTATGATTAAACATGACACTTAGGTGAGGTGCCAGTTCATATTGTAGTTCATGTAGTACACAGCCCGGGATGTCATCTGGTCCCATGGATGCTGTATTCTTGGCTTTAGAGAGTGCGTTTTGTACCTGTTTGGCCATTATTACTGGAATTTGGCAATCTTCCGGTATTGAGATGGGCCATTTAGGGGGTGAGAGGGGGTGAAGTTGGCACTGAATCGATCTGCCAGGATATTGGCAATATCCTTTGGATCAGTATATTTAATGCCATTCTGTTTTAGCTCAGAGCAGATCTGAGCATTGCCATTTAGATTCTTGACATAGTTATAGAATGCTTTGTGGTTGTCTTTGGAATCTTTGGCAATTTTATTTTCGTAACTAGCTTTGGAGGATTTTATGAGGCATCTCAGTTTCTTACTGAGGGTAGTAAGGGAGTTTTTTGCATCCTGGGATTTTCCTCTTTTCTGCAAAAGTTTCTTCCTTTTGTTGTAAAGTTTGTTTATGGCAGGGGACCACCAAATTGGCTTCCTTTTTTTGGATGAGAGCATTTTGGTTCTATTTGGGATGGCACGATTCATGCATGAGTGGATGTGCTCGTACAGTGCCTTAGTGTAGGATTCAGCAGTTGAACTTTCAGTTCCCGTCTGCATGGGTGTTATAATATGCTTATCTAAAATCTGTCACCATATATACCCCCCTAATTTTAATCTGTGTTCACATATGACACCTGTTTGTCTTGCAGCAAGGCAGAACAGTTCAGCTGTGAAGAAAAGAGAGTTACAAGAGTGTGGCCCAGATGTTTGTATGCGCCCCACATACAGATAAATATATGTGTGATATATATTCACAGCTGTGTATGTCTACAGAACCTCGGACCATTATACATATATATAGGTATATAAACCATAGAAAATGATATCTACATATATATATGTGTATATATATATATATATGTATATATATATATATATATATATATATATATATATATATATATATATATATATGTCAATACATGTTCCCTTGTACACACCAGTACATGGCTGCTAAATTGAGTGTGGAGTGTGGTGTGTAACCCGTGTTGGGAACACATCACAATTGTTTGAGTAGGTGGGATATCTATGTTGGTGAAGGGTAGTAGACATATATTGGTATGTAGGTTTGGTTGGGTGACAAACAAGACAGCATACAGGGTTTGTATATGACATGTGGTGGGTAAACACTGTGGATGGGTAGTTTTGTTTGGAATGTAGAGGCCATTGAGCCCCCATATGGGACAAAGGGAACATAGTGCTCACCCATGGACAGTCATGACAGCATCTACATGGTCATAAAGGTGCCTGGGCTGTGGGCTGAGCAGGAGGAATATGCATGTTGAACATTGTGTATGTGTACTGCATGCCTCCAGGTGATGTAGCACATAGCCCATGTCTCTGTGGAGCTCCATATGCACCAGACCCCGGACCTAACTGTAGGTGACAGACATATGTCTGTTTGTGCTCCTTGGAGGGGGCACCATCCCATGAGGTGGTTCCACATGAAGGTAGTGCCGGAACAGTTGAAAATGAGGTTACATGGTGGATCGCAGATGTGATGTGGACTGGTAACATGTCCACGTTAGGTGGGAGAGGTGTTCCTGCTGGCAAATATCCCCTACACATACTGTTGTGTCACTGTCATGGAACATATGTGGGTTGTAATAGTCCGCATAATCCCAGAACATGTCCAACAGCATTCATAGATATCTCTAATAACACAGAATGGCAGATGTGTAGCAATCACATAGCAAGCATACCACATGCATATGTGGAAACCTAGTGGCAGTGACAATGGCATGCAGGTGAAATACTCCATAACAGCCCAGTGACTCTAGTGTCCCCACAGGGAACATGTCTATAAACACATAGCAGAAAGTGTTGTACAATGCAATATATGTCCCAATGGTAGATAAACTGGAGACATACCACTTGCGTTGTGTGAACATTCAATTGGAGCTGATATGGTGGCAGGAGACTGATATGTGGATTATATTATGGTAACCGTGCCATATGAGGTGGTCAGACATATTTCCATCTTTATGTCTTTCAGGGTTAATGGCACATCCAAGGAATCCATCCTACAGTGCTGCTGAAGATGACATCATACACAACAGCCTCATCCAGTACTATCAGCTGCTGTTCTCCAGGACAAGCCATGATCAGCATGAGTGCACCGCCATGTGGAATGATGTGGTCTGCAGGGTAAATGAGGTGGGCATGCACAGCCATACATATGAGCACGTCCGCTATCATTGTAATGACCTGCTCCATGTATGTCGCCGTGCCGCTGACCACCTCAGAACAAGGGGGGGGCATAACATCCATCACCACAGTTGAGGAGCTGCTCATGAGCCTGGTGACACCTGCCCTCCCACAAGAGCTACAGACCTATACAGCCATGGAGGTGGGTGCTACCCACACACAAGACATGGAGCATGCGGGTAAGGTTCCAGGGCATATCAGTGGGCCACTGTTGTGTATGCATCTGTACAGGTAGGTCATGCATATGTGAGATGTGGAGTCTGTTGCTGTGTAGTACTGATAATCAGTTGTCCATAATCTGTAGTACTGTGGACATCAGCTGTTGTTTTACTGTAATGTTGCACCCTTCCTGTAGCAATGCCACAGCTGTGGCCACTGACATTAACTTTATCTCATCCCAATGTAGGTACCTCTGGGATACTAGCAAGGCAGCAGCCGGATGCTGGTAAGTATGGTTTAAGGTCATGCTTGGCAATACACTGTACATGTCATAGCTAAGGTGTAGGCCATGTACACATCTAGCACACCTACCCATAATGCATGCTGTACATGTTTAATGGCAGAGCACACGCCTCACTAATGAGATTACCAGCCTCAAACACATGTAATACACAGACCATCTCAGACAACTGTGACTACACTCCAGTGCACATTGCCCTGGCACAGCTGACATCTGCCTAACATACACATCTCTGTCATACACAGAGCAGTTGAACATGCTACACATAAGGAAATCCCAATCCCTCTGCAAACACATGCACCATGGTCCTAAACCTTATCAACACATTAAACAGAACATACTGGAGGGATAGGGCCCTGTCCTGGGGAATTCCCACACTCTGGAACAGACAACCCATTCATGTCAGGCAATGCTACTCATTGGACCTCTTTACAAAAACACTTGGCAACTGGATGGGAAATGGGGAATTCACCCTAGGTAGTATGTCTGTGCCACAGCCTGACAGGGGCACAGGGGAATAACATTATTGGGTGGTGCATGTCTGGGAACCCCTGTGGCTAGACTTATGTAGGCCCCAGGACCAATAGACTAGTACTCACCTATGAACCTATGTGTACCATGGGCAACATCAGCCAGGGCTCACTACAGATATGATATGCATAATGGTGGGACATTGTCAAAGCCATGTGTTGCAATGTGTTCTGATGTACCAGCACCATGTTGGGGAAGTCTAGGACATTGCAGTTATGATACATGTGCTGCACAATCCACACTTCACCCCAACCCATGGATGACATCCCCATCTGTACACCTGCATGTTTGCCCTGCGTTGGCAGGGAATATGCCAGTACACATAATGTTCCTAGTTTGGGATATTGCAATATGACATACCTGTGTAGGCCACAGATGTCGAGCATTTGCAATGTAGCAGGAGATGGTGAGGGTGTGTCATCCTGAAACACAACAGTGCACTGGAGGGAAGAGACAAACCCCCTGAGAATGGCTGTATCTGCACACAGTTAAGGTCATGAAGTGTGGCAGACATAACCCTGACTCCACAGCACTAGTGATGGTACTGTGTGACCTCCAGGGGCTGTGCACATGTTTAGCATACAAATATGCAGGTTTGGGGAACATTTGCAGGCCTGATTGACCAACTACTGGCTCTTGATGATGGGCCATGCTACTATGCCCCTGCCGGGTATTGTGACTGCAGTAGTACACATAGCAGTTATTGCTACACACCATCATGATATGTGTGTGCACACATATGCACCCACAAATGGTATGCATGTCAATCAGCAATTGCACAAATGACACATATAGCTCATAATGCAATTGACTGCTTAAGTCATATTTCACATATCAGGTATGTGTAGTGTTGCCATATGCAGTAGTGTTGCATCATGGCATGTCTTGGAAGAGGGTGCCATGTCAATAATGGTCTGTACACTCACCACAGGTACAATACATTGTGTCTGTGGTCGGTCTAATGGTTTTCTATCACTCATACATGCACCACTGATGATGACATCTGTGAATCCACATCAGGCATTCACAAACCACATGTGTCCACATATAATCCAGAAACACACAGAGGCTGTGAGCAGCAGAGGAAACATAACTGACACACAGATACACACCCTGCAATGGTGTGTACACCTGTGAGATATGGTGCACAGTCCATGCCAGGATGCTGAACAGATGCACAGCAATGCTGTGGACATGGGTGCAGTGTGTTCCAGGGGAGGGCCATCACCTACTAACAGAAGCCATGCATCACAGCCATGTATAATGCTGGTAATGGGGACTGACTACAGTTGCACTGCATGCTGTTGAGCACCACATGTCCTGCATGCTGACATGTGTGTAATTACAGGTCTGTGTGTGATACTGTACTGCACCATCACCTGCTATTGTGTGTGTTATGGGGGTGCTGGAGTTGTCTGTAGGTGCTGTCTGCTGGAGTGTATGGGTTGTCATGTATGTCGACTGAATGTGTGTATGTCTGTGTGTGTGTGGCCATGTCTGCACACGTGTGTGTGTGTGTGTGTGTGTGTGTGTGTGTGTGTGTGTGTGTGTGTGTGTGTGTGTATGTGCTGTTTAGCCATGATGTACAGGTCTTACAGTCTGTTCCCTGTTTTCCCCTCACAGGTGGTGTGGTGGGGCTGGGGCCCTCCCGCAGGGAATCTGATGTCACTGATACAGACAGTGACCATGAGGATAGGTGTGTTGAGCCACAGCCAGGGTCATCAGTGGCTGCCGCTGGGTCACCAATTGACATCCCACAAGTATCCACCCCATCCAGGCACACAGTCACAGTGCCTCTACATACTTCATCACTGTTGGCCTTAGCTGCGGGACAGTTTACGGTTGGCATTGGCAAGGACAGTGTGGTATCCATGGCACATGTGGCAGGACCCAGTAACCATAGCCAGATGTCCGGCGGGGTACCACATAGGCAGATGTTCAGGGGTGTTCGTCGGAGCACTGATAGTCATCATGCCCCTGGCAGATGTGTCACATGTATATCTACCACACGCATGTTCCAGGCTGTCATGGAGGCACAGGCACGAATGGAACAGTACACCAGACAGGGTCTAAGGGCACAGAGGGCTCATTACACCTCTATAAATGACAGCAGCCATGACCTAGCAGGTGCCATTCATAATTACAGTGAGGTTATGGATAGATGGTGGGGTGAGACATTGGATCTCATCAACAATGCCATGTCCATGCATCAGGACAGGGCAGGATGGTTGCGACGGCCATGTAGACATATACCAGCAACATCAGCAGCTGAAGATTGCCATGGACATCCCACTAGTCACAGCCACTCCTGTAGTGGCAGTACCAGCCCCAGCACTATGGGAGGAGCTGTCGACAGACCGTCATAGCAGACCACGTGCATGTGGCCCTGGCCATTCCCAGGAGGGATCTAGATCCAGTGGATGTTTGTCAACCTTGGGGGACAGTACCCTATCTGGCTTTGTACTTGATACTGCCTATGGCACCTCTGCCAGGCACAGGGCCTGTGTCTGTGGTCGGAGACGGTGAACTGCAAACCCTGCCAGGTACAGTCTGCAGCTGTCTCACAAATCCCTGTATAGGGCAGCCACATGGTGGAACTGTGTGCATGCAGATGCACACACATAAACAGCAAACCTAGGGCAACCACATACCTGCAAACACAACATCACCATTGGCCATTAACACTACTCAGCCCCCTCACACACAGAAACACATGTTGTCAATTGTATGGCTCAGCCTAGGCCTCTGGCAAACCAACAACTCACCCTGTGCATATGATGATACCTGTGCCACATCCTTGTCATCTATAACATCGATGCAGGGACAGGCTAACATGGTGCTGATGCACAGGGTGACTGTACAACAGCGTAGCAATGGAATGCTGTGTAGCATGTTGTCAGCAGTAAAGTGAAATGCTAACATCCTGGAAGGTGTAGCTGTTCAGCCACAATGCATTATAGCTGTTATTAACAATGTTGTCTTGTTTTCACCATTATCTATTCTGATTGTGTTGTGGTTGTCCATGTGCCACATGGCTGAGGGGTGCAGTGGTGTCAGCAGGCTTACTATACTGGACACCAGTCAGTGTAGTGGGTGGTACACATGACATGGCTGGGTACAACACACAGAGCCTTTGGTTTGGATGCAGTACAGATACAAGACTATACACATGGAGGTATGCCCCCATGCAGGTAACACATCTGTTGCCCATGTAATCCCAACAAGACAGGATAGGCACAACCACATATTGGTATATATGCAGTTAGCTATTTGAATAACATTGAACATGCTAACAGCAGGGTGTATGTCCCTTTCCCCACCCAGCTGTGATCCTCACCTCAGTAACATGGGTGTGCTAATGCCGGTGGCATAGCACTACCCTTAGGAGGGTGTGAAGCACTCTACTACTGTGAATGGTGTAAACAACAACTAAGCAACCTGATAACATACACTGTACAGTATTACAGACAGCTATGTGGGGGGATAGACGCAACAGTAACTGCAATGATGGTGGATGTGTCCAGAACAGCCACACCCAGTGAGTTATAGCAACCTCAGTATTACTGCACATCTCTACAGTGTGGAGGAGGGCATTAACACATCTACAACCTGTGAGGGACTGTATGTCCATGGGATGGCACCTGTGGAAGGTTGGCATTTACCAAGCAGTCCTGGGGGAAACATACTCTGTGAACAGAGGTTGATCCCTTAACATCTACACACATTCCTGCATGTGGAATGGTGTGCAAAAGCCTGCTATGATCTACATAGGCTATGTGCACCTCCTAACCCTCATCTACACCTGTCATTTTTGCAACAAGGAGGTATACAAAGTTTACGTGTCATTCTCTGCCTTTGACAAGTCCAACATTGGTGGGGTCCAGTGTTTTAAGATTACCAATGACATTGGCCATGGGCTCAGTGTTGATATGTTCCATGTCCCTGCAGATCAGGCTCATCAGGCTACTGGGTGGTAGTTTCCAGCTGACATGGTGGATTTGTGGTTGTCCTTGGCAACAGTGATGAATCCATTGCCACGTGTAGGTCTGTTGGATCGTATGAGGGATCCCAGCTACTTACCGAGCCTGTCCAGGTGGTTCCACCAAGCATGACGATGCCAGCCTGACATCATACAGGTGGGACAGAGTACTGTTAACATGTACTGCCCTTGTCATATAAGGTCCTGGTTATGGTATCTGCTAAGGTTGGTAGTGTATTGCAGGCCAGATGTGTTTGGCTGTGGGAGGGGGGAATACCTATCCATGCCAGACATATGTTGTTTGGGTCTCTCAAACCCATTAATGGTGCATGTGGACATACATGTTTTGGTTATGTTCCCAATTTCATCTACAGATGTATGTCCATATATACCTATATAGCTATATATGGGTTTACCTTTGAAAGGGAGAAAATCATTTTTCCGAACGGCCATTTCTGCGAACAGAAAGGACAAATCTGTCATTTCAAATTGCACTTCAGAACTTAGCAAATCGAAAAGCAGATCTGCTGATTTTTGAACTAGAATCTGGAATACATATCATATTGCCTGCACAAAACAACACCCCCCACTTTAATATTCTAACTTCGGGATCACACTACAGTGGGGGAAAGGGACATTTTCCCGATCCTCATTATAGTGCAATCCACGTTCAAAATACAGAATCTGCAATGAGCGAATGCATAGTGACATTCGCTCATTGCACATTCGATGCATTTATTCCAAGATTTTGCAATCTTGAAAACTTACTTTCGAGCTTCCAGCTTTCGGAGAAATTATTTACTCCCTTTGAAAGGTAAACCATATATATTATAGTAGAATAGATAACAAACACCACTGTGAAATGAATGTTACTGAGCACTAATAAAGCAAACAAAGTGAAACAACAATAAAACAGGCTCAGTAACAATCTCTGGCAGTAGATATCAGTTACCATAAAGATGTCTGTTTAGACCAACTTCTGTTCTTGTAGAGCCTTTAAGGAAAAAAATGATTTACTGAAAACATAGATAAAATAAGGTTCTTTTATTCAACTATTCCAAGACAGGTAAGCGCTTTCACCAAGATGGCTTCTTCAGACCTCAGTAATGTTACACAACTGATATTTTTTGATTTTGATATAACATTTCATAATTTTATACATCCTAACACCTTACATATACATAAATTTGATATAACAGCTGACTGCAACACCAAACATGTAGTTTATCATGCCATGTGTTCCTCCTGTCCTGTTTTCTATGTGGGCAAAACTGACAGGAGACTCAGAGATAGGGTTAGAGAGCATCTGTATCAGATACGCATCAAATCTGACACCAATGCACTCTCAAAACACACTTTAGCCACTGATGCATCACATGTATTCAAGTTCATGGTGATATCTGTTAATACACCTAGCTTGAGAGGTGGTGATGTTAGGAATTTTACATAGATGAATGAAATGAAATGGATGATTAAACTTCAAGCACATTTATACCCTGGTTTGAATGAGAAGATACCTATTAAGCCAGCACTTAGAAACAGGAGGCTGACTTATAAATAAATAATACAATATTATATCCCCTTACATGTATTCTTATATATGTGTGTCTATATGCTTCATGTAGAGTTTTATTTACATGTTTTTGTATATTTAAAGTGAATACTTTTTTATAATTAGTTTTTTAAGATAGGGTCTTCAAGGCTTTTATGTATAGCTCAAATGAGGTGATATCACCACTCCCTAATTAAGATGTTGATTAGTGAGTTAATTGATTTATATATAAATAGAGAGGTTTTTCAGTTGTGTAACATTACTGAGGTCTGAA
>NC_056736.1:772972193-773099693 GCF_019279795.1 Protopterus annectens | reverse complement strand
TGCAATAGTGAGGACAGACTGTGCCACAGGATACCAAACGATCAACGGTATTTAATGCAGGTGTATAGTTCAGCAGCCTCTATCTATGCACTGTACAACATCAGTAGGTGGTGAAGACGTCATGTAACCAATTGGGTTGTAACTGTTACATAATAAGGCACAAATGACACCATCACATGCACACTGACAAACAGAACAGTCTGTATGGCAGGAGACAGTAGGCTTGCATTAACCCAGGATATGTAAGTAATGTAAAGATAAGTGAAGTATACAGTACTGTACATCCAGATACCTTAAGGAAGCTCACCTCTGATACCCCCACACATTTTAACAGCCTAGGTCATTTATGGTGCTCCCGCCGACTCATTAATACAGGGCCATATACCACTGTTACATACACTGGCCTTTGGAGTGCATAAGGGCACACATGTATTGTGTAGGTGATGCCCACACATATATGGCCCCAGCCCCACCGTATGTGTGGGGGATACAGCAGAAGTGGACTGCTGGCAGCAATGGCAGTGTGATATACTCACAGCCCACTACAGAACAACCCCCCGACAGCATGTCATATGTGCAAAGCTTGGTATGTAGTTGGAGAACAGAGGCTGGGACACAGGCACACATGTGGAGAACTGTTGCCATACACTAAGCAAGTTGCTGGTGTTACAGGATAGTGTGCAACATACCTTTAGTCAGGGTATTGAGGTCAAAAACAGAAATGGATATAGCCATGCACTGATAGCACTCAACACACACATTGCCAGAGACATATCTGACACAAGACCTGTGTGGTGGACAGACAACGCTTGATAGGCAATCCTCTGGCCACCAAGAGGATAGGCCCACAGTTGACAGCTATGCAGACAGACTGCATTCCAAGGTAAAGTTGTTTGTACACACACACCGTGCAACACCACTGCTATACAAAGCATAACACAACTCTACTCACACTCTGTTTGTAGTTACTGAACCTCCTACGGATATGTAGCTGCCCTGAGTGTGCAGGCTCTCTTGTAAGAGGTAGTGTTACCTGCTGTCTGTAACACTGATGCCCACACACATACAGGAAGGATGTCTATCACACAGGAAATGTAAAGGGACCACACCCACATGGTGTAGGCATTTATAGTGGGTGGTTGCCATGACAGTGGTAATTGGAAGTACTACACACACACATCTATATACATATATATATATATATATATATATATATATATACATATGGCTATCTGGATAAGTATATGTACATATATTTCCATCATATGTCCTGGACTTGGAGTGTAGCCCTACCTCAGCCCCTATAGTCACAAAGTCATAGTGCAAGGGGATGTCAGGTATGTATAGCAGGAATATTAGTACACTATTGCTACTGTCATTGGGATTGTCTTCACAGACAGGGTGTGGGTGTAAGGTCATATCTGCTTCTAACATGTGTATCATTGGCTACTGACAGACATCCTTAGGAAATAATTGTAATGTAGCGCTGCTATCATGTAATGCCCCTGTGGATTGCAGCAGAGATATTGGTCAATATATGTGGAAATTTTGACACACCCTGTACAGTCCAGAGGTATAAATATAAGCCCTTAGTGCACAACATGTGTAACATGCCTGCCAATATGGATGTAGACAGCCATGTATATGGGTATAACACATAATGATTGGTATACATTTGTCAGTAGAGGTTATGCATTCACACACTCCTGTCTGGCCTGACACATAATGACTGCTGGTACAGGGGTGCCATGGCCACATACTACCCATTAGATGTTAATATACATCTGTACAGCATCCCACTGCTCTGTCTGACATACATGACTTTTAAGGGAGGCACGGCAGCAGTAAATCTGGTAAGTATCTGCACATGACATCTCACTGGGTAAGTACACTAAGCTGCTAGGCATGTAACAATGCACTGTGCAGACTACAGGTGGACTGGCTCAACACTGGCCTACATTCCCTATGGGGGAATGCACATGTAACTGCATATATAGCAGACTCCACAGGCATGTCACAACACAGAGTAAGATACACCTGTGTGAAAGTGCATAACCACAACCAATGTGAACACAGCCACAGCCTCATATGGTAAGCTAGCATAATATTACAGTATATGGACTATCTGTTCTACACCATGCTCATATGTGCCACTCACAGAATGACCCTACATATACTGGGCTGCTACACAGTTTAGTCTGATGGCAGTCTTTGGTATGGGACATGTGCGTGTATGGCTGTATGAACATTTACAGCAATACTGTACCATGCAGTGGGGCAGCATTTAACATCAGATAGGAGGGGAGCTAAAACAATGACATCTACCACAGTCTGTACACAGGCTAAAGTATATATTAACAATACACACACAGCCGGCATTCATAGGTTCATAGGTTCATAGGTTCATAGGTTTATACTAGGCTATCTGCCCTAAGGCATTTATAAGTCTAGCCCAGAGTTTTGCGGCTTGCGCCACCCCTTATATGAAAAAAAAATACTGTGCCCATTAGTTTGTTTTGCCTCTATCCAGCAGTGACACAGAGATGATTCCTGGGGTAAACCTACGATCTCCCATCCACAGGTCAAGATTTCTCTTGAACAGAGCCAGCCAGGTGCTCTGCCTAACATGGACCGGGATTCTATTCCACAGCAAAGGGAGTCTCTGAGTGATAAATCTATCCCTCCAGCACGTCCTATTTATATCCATGCTAAGGTTTAAGTCGCTTGCTCTAGTGGTTGTGGTGGATTTGGATTTTTTGAGGTGGAGCATGTCCATTAATTCATGGTTGGACATGGCCTTGTACGTCAGGCACATGTCACCTCTGAGCAGATGGTATGCAACTGAATAGAGCTGGAGTTTCTTCAATCTGGCAGCATATGACAGATTTTGTAGTCCCTTTATCCTTTTGGTGAGGTACTTTTGGGGTCTTTCCAATTGCTGCAGATGTCGGGTGAGATACATCCCGAATGGGGCATTGTACTCGATCATTGGTCTGATAAGTGAAGAGTACAGGGGAACAATGACCTCACTAGATCTGGATGTGAATCCCTTCATGATCAGGTGGGCAATGTAGAAGGTCTTTCTAACCACTTTAGCAACGTGAGTGTCAAAAGAAAGGTCACTGTCAACCTGGGTCCCCAGGTCCCTGATAACCTGTTCTGTGCTTAGAGGATTGCCACCTATGTGGTAGCTTGGGGTTACCTTGTTTTTCCCGAAGGGTATGACTATACATTTTTTGGCGTTTAACTTCAGGCCATGGCTCTGGCACCAGCTATCAGTTTCCGTGAGTCCCCTCTGAAGGATATCCGTGTCTGATGCACTTTCCACTATGGCGCCCAGTTTGCAGTCATCTGCAAACTTTGTCAGCCAAAGTCCTCCCATGTTGGCCTGTACTTCTGAGAAGTAGATGCCGAACAATAGGGGGCCAAGGACTGAGCCCTGTGGGACACCACTTGTGACCGGCTTGGAGTCTGATATAGCGCCAACTCTAACCCTGTGGGTTCTGTCCTTAAGCCAGTTTGCAACCCATCTTGTGACATATGGGTTTACATTTAAGTTGGTAAGTTTTTCTATAATACCCGAGTGGGGTATTGTGTCGAAAGCCTTTGCAAGGTTGAGGTAGGCTGTATGGACTGCCTTTCCCTCATCAATGGCCTTGGTGACTGTTTCGAAGAAGTTGACCAAGTTCAAAAGGCATGATCTGCCCTTGACAAAGCCAAACTGGGACGGGTCCAATGTCTGCAAGTCCCCTATATCTTTGTTTATGAGCTCCATTATGATCCTCTCCATAGCTTTGCAGACTAGACTTGTTAAGCTTATGGGGCGGTAATTACCAGGGTCCATAGAGGCACCACCTTTGTGGAGTGGGACCACAGTTGCCGTACGCCACTCCTTGGGCACGGATCCTATTATAAGGCTGAGATTAAACAGCTGCCTTATGTGCGGGTTTAGTTCCTCATTGAGCTTGTGTAGCACACAGCCGGGGACACCATCCGGTCCCATTGATGCTGTGTTTTTAGCTTTAGAGAGAGCAGCTTTTACCTGCGCATTTGAGATGTCTGGGAGGCTACACTCTGCTGGGATAGTTATCTCTCCTTTAGGGGGGGAGAGGGGGGTGAAGTTTGCACTGAACCTGTCTGCCAGTATGTTGGCCATGTTCACCATAAGTACACAGACCTCAGTACTGTACAATCATCCACAGAATGTCCAGGTGATGTCATGAAATATAGCCCCTACTGTACATAACATGTGTAGCAGTCTGATATCTCACTGGCTTGTTATCAGATATGATGCCACTATTTATAGTGTACAGCACATATGCACCACTTCATGCATGACATGTGTACAAAGGTTGACAGAGGTGTGGCTGGGACCACATACACAGGGCCAATATTGACATGTTGCTGTGATACCCTCATACATTTACTGTTGTAACAGGGTCTGTTGCTATATATGTCCTATGAGGGATATGAAGTCAGTAACTGTCACGGCCTTCACCATCTACAGACTGCAATCTTCACACTACCTTCTGCAGTCCACAGTTAGATTCTCCGTGGCTAACACATGAAACCAAAGGCACAACACTGGCCAGTCTAAAGATGACCCTGCAGATGGAGATTCCTCATAAACATGGAACTGACATGGCAGGTATTGCAATATGTACGACAGCCATAGCCAGGCAAACACTGTTAAACCAACATTACTCCAAATGCAGTATAGCAGCACTTACAGTCTGTAGTCAGGTCAGGCACATCCCCCTCCTGTTTGTTGCCCTCATTCCACAGTGTATGTTGTTAGAGGCAAATCCCCAATCCATCTGAGATGCTGTTTGCCAAACAACAGATCTAGTTCCTGCTCACAGTGAGTGAAAAGGGCCAACACCACCATGATGTTCCTAGATATCGGAGTGTGTTTCCATCCAGTTAGCTATGGGAATGTTACCACAGCTGTTCCACATGCAATCAGCTAGGGGAGGGGTGCAATTCGTGCAGAGGCCATCAGCTGATCATGAGCATCACTTAAAATACACACGCTGCTGCCTAAACAAAGCAGGTGTGGGTCTCCACATCCACCAGAGAAGAGGTTGGCGAGGAAAACAGAGGCAAATACCTGTCAGGGAGGGGTGGGAGAGTAAAACTGAAGCATATTTGTGTCACATACCTACAAGCACAGGGTATCAAACCCCCGACAACTATGTAGTGCTATCACAGTTAGATGCAGTTATTGGATGCACCACATGGGTTACCTGTTGTGGAGCACTCAGAACATATATGTGATGGTGATTGACATCTGCAACAGGGATACGGTACATATAAGGTAGGTGACGTACATGTGCCTGTCTGCATGAACAGGTGCCAGCATCAACACAGCCATACTCTCACAGGGATGCACACACATTGATACACTTGGCAGGGCCAGGAGTACAACTCATCAGTAGTGGGATTGCCACAACACATCACTCTGCAGGTATCACATGCACCGCACGGGTCATAAGGAGGTCGTAAGGGCAAAGATTATGAGGAGGTGTCAGACATTGGATAGCATGCTTCAGTATGCCCATGAGGGTTGTAGTGAGTGTGGCTGTGGCCATACGCACTATACAACACACACACAAACACACTGGGAACCAGTACTGACATGCATGGGTGCATGTCTGCACGGGTGTGTAGTGGTCATCTGTGCCAGCAGTTTATACAAGGGTAGGTGATGGGTATACCTTGGCATAAGGCCACATGACAATGGTCTGCATTGTGGCTCAGGGCTGTAGTTTCTGCATTTTCCCACACAGGTGAGTATTGTATCCCCATCCAGTCACCTGGGTGACTATAGTGTGTGGCCAATGCTGTGCATCAGCTGCCATTTATGTGTTCCTTCGTCCATGACATGGATGGTGTCTAGGATATGTATACCTCCCACATACATGTACAGTGACATGTGGAACTGTATCTGGGGTGTCTGGCACATGTTGTGAACATGGATTATCATCAGATGTGCCAGTCTTTCCCACCTGTGGTAGAAACTTGGAATGGGCAGCAGGTTTACCCTACACCTACATTGATAGCATGCTAACAGCATTCCCTGGTGTCAGTGTCATCTGTCCATACAGGGCATGTTGTCAGGCACGGTATGTTTATTGTGAGTCACATGTGAAGGCACAGTGGGGTTGCTAACTGTGATTGGCTGGCCTTGATGTCACATGTATGAGTATGGCTTTGCACCCCAGCCACTCAGCTAATTTACATCTGTTATCCCTGTATGGTTGACATTGTGATATATAGTAGGGTCACCATAAATGAAATTAGAAAACCCCACTCCACATTGCCCACAGGTGTCACACACTCACAGCCACCTCTACACAGGATACGTGGTGCAAACACACACTCACCTGTCATGTCTGGGAGTAGAACCCCTACCTAACTACTTTACTGCACTACAACACTACGGAGTTATAGTACACGCCATGGACATGATTGAAATACATTTTCCCCAAAGGTGTATTTCACAATGAATGACATCAGCAGGATTACCAAACTAGAGCATGTCAACTGTACTGCGAGTGACTAGCCTAAAATGCATTGCTCCCTATACAGACAGTGATACACACACAAAACATTCACACCTGACATGTGTGGGTATAGAACCCCTGACCAACATCTAGATTACACTATGGCATGGAGCTGTTATAGGACGGGCCACAGAGATGACTAGAGAAACCCTTCCCAAAAGGTGTATTTCACAATGACTGATATCAGCAGGATTGCCAAAGTAGGGCATTTATAATGTACTGTGAATGAGTAGCCTATAATGCATTGCTCCATACACGGACATTGAAGCACACACGAAACATCCAGAACTGCCATGGATGGAGATGGAACCCTGCTACCATTCTAAATCACTCT
Source organism: Protopterus annectens (assembly GCF_019279795.1). NCBI lineage: Eukaryota > Metazoa > Chordata > Ceratodontiformes > Protopteridae > Protopterus > Protopterus annectens. The sequence goes on along the minus strand of NC_056736.1, from coordinate 773,092,793 downwards.
ACAGCAGTACGCAGTTACAGGACACACGATGGAGATTTCTGGGCTCTTACTTTCCCAGAGGTGTATTTCTAGGTGAGTGACATCAGCAGCCTTGAATTGTACAGAGTGTGAGTAGCCTAAAAAGCATTGCTCTCTACTCAGTGAAACACACAGTTGCCAGATCTGGAGTTAGAACACCTACCTAACTACTTTATCACACCATAGCAGTACGCAGTTACAGGACATGCTACGGAGACTACTGGGCTAGCACTTTCCCAGAGGTGTATTTCTAGGTGAATGACATCAGCAGCCTTGCCAAAGTTGAGTATATGAACTGTACGGAGTGTGAGTAGCCTAAAAAGCATTGTTCTCTATTCATTCAGACACATTCACACAGATTCACACAGTTGCCAGGTCTGGCATTAGCACACCTATTGAACTGTAGTGCAACCCTGGAGTTAGAATATATAGTTAGGGGGTGTGGGGGCACATACTACATACATACTACATACATACATACTACAGTGGGGAAGGGGACATATTCCATTTACTGGCCTTACAGTGCTCTGGAGACTGCCAATACTACTTGTCAGTCAAATGAAGTGTCAGTCAAATGAAATTTCAGTCAAATGGGGTCAGTCAAATGGGTGTCAGTCAATTGGAAGTTAGGGCAAATGAAGTAGACCCGTATTTCTAGGTGAGTGACATCAGCAACCTTGCCAAAGTTGAGTATATGAAATGTACAGAGTGTGAGTAGGCTAAAAAGCATTGCTCTCTACTCAGTCAGACACACACACACAGATTCACACACAGTTACCAGGTCTGGGGTTAGAACACCTACTTAACTACTTTATCACACTACAGCAGTACACAGTTACTGGACTCGCTACAGAGATTATTGGGCTTTCACTTTCCCAAAGGTGTATTTCTAGGTGGGTGACACCAGCAGCCTTGCCAACATTGAGAATATGAATTGTACGTAGTGTGAGTAGCCTAAAAAGCATTTCTCTCTACACAGTCAGAGACAAACAGGCACGCACACAAACACACATGCACACAATTGCCAGGTCTGGGGTTAGAACTACCACCTAACTAGTTTATCACTACAGCAGTATGCAGTTATGGGATGCACCATTGAGATTACTAAGCTACAGCTCTCCCAAAGGTGTAATTCACATTGGATGACCTCAGCAGGCTTGTCATAATACTGCTGTAGGGAGGTCAGTGTGTGCATGGGCCATACCCCATTCATGTAGGGGTTGACATGCCACATGCAGGCACACATGGGATCATATGTCACAGGTAGATGTATACAGCTACTAGAGGCTACTTCCTTGTACAGTCATGTTGCACAGCTGGTACATGCAACACATAGTCTGTAATGCTGACAGGTACTGGTGGCTAGTATCTGCAGTGAGTTACATCCACACCTCATGTGTTTGGGGCCCTTTGGCTGTGTGCTGGGTGGGACAGGCCCGGATGGCTCCTTGTCATGGTCACCCTCTTCCACACATCTATGTCCATCTACCTTTGGCTTATTATAGTGTGTTGTCCTTACATATATGTCTGTATTCCTATCCACTGTGTGTGCAAGGCAGGAGTGGTGCATACTGACATGTGTCTGCACTGAGAACTGCGACTGCCAAATCCATCTGGTCCACTCGTGTTTGCAGACATGGCCTTCATGTATAAGTGTGTGAGCATGCCCAGTATGACCATCTGTGTTGCATGTGTGGATCAAGTCCAGGTAGTTTGTACTGCGGTGCTGGCCTTTGTGTTGTACACCGAGAGGTAGCATGCTGTGTCTGCAGGGTATCCATCGGTCATTTGGCATTGACTGTTACTACATTTCTGCATAGTGGGGGGGGGGGGCACCTGACTGTTTCTACTGTTTTACACATGAGTGAGGGGGCACACCTGACTGTTACTATAAGTGTACGTTGGATGGGGGGCACACCCAACACTTGTACACATTTGTTGGGACTGTACTGGTATGTCCGTTACTCCATTTCAGTCTGTAGTCTTACCTATCCTGCTGGCTAGAGGCATACCAGTGTACTACAGATCCTAGCTTTGTTTACCTGTATATTAGTTTCTGACTTCCTAGCCTTCACAACTTACACCCGACTGCCTGGCCTACTGTGGTCTGTCTGTGTAGGCCTGGAGGAAGGGTTACCCATAGGGCACATTCAGAGGCCATAGTACAGCATTTTTTTGTGTTTGTCTTCACCTATCCTGCTGGCTGAGACTGTTGTTGGATATGAAAGCCTCCCTGACTGGAATGTGTGGCTCTTATGGACACATGCCGCTCAGCCCATTTCCTGCAGTGGCTGCAGACATCTGTTGCACGCATCCACTCTCATGTGTAAACACTGTTTTGTTGTACATATGCATTTGTGTGCACCTTGATGAAGTTGGTTCCTGCAGTGTATTTGTGTATGTTATAGTGTCTGTATTATCTCTTTTCTTATCATTTTTAGTACTCCTTGGCCCTGTTGTCTGTCATCAGCCCCCTCATTGCCAATCGTCCCATTTGACGTCCATCACCAGGTGAAAGTCAATTGGGAATAGCAAACATCCAGGCAGCCATCAAGGTGCTTTGAGGGTGTTCTCTGTTGTTCTGAATGCTCTGTACAAGCATTCAGTTCACAGAGCAGGAGGAGGACACTCAATTTGCTGATGGTGCTGGAAATCCCTCACTCTCACACAGTATATTGCTAGCAAGTACCCCCATCTCTTCTCTCAAACACAGGGAGTGAATTAACCAATTTTTATTGAAGAAATAACACTTTCCTGTGTATTTGCCTGAACACCTGAAACTTTCACCTCACCCCAGGTGTTTCGGCAAATATACAGAGAAGTGTGATTTCTCAATCCTTTACTAAGCTGTTTCTGTACTTGCTTGGCTCCTCAAGTGTCAGGCCTATTATATGACCCCTGCTCAGTTGGGTTACAGTAAGAGCTCCATTCCTGTGTACCACAGAGTCAGGTTATATCCTTCATGATTATATGAACAGACAACACTGATGATACTTTAATTATGCATAATTGTTTGTACACAAGATGTATTCATATGAGCATATTTTGCTGAGTTGTGGGCTGCTCAAAAATGTATTCTGCAGAATTCCATCATTAATGGCTACAGCAGTATAAGAAACATAACACTGATATTAATAGACTGAAGGGAGAACTTTATGGATGAATGAAGAGTGCTGAGCCTGTGGTAAAATTCTGTGACTGTGTATGTGCCATCCCAGTCCACATTACAAATAAATGATCTACGTGATATGACTGTGATAATATGATTGCAGTGAATTACACCTCTAAAATTGCATGGAAATAGCTTGCTGTCTACTACAAGTTAGTGAGCAGTTTTATTTATGTATTTGTTTGTTTGTTTATTGGTTTGTTTGTTTAATTGATGCCCACTACAGCTGTCTGTCAGCAGCCATGTTCAAAAGTCTCTGTTCGGTCACTCACTCTGCCTTATCCGACACATGTCAAGCTTAGACCTTATGACCAAGACTCCTCCCCACATAAGTGCGGATATCTTTAGTTAAGCAGTTGAGGAAAGTGTGCAGAAAGACAATAAGGGTGCTCTCACACAATATAATTTTACTAGTGATTTTGTTTGTGTCACTCTTTTCCTTAACATCTCTACTTTGGGTGTTTTTGCTGTTCCCACACAATCTCATCCTGGCAGCATTGAGGATGCTGATTACAACTGTAGCAAAAGCTGTAGATCACAATATAATGACAGCTGGTAGCTTGTGTGAAGGGTTACGCACCACAATATAATGACAGCTGTTCATTTGTGTGAATGGTTGCTCACTAGTTATTATGTTTCATTACATAATCTGCTTACACCGCTTGTTATGTTGCCATTATCTATGATGTTAAAAGGAATGTAGCATTTACAGTGGTCATTATGTTATCTTGGGGTAGGTTTGTATGTCTTCATAACCAGTTTACAAGAAAGGTGAGGTGCATGTTGAATGTGCAAGTTCCTTACTTTATATTTCAGAATAACTTTTGTGAAGAGATCCTTTCTGCTAGGGTTCCTTTTCGCAGTATAAGCAGCTTTCCTGAGTTGCCCAACTTGCAGATTTTTGGAAGCACATACAAAATCTCTGTGAACCAAGTATAGGAGATATTTTATTACCTGCTTGTGTCTGCACATACCATGGATAAAGGTCATGTGATTTTCAGTTTACTATAATTAATTTGACACACAGGAGGTCGAGTCCACCTGCATGAATCTCACATTGCAAATGTCAGAATGTTGAAAACTGACATGACCAACTGCCCAAACTTGTCCCCTTCTGGATCCATGGTAACACTTGTTCCTGATTCCAAAGCAGTAGGGAGTTTCATTGTTTGGTACTTGTCTCGGGTATACTGGTATTCAATATTCCAACTTCTGTAAAACAGTTTTAGACAATGGTAGACTCGACCACCTGTATGTCAAGGTAATGATAGTAAACCATGAATTTCTTGTATACTGCATACAAATATTGCATTTCCCTGTATTAGGTTAAATTACAAAGCAGCGTATGATATTTTAAGATGACTAAGGAAAGAACTTTGCCATTTTTATGACAGCATTGTATTTTGATTTTAAAGATCATATTTCAGCACTCTTTTTCTCGCTTTTTGAAGGAGAGATACTTCATAAATTTGTTCATATTTACAAAATTTTTTATCAGAAAAATCAGTAACCAATGCAATATCAAAGAACATAGCCTCAAGGGCACACTACCACCTTCTCCAAATTGACTCAGTAGACAACACAAAGAAACTGTATCAGCTTGCAAGGTAAACACACAAAGGTAAAGAAATTAGCCAAATACCCTTCATAAGGGATGCCAGCAACAATCTGCTCACCAGTCCAAAGAATATCAAAGGCTGATAGGAGTAGCTTCTGAATAAAGAAAAGTCCTTGGAAGATGCACTGCCACAGACACAGCCTATGATGAGAGAAGGGGAGGAGCTGTACTGCCACAGACACAACCTATGATGAGAGAAGGGGATGAACTGTACTGCCACAGACACAGCCAATGGTGAGAGAAGGGGAGGAGTTGTACTGCTCAGGCACAGCCTATGATGAGAGAAGGGGAAGAGCTGTACTGCCACAGACACAGCCTATGATGAGAGAGGGGGAGGCACTGTACTGCCCAGACACAGCCTATGATGAGAGAAGGGGGGGGAGCTTTACTGCCACAGACACAGCCAATGGTGAGAGAAGGAGAGGAGTTGTACTGCTCAGACACAGCCTATGATGAGAGAAGGGGAAGAGCTGTACTGCCACAGACACAGCCTATGATGAGAGAAGGGGAGGCACTGTACTGCCCAGACACAGCTTATGATGAGAGAAGGGGAGGAGCTGTACTGCTACAGACATAGCTTATGATGAGAGAAGGAGAGGCACTGTACTGCCCAGACACAGCCTAAGATGTGAGAAGGGGAGGAGCTGTACTGCCACAGACACAGCCTTAGATGAGAGAAAGGGAGGAGCTGCACTGCCACAGACACAGCCTATGATGAGAGAAGGGGGGGAACTGTACTGCCACAGTCACAGCCTTAGATGAGAGAAAGGGAGGAGCTGTACTGCCACAGACACAGCCTTAGATGAGGGAAGAGGTGAAGCCCACCATAGAAGAAGAACAACACTAAGGAAAATGAAGTCGGTGAAAGTAGCAGGTTCAGATGACGTCACAACAGATATGATAAAGATGCTGAGTAAAATAAGGAGGAACTCTTCCAGACTAGTAGCCCAACATAACGCATCAGAGGTACTTCAAGTACCACTAACAACGGGTAAAACCGCAATCGAGGTTGCAGCCTGCTATAGATCCCCCACCATGTCCCAAGACTCCCACTCCACATTCCTAAACACACTGGAAAATATTAGGGTACAATCCAATACCCTTATACTGGGAGACTTTCAATACCCCTCCATTAGCTGGGAAAATTACTCAAGTACCAACACACTTGTTCACGTTTTCTGGAATTCATGAATTCCAATGCCCTGGACCAACTCATCTTATCCCCACCAGGGGTAGAAACATCCTTGACCTGGTCATTACTAACATGGGCGACCATTGCTCTACACCAGTAATCAACTCCTCCTTGGTCAGATCTAACCACAAGCTAATCACCATGGATATCCACATCCCACCCTCACCCTCCCTAAAGGAAACCACCATAAAAAACTTCTCCAAAGCCAATTTTTGGCTTCTAAAAACAGAGGTGGCTAACTTCACGACACCCATGCAAATGGAAAACAGATGCATGACTGCTGAATCATACACCAATGCACTGTATGAGCACATAGACAAGTGCATTGAACGGGCCATACCAAACAGAACCAAGACACTCTCCTCCAAAAAGAAGAAGCCAATCTAGTAGTCCCCCACCATAAACAAACTCTACAACAGAAGGAAAAAACTGTTGCAGAAAAGGGTGAATTCCCAAGACTGGAACATCTCCCTTGTTAGCCTCAGCAAAAAACTGAGATCCATCATCAAATCCTCTAAAGCTAGCTACAAAAATAAAATTTCTGCAGATTCTAAAGACAACCACAAGGCGTTCTATAGTTATGTCAAGAACCTACATGGCAATACTCAGATCTGCTCTGAGTTACAGCACAATGGCAATACCTATACAGAACCAACTGATATTGGCAACATATTGGCCGGCAGGTTCAGTGCAAACTTTACCCCACTTTCACCACCTAAAGGGCCTATCACAGTACCTGAGGAATGCCAAGTCCCTATTATCACAGCTACACAGGTAAAAACCGCAAAGTCCAAAGCCAAGAATACAGATTCCATAGGACCTGATAATATCCCTGGCCATGTTCTACATGAATTACAAAGTGAACTGGCACCACACCTGAGTGCAAAGTTCAATCACAGCCTCATTTCAGGCTTTGTTCCTATTGTATGGTGCACTGCTACAGTCACCCACTCCACAAAGGGGGAGCGACTACAGACCCTGGGAACTAGTCTGACGTGTCTGATGTGTAAGGCTATGGAGCGCATCATCATGGAACTTATAAATAAGGACATATGGAATCTCCAAACTCTAGACCCAATGCAGTTTGGGTTTGTGAAAGGTAGATCATGCCTGCTCAACCTGATAGACTTCTTTTAGTCTGTCACCAGTGCTGTGGATGAGGGCAAGGTCATTCACAAGGCCTACCTAGATCTTGCCAAGGCCTTTGACACCATCCCTCACTCAGGAATCATAGATAGACTCACTAAACTAGGCATAAACTCCTATGTCATAAGATAGGTTGCCCAACTGGCTCAGTGATAGAACCCACAGTGTGAAAGTAGCAGACTCCAAATCTTACTACCAACAAGCTACAAGTGGTGTCCCACAGGGATTGGTCCTAGGTCCTCTCCTGTTTGGCATCTACTTCTCTGAAGTTCAAGCCAACAAAGGGACTCAGGCTGACCAAGTTCACAGAGGATTACCAACTGGGAGCCATTATTGATTCTCCACCTGATGTAGATATTCTACAAAAAGGCCTCACTGACACCAATGACTGGTGCCAGAACCATGGCCTTAAGCTCAATGCCAAAGAGTGCATTGTCATTCCCTTTGGGAAAAATTCAGTGCCCACGAACTACTACATAGGCGATAGTCCACTAAACACCGAAGGTGTGATAAGAGACCTGAGGACACAGGTTGACAGCAACCTCTCCTTTGATAACCACATTCCCACTGTAGTCAGAAAGCCCTTCTATGTGGCACATCTCATTACAAAAGCTTTCTCATCCAGGAAGAAAGCGGTCATAATCTCTCTCTACTCTTCCCTCATTAGCCCTATTATAGAATACAATGCCCCATTTGGTATGTACCTCACTAGACACCTACAACAACTGGAAAGGCCAAAAAAAAACCTTGCTAAAAGGATATTAGGCCTTAGACACATGCCCTATATGGACAGACTCAAACAACTCCAGCTATACTCTGTCTCTTATCGCCTACTTAGAGGTGATCTCTGCTTGACCTACAAAGCCATGTTTGACCCAGAGCTGCTAGATATGCTACACCTAAAGAAATTCCAATCCATCAGTGTTACATACTCTGGGGACCTAAACCTCATTACCACAATAAACAGAACATGCTGGAGGGACAGGTTCCTAACCCAGAGACTTCCCATACTCTGGAAACCTTCCCATTCACGTCAAGCAGAGCAAAAATCTTGATGACTGGATGGGCAATAGGAAGTTCACCCCAGGGATCACTTCAGTGGCCTTGCTTGACAGGGGCACCGGGAACTAACTTTGGGTGGCATGATGCCAGGGAATCTTCTTGGGCTAGGCTTATATAGCCTCCAGGGCCATTAGCCTAGTACACACCTATGAACCTATGAGATAGCTCCTGAGGGTACTCATAGCAGTATGGAGAGAAAGGCATATCCCAAATGACTGGAGAATAAACATACTAGTGCTAGTGTTCAAGATCAAAGGGGACATTCACAACTGTCGGCAGTATAGTGGAATCAAACTCCTATCACACTGCATGAAAGTTCTGGAAAGGATGATTGGTAAATGAATATGGAGAGTAGTAGCAAGCAAGATGGGAGATGAGCAGTTCGTATTTAGATCAGGATGTAGCACAATTAACCTGATGTTTGCAGTGGAACAAACACATACACGTGAAGAAGCAAGAGATGAGGAAAAAGTCCAACTGGGCATTCCTAGACTTAGAGAAAGCATATGACAAAGTTGCAAGATAGCTGATTTTGGGAGTTCTGCAGTTGTTTTGAGACCCAGAGTCATTTTCAGAATTGGTGCATGCCATGTACACAGACCCAATGACTCAAGTATGAACAGTGTTCGGTCTAAGAGAGGGATTCCTAGTTGGAGTGGGTGTGCATCAGAGATCAACTCTGAGCCCACTGCTGTTCATACTGCTGATGGACTATATTAGCAAACAGGTCAGAAGGACAGATCAACAAAGTTGCCTTATGCAGACAATGTGGCATTACAAGCGGACTCTGAGCAAGAACTTCAGAAAAAACAGGGGAATAAAATGCAAAACTGAAGCCACATGGGATGAAACTAAGTGCAGATAAGATATTTTTAATGGCAGCAAATGTGGGAAGTCAGAAGAAGCTGAGAACTGACATAAAATGGAAAATAGTGGAATAGGTTAAAAGTTTCAAGTGTCAAGGAGGGGTGGTTGAGGAAAAGGGAAGCCTGAATGAGGAGCTCAAAGGAAGAATTGGAGAGACTGCAGCCAACCGGCAAAGAGTGTTCGGGGTAGTACACGACAGAAGAATGCCAAAGAAAATGAAAAGTAAGTTGTACAAAATAGTTGTGCGACCAGTGCTAGTGTATGGTCCAGAAACCTGGGCAGGAAAGGCACAGCAGCTGAGGAAGCTCCACGTGATGGAGATGAAGTGCCTGAGTTGTGTGACCAGTGCTAGTGTATGCTATAGAAACCTGGGCAGGAAAGGCACAGCAGCTGAGGAAGCTCCACGTGATGGAGATGAAGTGCCTGAGGTATGTGACCAGTGTGACCAGTGCTAGTGTATGCTACAGAAACCTGGGCAGGAAAGGCACAGCAGCTGAGGAAGCTCCAGATGAAGGAGATGAAGTGCCTGAGATGGGTGGTAGGATGCACAATGAAATGAGGACAAATGAGGACAAATGAGGACAAAGAGCAAATCAGCTAGCTCCAATTGCTAAAAAGGTCAACGGGAACAGATTACAGCAGTTTGGGCATGTGCATTCTGCAATCTGGTGAAGACAATTTGGGACAGATAGAAAGAAGGCAAGAGGAAACAAGGGTGTCCAGCAAAGAGATGGATGGATTGTGTGAGAGAAGATCTGTGGCAGTCAAGCATGAATGGTGAAGGTAGGAGAGCGGCATTAAATAGAGAGAGAGAGATGGCAACAATTGACATGATGCCCCAACACCATGCAAAAAATGGGAAAAAGAAGGTTTGTGATGATGATGATGATGAATCATTAACCACCCAGTTTTACATTGACCTATTGAGAGGAGTTAGCACAGAAGGTGTCTTGCAGAACACATCTGAAAAGTCAATGTCACTGCTAGTTCCTGTTTACCTTCAAGAATTATCTGTGCATGAAGTTGTCAAAGAATATGCTTACGGTTCTTTAAAAAAACAACAAAAATGAAAAATTATATCTTATTTAAGGGTTTATCACTTTTTAATTTCTCCAAATCTTTTGGGTTTCTAATACTATGATGGGAATGGACCCCATTCCTATGTCAAAGTATGATTAAAGTTCATGAAATTAGTATTGTTTCAGTCTTTGATGTCAGCCAAAAGTGCTCTTTGCAGTACTTGCAATGTGCCCAGTAATGACTCCTTCTGCAATTCATACAGAGTTACATGTATTGGTAACATATTATAAATGAACAAACAAATTAACGATCCAACGGATAAACGCACCAAGTACCTGTAGTAAAAAGTATAGTTCAATTTGAAAAAGTTGAGTACTTGTGCGTGGAGTGGAATAATTTCGATATAATGTTGTGTAGTAAATCCAAGTTACAGTTCTAATGCTGTTGTTCAATTTCTCGGTCAAAAAACTTCTCCGTAATAAATCCAAATTGTTTATTAACATAAACAGTCAGAACAGAGAACAAAGATAAGCGCTTTCACTAATGTTAGCTTCTTCAGATCATTTACATTCTCATTTAACTTCAGTGGTTTATATAATCTTTCATTAATTGTTAATTGAATAATTTGTAACAATGGGACAATTACATAAAAAAGTGTGGGAAAATGAATCATTTAAGTTTTTTAAAAGAGAAGCATCATCACATTACATCTTGTACATACTGAATCTCAACAATATATTTCGCTACATAAAATTGCTTAAATACATAAAAAATACTCAAATATGTAAGAAATATATATATAAAAAATATGTTAGAAACATATTCAACATATTAAGAATATTAAAAACCTAAACTTTACTATAAGGAGATTTGTATTTAATATATAACATGAATATAAATGTAAATGTATGATTTTATATATATTGGTGGTCTAAATGCAAACTGGAAAACCTATGATGTTATCTCTGTATGTTAGTGTCTGAATGACATAAACTACAAGGGAATATGATTAAAATGTGAAGTATATTTTAAATATATATGTGTATATAAAATGATGTAAAGATATGTGTATAGAACAAATATATGAGTGCTTGTGTATTAATAGATGTATATAAAAGATGTATGTAAAAGACTTATAAATATATATAAATATGTATGTATATGTAACAAATATTAAAAACTAGTATGTATATATATGAAAATGTGTATATAAATATGAATATAAATATAAATATAAATATGTATTTATAAATAGAAAATTAAATAAAATAAATAAATTAACCAATAAATATGTAAATTCATGTTTGTATAAAATTGTATAAAATTGTATAGAGTGTATAGGAAAATATATATATATTATATTTTCATGTTATATTTAATGTATAAATGTCAATTAAAAAATGGGTTTCAAATCTATCTAAATGTAAACATGCTAATGTATATAGTGTAAAATATATGGGGCTATGTATATTATAACATTCTATTAGTGGTTGGATAATTCATGTAATATATAGATGTGTGTGTATAGGCATAAAATACCTTAAATGTAAAGAACATATATACAAAAATGTATGTATGTATAAATAGGTGAAAATGTTATCAAGTAAATAAATGTATGTTACTAAATAATTATTTAATATGTCTTCTTTGTTTTAGGTATGGTTTGATCGATGCTCTCTCGTTCAAACCATGCCCTCTGTCAGCTCTTAACAAGATAATCCAACCACTCTCCTTGTTTTCAGTGTGGCATCTTATATCTCCTCCCCTTGGATTTGGTGTTATAACCTCTAAGGCTCTAAAAGTAAAAGTATGTTGTGCACCTGCTTCCTTAACATGTTTTGCTAGAGCATTATTAGTGTTCAGCTTCCTGATATTATAGCAGTGCTCCCTCATCCTATCACGTAGGCATCTGTTAGTTTTGCCCACATAGAAGGATGAGCATATCGAACACACTGCTAAATAGACTACGTGACATGTCATGCAGTTAGCATTTGCATTTATAATAAATTCTCTATTAGAGTCAGGATGCAAGAAAATAGGCTCTGTGTTAATTAATTTGCAGAAATTACATTTACCACAAGGTGTTGTGGTATTTATGGTGTCTGAATCTTTTTTATATGTATTATAGCACAACATCCTTTTCAAATTCATCTTATTCCTATATAAGAATGAGGGTCTTTCACCAACTATACTCTTTATGTCTTCGTCAATAATTAAAATGTCCCAATATTTATTTATAATGAGTCTAATTTCATCATTGTCTCTAGTATAAAACGTTGGAAACTTGACTTTATTTAAATCTCTATTGGTGCTTATATTAATTGTATTTGCTGGTCCAAAATATGGTGCACCACTGGTTGCCCTTATTTCAGGTGTTATTTCTAAGTGTTCTTTAACTTCATTCGATTTGTAACCTCTTTCTATAAATAAATTATTTAATTCATCTAAGTCCTTTTCTAAGCCTAATATATTAGAATTCATCCTAGACATCCTGAGAGCTTGTCCTTTCATAACATTTTTAAAAACATATGTAGGATGCATGCTAGTTCTAAACAAAAACATATTTCTGTGACAATTCTTTCTATAAATCCCAGTGTTTATCAAACCACATGGCAGTTTTTCAATGAATAGATCTAGAAACTCAATTCTAGTCTCATTGAATTGTGTTGTGAATTTAAGGCACTCTGTTAAGTCATTGATTGTTACAATAAAGTCTTTCAAGGCTGTTGTACTACCTTTCCACAGAATGAATAAATCATCCACAAAGCGCCTATAAAATATTACATTTGATTTAAATAATGCATGGTCAAATAATGTTGTCTCTTCCCAGTGGGCTAGGAACATATTGGCGTAGCTATTTGCGCACGGAGTGCCCATAGCTACGCCGCATTGTCTATAAACATTCTTATTAAACATAAAAGCATTGTTATCTAAGATCAATTCAAGAAAGTGTGTTATCAAATCAATAAGAACCTCAGAATAATCACTGTGCTTTTTAAGATAGCATGTTACATAATATAGACCCAGTTCATTTGGAATTATTGTGAATAAAGATTGAATATCTAGCGTAACCAGTATCAATTTGTCTATCACTGTACAATCTTTCAATGCTTCATAAAGATCTGTTAAAAAATGTTTAGAATCTCTTAAAACATATTGATTATGATTTAAAATACATCTTAGATGTTTCTCTATAAAAACAGAAATGTGCTCTGTCACCCATCCTTTCCCAGATACAATTGGTCGCATCGGTGGGTCTGTATGGTTTTTATGGATTTTAGGTAGGCCCTGTATAATGGGAATGGTGGGTGAAGGTATATACAAGTACTCATATAAATTTTTATCAATAAGTCCACTTTTGAAAATGTCAGTTAATACATTGTGTACATAAATGCACATATCATTTATAGAATTCATACATTCATTCTTATAAAACTTATCCTGCAGCATTGTATTCATTTTATATACATAGTATTTTGTGTCTAGAATCACTATTCCACACCCTTTGTCAGCTGGTCTAATAGTGATGTTATTGTCATTTTTTAATTTGTTCAAGCTGACTCTCTCATTGTAGGTTAAATTATTATATCTTTTCTTCTTATTTTGATTAGATTTATTATTAGTGTAGAATTTATGAAGCTCTTCTTCTGTTAATTTAAAATAAGTTTCTACCAAAGGATGATTATTTGGTACGAAGTCACTTAGGTTTTTAAAATGAAACTGTTTCTTTACATTAACAGATGTATTTGTTATTTCAGTGTTAACATCTGGTTTAAATAAGTATTTCAACATCAAGTTGCGACAGAATACTTTAAGATCTCTCACTGTATCTATCACATTACTATTAGTATGTGGGATGAAGTTTAAACCCTTGTTCAAAAGTTTAATTTCATCATTTGTCAAAACTATGCTGGATAAATTAAAAATTAATCCTTGTGGTTGTTGTTCCACATTTTCTTTATAGTCGTGTGATGAAGAGGCTCCCCTGATGGTTTTCTTTTCTGCCTCCCCCTGCTCATTGATCTGGACCTCCTCTGCTCCTTGGCCTGGCGTATAGCTAAAGGGAATGACAGATCAATGCGTGTGCCTGTAATAGTGGCATTTTCTTGTGTTTTGGGTTTTACAGTAGGAGTAATTGTAGATTTATCCTTACTTCTGGTATTAGTGATATTAACATTTGGATATAAATTAGTGTTGTTACCAATCCCATCATGCGTTATATGTATAACGTCAGATGAGTCATTACAGTTTGTAATTACATCGTTTTCAATTGTAATATTATCATCCATGTCAGCTGAAACATTACTAATAATATTGTGTGAATTGGTATCATTTTTCTTATGTGCTACCTTATTTTCTGGTATATGCACAGTACTAGGTTTGTCTGTTTGAATGTTATCATTAGTGAATATTATTTTCCTTTGAGTATTGTTATTTCTTGGGTTCCTACCATTAATTGTTTGTTGGTTTTCATTAATTTCATAGGGATTAACTATGTTGTTGCTTGTTCTTTCATTCATATGCAATGTTGTATTGTTATCTCTGACAGAATTACCATTATAGGGAGTGTTTCTAGGCCAAGTGAAGACATTCCCTGATCTAAAATCCCTAAAATCTCGTGAAACTTTTGTTCGTTTCTGCTGGTATAATTTATGTTCATATGCTGATACACAATCAAGCATATTATCAAATAAAACATTAACTATATTATCAGGAAAATCATTGAACAATTCTAAATGTTTAGCATTTAAACTGTTAGCCAATATTTTTTCTTCTGGTAGAAAAAGTCAATCAGTAGTCTTAGGTACTTACGGCTTGTTTCAATGTTAATCCGTTGCCATAACGCCAGCAACTCAGGGTAGTCTTTTCCTTGACTAGGCATGGAAAAGACTCTTAAACCCCGTGGTATTATATTATTCTGCAGACAGAATTCAAAATGAGCTCTTTGTGCTTGTAACCGTTTAAGTTTGTAAAATCTTTTCTATGCTATCAAGCAACCTATGTAATCTGTCCATGTCCACGCTGCTGCTGAATTGTCACTAATTCCATCAGTTTCCTCGATAAACCAAGTGGATGTGTTGGTACCTTTTAAATGTTTCATAAAACGTGTTGTTAGATCATTCATGCTTCGTAATCATCTCCAGTTGTTCGTATATTCTCTAAACCCTGATTTTCATCTCCGGTGCTGATGTTATCCCAATAGTATCCTCGCCTCGGTGTTCACCTCTCGGCCGATGCGGGAGTTCAATCTGCGCCATGTCGTTCTATTCTTATGGTTAACGTAAAGTTTCTTCTTTAAAATTCACTTAATATTGGTAACAGTCAAGCTTGTATGCTTAGTCAGAGGTCGTAGCTAATATAACTTAAAGCACACCTATTATGACTGTTGAAAAGCACAATTGTTGAAAATACGTGCTGTTTACTCAACCACCAACCTTTCGTTGTACGTAAATATAGACCGTGACTTCAGCCTTATATTGCTGATTCAGTTCTTTTATATAGGTTTCATAGTCCACCCTCCGTTTGAACTGTTAAGAATAGGATATTATAAATGAACAAACAAATTAACGATCCAACGGATAAACGCACCAAGTACCTGTAGTAAAAAGTATAGTTCAATTTGAAAAAGTTGAGTACTTGTGCGTGGAGTGGAATAATTTCGATATAATGTTGTGTAGTAAATCCAAGTTACAGTTCTAATGCTGTTGTTCAATTTCTCGGTCAAAAAACTTCTCCGTAATAAATCCAAATTGTTTATTAACATAAACAGTCAGAACAGAGAACAAAGATAAGCGCTTTCACTAATGTTAGCTTCTTCAGATCATTTACATTCTCATTTAACTTCAGTGGTTTATATAATCTTTCATTAATTGTTAATTGAATAATTTGTAACAATGGGACAATTACATAAAAAAGTGTGGGAAAATGAATCATTTAAGTTTTTTAAAAGAGAAGCATCATCACATTACATCTTGTACATACTGAATCTCAACAATATATTTCGCTACATAAAATTGCTTAAATACATAAAAAATACTCAAATATGTAAGAAATATATATATAAAAAAATGTTAGAAACATATTCAACATATTAAGAATATTAAAACCTAAACTTTACTATAAGGAGATTTGTATTTAATATATAACATGAATATAAATGTAAATGTATGATTTTATATATATTGGTGGTCTAAATGCAAACTGGAAAACCTATGATGTTATCTCTGTATGTTAGTGTCTGAATGACATAAACTACAAGGGAATATGATTAAAATGTGAAGTATATTTTAAATATATATGTGTATATAAAATGATGTAAAGATATGTGTATAGAACAAATATATGAGTGCTTGTGTATTAATAGATGTATATAAAAGATGTATGTAAAAGACTTATAAATATATATAAATATGTATGTATATGTAACAAATATTAAAAACTAGTATGTATATATATGAAAATGTGTATATAAATATGAATATAAATATAAATATAAATATGTATTTATAAATAGAAAATTAAATAAAATAAATAAATTAACCAATAAATATGTAAATTCATGTTTGTATAAAATTGTATAAAATTGTATAGAGTGTATAGGAAAATATATATATATTATATTTTCATGTTATATTTAATGTATAAATGTCAATTAAAAAATGGGTTTCAAATCTATCTAAATGTAAACATGCTAATGTATATAGTGTAAAATATATGGGGCTATGTATATTATAACATTCTATTAGTGGTTGGATAATTCATGTAATATATAGATGTGTGTGTATAGGCATAAAATACCTTAAATGTAAAGAACATATATACAAAAATGTATGTATGTATAAATAGGTGAAAATGTTATCAAGTAAATAAATGTATGTTACTAAATAATTATTTAATATGTCTTCTTTGTTTTAGGTATGGTTTGATCGATGCTCTCGTTCAAACCATGCCCTCTGTCAGCTCTTAACAAGATAATCCAACCACTCTCCTTGTTTTCAGTGTGGCATCTTATATCTCCTCCCCTTGGATTTGGTGTTATAACCTCTAAGGCTCTAAAAGTAAAAGTATGTTGTGCACCTGCTTCCTTAACATGTTTTGCTAGAGCATTATTAGTGTTCAGCTTCCTGATATTATAGCAGTGCTCCTCATCCTATCACGTAGGCATCTGTTAGTTTTGCCCACATAGAAGGATGAGCATATCGAACACACTGCTAAATAGACTACGTGACATGTCATGCAGTTAGCATTTGCATTTATAATAAATTCTCTATTAGAGTCAGGATGCAAGAAAATAGGCTCTGTGTTAATTAATTTGCAGAAATTACATTTACCACAAGGTGTTGTGGTATTTATGGTGTCTGAATCTTTTTTATATGTATTATAGCACAACATCCTTTTCAAATTCATCTTATTCCTATATAAGAATGAGGGTCTTTCACCAACTATACTCTTTATGTCTTCGTCAATAATTAAAATGTCCCAATATTTATTTATAATGAGTCTAATTTCATCATTGTCTCTAGTATAAAACGTTGGAAACTTGACTTTATTTAAATCTCTATTGGTGCTTATATTAATTGTATTTGCTGGTCCAAAATATGGTGCACCACTGGTTGCCCTTATTTCAGGTGTTATTTCTAAGTGTTCTTTAACTTCATTCGATTTGTAACCTCTTTCTATAAATAAATTATTTAATTCATCTAAGTCCTTTTCTAAGCCTAATATATTAGAATTCATCCTAGACATCCTGAGAGCTTGTCCTTTCATAACATTTTTAAAACATATGTAGGATGCATGCTAGTTCTAAACAAAAACATATTTCTGTGACAATTCTTTCTATAAATCCCAGTGTTTATCAAACCACATGGCAGTTTTTCAATGAATAGATCTAGAAACTCAATTCTAGTCTCATTGAATTGTGTTGTGAATTTAAGGCACTCTGTTAAGTCATTGATTGTTACAATAAAGTCTTTCAAGGCTGTTGTACTACCTTTCCACAGAATGAATAAATCATCCACAAAGCGCCTATAAAATATTACATTTGATTTAAATAATGCATGGTCAAATAATGTTGTCTCTTCCCAGTGGGCTAGGAACATATTGGCGTAGCTATTTGCGCACGGAGTGCCCATAGCTACGCCTTCGCATTGTCTATAAACATTCTTATTAAACATAAAAGCATTGTTATCTAAGATCAATTCAAGAAAGTGTGTTATCAAATCAATAAGAACCTCAGAATAATCACTGTGCTTTTTAAGATAGCATGTTACATAATATAGACCCAGTTCATTTGGAATTATTGTGAATAAAGATTGAATATCTAGCGTAACCAGTATCAATTTGTCTATCACTGTACAATCTTTCAATGCTTCATAAAGATCTGTTAAAAAATGTTTAGAATCTCTTAAAACATATTGATTATGATTTAAAATACATCTTAGATGTTTCTCTATAAAAACAGAAATGTGCTCTGTCACCCATCCTTTCCCAGATACAATTGGTCGCATCGGTGGGTCTGTATGGTTTTTATGGATTTTAGGTAGGCCCTGTATAATGGGAATGGTGGGTGAAGGTATATACAAGTACTCATATAAATTTTTATCAATAAGTCCACTTTTGAAAATGTCAGTTAATACATTGTGTACATAAATGCACATATCATTTATAGAATTCATACATTCATTCTTATAAAACTTATCCTGCAGCATTGTATTCATTTTATATACATAGTATTTTGTGTCTAGAATCACTATTCCACACCCTTTGTCAGCTGGTCTAATAGTGATGTTATTGTCATTTTTTAATTTGTTCAAGCTGACTCTCTCATTGTAGGTTAAATTATTATATCTTTTCTTCTTATTTTGATTAGATTTATTATTAGTGTAGAATTTATGAAGCTCTTCTTCTGTTAATTTAAAATAAGTTTCTACCAAAGGATGATTATTTGGTACGAAGTCACTTAGGTTTTTAAAATGAAACTGTTTCTTTACATTAACAGATGTATTTGTTATTTCAGTGTTAACATCTGGTTTAAATAAGTATTTCAACATCAAGTTGCGACAGAATACTTTAAGATCTCTCACTGTATCTATCACATTACTATTAGTATGTGGGATGAAGTTTAAACCCTTGTTCAAAAGTTTAATTTCATCATTTGTCAAAACTATGCTGGATAAATTAAAAATTAATCCTTGTGGTTGTTGTTCCACATTTTCTTTATAGTCGTGTGATGAAGAGGCTCCCTGATGGTTTTCTTTTCTGCCTCCCCCTGCTCATTGATCTGGACCTCCTCTGCTCCTTGGCCTGGCGTATAGCTAAAGGGAATGACAGATCAATGCGTGTGCCTGTAATAGTGGCATTTTCTTGTGTTTTGGGTTTTACAGTAGGAGTAATTGTAGATTTATCCTTACTTCTGGTATTAGTGATATTAACATTTGGATATAAATTAGTGTTGTTACCAATCCCATCATCGTTATATGTATAACGTCAGATGAGTCATTACAGTTTGTAATTACATCGTTTTCAATTGTAATATTATCATCCATGTCAGCTGAAACATTACTAATAATATTGTGTGAATTGGTATCATTTTTCTTATGTGCTACCTTATTTTCTGGTATATGCACAGTACTAGGTTTGTCTGTTTGAATGTTATCATTAGTGAATATTATTTTCCTTTGAGTATTGTTATTTCTTGGGTTCCTACCATTAATTGTTTGTTGGTTTTCATTAATTTCATAGGGATTAACTATGTTGTTGCTTGTTCTTTCATTCATATGCAATGTTGTATTGTTATCTCTGACAGAATTACCATTATAGGGAGTGTTTCTAGGCCAAGTGAAGACATTCCCTGATCTAAAATCCCTAAAATCTCGTGAAACTTTTGTTCGTTTCTGCTGGTATAATTTATGTTCATATGCTGATACACAATCAAGCATATTATCAAATAAAACATTAACTATATTATCAGGAAAATCATTGAACAATTCTAAATGTTTAGCATTTAAACTGTTAGCCAATATTTTTTCTTCTGGTAGAAAAAAGTCAATCAGTAGTCTTAGGTACTTACGGCTTGTTTCAATGTTAATCCGTTGCCATAACGCCAGCAACTCAGGGTAGTCTTTTCCTTGACTAGGCATGGAAAAGACTCTTAAACCCCGTGGTATTATATTATTCTGCAGACAGAATTCAAAATGAGCTCTTTGTGCTTGTAACCGTTTAAGTTTGTAAAAATCTTTTTCTATGCTATCAAGCAACCTATGTAATCTGTCCATGTCCACCGCTGCTGCTGAATTGTCACTAATTCCATCAGTTTCCTCGATAAACCAAGTGGATGTGTTGGTACCTTTTAAATGTTTCATAAAACGTGTTGTTAGATCATTCATGCTTGGTAATCATCTCCAGTTGTTCGTATATTCTCTAAACCCTGATTTTCATCTCCGGGTGCTGATGTTATCCCAATAGTATCCTCGCCTCGGTGTTCACCTCTCGGCCGATGCGGGAGTTCAATCTGCCATGTCGTTCTATTCTTATGGTTAACGTAAAGTTTCTTCTTTAAAATTCACTTAATATTGGTAACAGTCAAGCTTGTATGCTTAGTCAGAGGTCGTAGCTAATATAACTTAAAGCACACCTATTATGACTGTTGAAAAGCACAATTGTTGAAAATACGTGCTGTTTACTCAACCACCAACCTTTCGTTGTACGTAAATATAGACCGTGACTTCAGCCTTATATTGCTGATTCAGTTCTTTTATATAGGTTTCATAGTCCACCCTCCGTTTGAACTGTTAAGAATAGGATATTATAAATGAACAAACAAATTAACGATCCAACGGATAAACGCACCAAGTACCTGTAGTAAAAAGTATAGTTCAATTTGAAAAAGTTGAGTACTTGTGCGTGGAGTGGAATAATTTCGATATAATGTTGTGTAGTAAATCCAAGTTACAGTTCTAATGCTGTTGTTCAATTTCTCGGTCAAAAAACTTCTCCGTAATAAATCCAAATTGTTTATTAACATAAACAGTCAGAACAGAGAACAAAGATAAGCGCTTTCACTAATGTTAGCTTCTTCAGATCATTTACATTCTCATTTAACTTCAGTGGTTTATATAATCTTTCATTAATTGTTGATTGAATAATTTGTAACAATGGGACAATTACATAAAAAAGTGTGGGAAAATGAATCATTTAAGTTTTTAAAGAGAAGCATCATCACATTACATCTTGTACATACTGAATCTCAACAATATATTTCGCTACATAAAATTGCTTAAATACATAAAAAATACTCAAATATGTAAGAAATATATATATAAAAAATATGTTAGAAACATATTCAACATATTAAGAATATTAAACACCTAAACTTTACTATAAGGAGATTTGTATTTAATATATAACATGAATATAAATGTAAATGTATGATTTTATATATATTGGTGGTCTAAATGCAAACTGGAAAACCTATGATGTTATCTCTGTATGTTAGTGTCTGAATGACATAAACTACAAGGGAATATGATTAAAATGTGAAGTATATTTTAAATATATATGTGTATATAAAATGATGTAAAGATATGTGTATAGAACAAATATATGAGTGCTTGTGTATTAATAGATGTATATAAAAGATGTATGTAAAAGACTTATAAATATATATAAATATGTATGTATATGTAACAAATATTAAAAACTAGTATGTATATATATGAAAATGTGTATATAAATATGAATATAAATATAAATATAAATATGTATTTATAAATAGAAAATTAAATAAAATAAATAAATTAACCAATAAATATGTAAATTCATGTTTGTATAAAATTGTATAAAATTGTATAGAGTACTTGTATATACCTTCACCCACCATTCCCATTATACAGGGCCTACCTAAAATCCATAAAAACCATACAGACCCACCGATGCGACCAATTGTATCTGGGAAAGGATGGGTGACAGAGCACATTTCTGTTTTTATAGAGAAACATCTAAGATGTATTTTAAATCATAATCAATATGTTTTAAGAGATTCTAAACATTTTTTAACAGATCTTTATGAAGCATTGAAAGATTGTACAGTGATAGACAAATTGATACTGGTTACGCTAGATATTCAATCTTTATTCACAATAATTCCAAATGAACTGGGTCTATATTATGTAACATGCTATCTTAAAAGCACAGTGATTATTCTGAGGTTCTTATTGATTTGATAACACACTTTCTTGAATTGATCTTAGATAACAATGCTTTTATGTTTAATAAGAATGTTTATAGACAATGCGAAGGCGTAGCTATGGGCACTCGGCGCAAATAGCTACGCCAATATGTTCCTAGCCCACTGGGAAGAGACAACATTATTTGACCATGCATTATTTAAATCAAATGTAATATTTTATAGGCGCTTTGTGGATGATTTATTCATTCTGTGGAAAGGTAGTACAACAGCCTTGAAAGACTTTATTGTAACAATCAATGACTTAACAGAGTGCCTTAAATTCACAACACAATTCAATGAGACTAGAATTGAGTTTCTAGATCTATTCATTGAAAAACTGCCATGTGGTTTGATAAACACTGGGATTTATAGAAAGAATTGTCACAGAAATATGTTTTTGTTTAGAACTAGCATGCATCCTACATATGTTTTTAAAAATGTTATGAAAGGACAAGCTCTCAGGATGTCTAGGATGAATTCTAATATATTAGGCTTAGAAAAGGACTTAGATGAATTAAATAATTTATTTATAGAAAGAGGTTACAAATCGAATGAAGTTAAAGAACACTTAGAAATAACACCTGAAATAAGGGCAACCAGTGGTGCACCATATTTTGGACCAGCAAATACAATTAATATAAGCACCAATAGAGATTTAAATAAAGTCAAGTTTCCAACGTTTTATACTAGAGACAATGATGAAATTAGACTCATTATAAATAAATATTGGGACATTTTAATTATTGATGAAGACATAAAGAGTATAGTTGGTGAAAGACCCTCATTCTTATATAGGAATAAGATGAATTTGAAAAGGATGTTGTGCTATAATACATATAAAAAAGATTCAGACACCATAAATACCACAACACCTTGTGGTAAATGTAATTTCTGCAAATTAATTAACACAGAGCCTATTTTCTTGCATCCTGACTCTAATAGAGAATTTATTATAAATGCAAATGCTAACTGCATGACATGTCACGTAGTCTATTTAGCAGTGTGTTCGATATGCTCATCCTTCTATGTGGGCAAAACTAACAGATGCCTACGTGATAGGATGAGGGAGCACTGCTATAATATCAGGAAGCTGAACACTAATAATGCTCTAGCAAAACATGTTAAGGAAGCAGGTGCACAACATACTTTTACTTTTAGAGCCTTAGAGGTTATAACACCAAATCCAAGGGAGGAGATATAAGATGCCACACTGAAAACAAGGAGAGTGGTTGGATTATCTTGTTAAGAGCTGACAGAGGGCATGGTTTGAGCGAGAGAGCATCGATCAAACCATACCTAAAACAAAGAAGACATATTAAATAATTATTTAGTAACATACATTTATTTACTTGATAACATTTTCACCTATTTATACATACATACATTTTTGTATATATGTTCTTTACATTTAAGGTATTTTATGCCTATACACACACATCTATATATTACATGAATTATCCAACCACTAATAGAATGTTATAATATACATAGCCCCATATATTTTACACTATATACATTAGCATGTTTACATTTAGATAGATTTGAAACCCATTTTTTAATTGACATTTATACATTAAATATAACATGAAAATATAATATATATATATTTTCCTATACACTCTATACAATTTTATACAATTTTATACAAACATGAATTTACATATTTATTGGTTAATTTATTTATTTTATTTAATTTTCTATTTATAAATACATATTTATATTTATATTTATATTCATATTTATATACACATTTTCATATATATACATACTAGTTTTTAATATTTGTTACATATACATACATATTTATATATATTTATAAGTCTTTTACATACATCTTTTATATACATCTATTAATACACAAGCACTCATATATTTGTTCTATACACATATCTTTACATCATTTTATATACACATATATATTTAAAATATACTTCACATTTTAATCATATTCCCTTGTAGTTTATGTCATTCAGACACTAACATACAGAGATAACATCATAGGTTTTCCAGTTTGCATTTAGACCACCAATATATATAAAATCATACATTTACATTTATATTCATGTTATATATTAAATACAAATCTCCTTATAGTAAAGTTTAGGTTTTTAATATTCTTAATATGTTGAATATGTTTCTAACATATTTTTTATATATATATTTCTTACATATTTGAGTATTTTTTATGTATTTAAGCAATTTTATGTAGCGAAATATATTGTTGAGATTCAGTATGTACAAGATGTAATGTGATGTTGCTTCTCTTTTTAAAAAACTTAAATGATTCATTTTCCCACACTTTTTTATGTAATTGTCCCATTGTTACAAATTATTCAATCAACAATTAATGAAAGATTATATAAACCACTGAAGTTAAATGAGAATGTAAATGATCTGAAGAAGCTAACATTAGTGAAAGCGCTTATCTTTGTTCTCTGTTCTGACTGTTTATGTTAATAAACAATTTGGATTTATTACGGAGAAGTTTTTTGACCGAGAAATTGAACAACAGCATTAGAACTGTAACTTGGATTTACTACACAACATTATATCGAAATTATTCCACTCCACGCACAAGTACTCAACTTTTCAAATTGAACTATACTTTTACTACAGGTACTTGGTGCGTTTATCCGTTGGATCGTTAATTTGTTTGTTCATTTATAATATCCTATTCTTAACAGTTCAAACGGAGGGTGGACTATGAAACCTATATAAAAGAACTGAATCAGCAATATAAGGCTGAAGTCACGGTCTATATTTACGTACAACGAAAGGTTGGTGGTTGAGTAAACAGCACGTATTTTCAACAATTGTGCTTTTCAACAGTCATAATAGGTGTGCTTTAAGTTATATTAGCTACGACCTCTGACTAAGCATACAAGCTTGACTGTTACCAATATTAAGTGAATTTTAAAGAAGAAACTTTACGTTAACCATAAGAATAGAACGACATGGCGCAGATTGAACTCCCGTACCGGCCGAGAGGTGAACACCGAGGCGAGGATACTATTGGGATAACATCAGCACCCGGAGATGAAAATCAGGGTTTAGAGAATATACGAACAACTGGAGATGATTACCGAAGCATGAATGATCTAACAACACGTTTTATGAAACATTTAAAAGGTACCAACACATCCACTTGGTTTATCGAGGAAACTGATGGAATTAGTGACAATTCAGCAGCAGCGGTGGACATGGACAGATTACATAGGTTGCTTGATAGCATAGAAAAAGATTTTTACAAACTTAAACGGTTACAAGCACAAAGAGCTCATTTTGAATTCTGTCTGCAGAATAATATAATACCACGGGGTTTAAGAGTCTTTTCCATGCCTAGTCAAGGAAAAGACTACCCTGAGTTGCTGGCGTTATGGCAACGGATTAACATTGAAACAAGCCGTAAGTACCTAAGACTACTGATTGACTTTTTTCTACCAGAAGAAAAAATATTGGCTAACAGTTTAAATGCTAAACATTTAGAATTGTTCAATGATTTTCCTGATAATATAGTTAATGTTTTATTTGATAATATGCTTGATTGTGTATCAGCATATGAACATAAATTATACCAGCAGAAACGAACAAAAGTTTCACGAGATTTTAGGGATTTTAGATCAGGGAATGTCTTCACTTGGCCTAGAAACACTCCCTATAATGGTAATTCTGTCAGAGATAACAATACAACATTGCATATGAATGAAAGAACAAGCAACAACATAGTTAATCCCTATGAAATTAATGAAAACCAACAAACAATTAATGGTAGGAACCCAAGAAATAACAATACTCAAAGGAAAATAATATTCACTAATGATAACATTCAAACAGACAAACCTAGTACTGTGCATATACCAGAAAATAAGGTAGCACATAAGAAAAATGATACCAATTCACACAATATTATTAGTAATGTTTCAGCTGACATGGATGATAATATTACAATTGAAAACGATGTAATTACAAACTGTAATGACTCATCTGACGTTATACATATAACGCATGATGGGATTGGTAACAACACTAATTTATATCCAAATGTTAATATCACTAATACCAGAAGTAAGGATAAATCTACAATTACTCCTACTGTAAAACCCAAAACACAAGAAAATGCCACTATTACAGGCACACGCATTGATCTGTCATTCCTTTAGCTATACGCCAGGCCAAGGAGCAGAGGAGGTCCAGATCAATGAGCAGGGGGAGGCAGAAAAGAAAACCATCAGGGGAGCCTCTTCATCACACGACTATAAAGAAAATGTGGAACAACAACCACAAGGATTAATTTTTAATTTATCCAGCATAGTTTTGACAAATGATGAAATTAAACTTTTGAACAAGGGTTTAAACTTCATCCCACATACTAATAGTAATGTGATAGATACAGTGAGAGATCTTAAAGTATTCTGTCGCAACTTGATGTTGAAATACTTATTTAAACCAGATGTTAACACTGAAATAACAAATACATCTGTTAATGTAAAGAAACAGTTTCATTTTAAAAACCTAAGTGACTTCGTACCAAATAATCATCCTTTGGTAGAAACTTATTTTAAATTAACAGAAGAAGAGCTTCATAAATTCTACACTAATAATAAATCTAATCAAAATAAGAAGAAAAGATATAATAATTTAACCTACAATGAGAGAGTCAGCTTGAACAAATTAAAATGACAATAACATCACTATTAGACCAGCTGACAAAGGGTGTGGAATAGTGATTCTAGACACAAAATACTATGTATATAAAATGAATACAATGCTGCAGGATAAGTTTTATAAGAATGAATGTATGAATTCTATAAATGATATGTGCATTTATGTACACAATGTATTAACTGACATTTTCAAAAGTGGACTTATTGATAAAAATTTATATGAGTACTTGTATATACCTTCACCCACCATTCCCATTATACAGGGCCTACCTAAAATCCATAAAACCATACAGACCCACCGATGCGACCAATTGTATCTGGGAAAGGATGGGTGACAGAGCACATTTCTGTTTTTATAGAGAAACATCTAAGATGTATTTTAAATCATAATCAATATGTTTTAAGAGATTCTAAACATTTTTTAACAGATCTTTATGAAGCATTGAAAGATTGTACAGTGATAGACAAATTGATACTGGTTACGCTAGATATTCAATCTTTATTCACAATAATTCCAAATGAACTGGGTCTATATTATGTAACATGCTATCTTAAAAAGCACAGTGATTATTCTGAGGTTCTTATTGATTTGATAACACACTTTCTTGAATTGATCTTAGATAACAATGCTTTTATGTTTAATAAGAATGTTTATAGACAATGCGAAGGCGTAGCTATGGGCACTCCGTGCGCAAATAGCTACGCCAATATGTTCCTAGCCCACTGGGAAGAGACAACATTATTTGACCATGCATTATTTAAATCAAATGTAATATTTTATAGGCGCTTTGTGGATGATTTATTCATTCTGTGGAAAGGTAGTACAACAGCCTTGAAAGACTTTATTGTAACAATCAATGACTTAACAGAGTGCCTTAAATTCACAACACAATTCAATGAGACTAGAATTGAGTTTCTAGATCTATTCATTGAAAAACTGCCATGTGGTTTGATAAACACTGGGATTTATAGAAAGAATTGTCACAGAAATATGTTTTTGTTTAGAACTAGCATGCATCCTACATATGTTTTTAAAAATGTTATGAAAGGACAAGCTCTCAGGATGTCTAGGATGAATTCTAATATATTAGGCTTAGAAAAGGACTTAGATGAATTAAATAATTTATTTATAGAAAGAGGTTACAAATCGAATGAAGTTAAAGAACACTTAGAAATAACACCTGAAATAAGGGCAACCAGTGGTGCACCATATTTTGGACCAGCAAATACAATTAATATAAGCACCAATAGAGATTTAAATAAAGTCAAGTTTCCAACGTTTTATACTAGAGACAATGATGAAATTAGACTCATTATAAATAAATATTGGGACATTTTAATTATTGACGAAGACATAAAGAGTATAGTTGGTGAAAGACCCTCATTCTTATATAGGAATAAGATGAATTTGAAAAGGATGTTGTGCTATAATACATATAAAAAAGATTCAGACACCATAAATACCACAACACCTTGTGGTAAATGTAATTTCTGCAAATTAATTAACACAGAGCCTATTTTCTTGCATCCTGACTCTAATAGAGAATTTATTATAAATGCAAATGCTAACTGCATGACATGTCACGTAGTCTATTTAGCAGTGTGTTGATATGCTCATCC
The DNA here is from genome assembly GCF_019279795.1 of Protopterus annectens. Lineage (NCBI taxonomy): Eukaryota > Metazoa > Chordata > Ceratodontiformes > Protopteridae > Protopterus > Protopterus annectens. Next base: position 773,064,191 of record NC_056736.1, on the reverse strand, counting down.
TTCTATGTGGGCAAAACTAACAGATGCCTACGTGATAGGATGAGGAGCACTGCTATAATATCAGGAAGCTGAACACTAATAATGCTCTAGCAAAACATGTTAAGGAAGCAGGTGCACAACATACTTTTACTTTTAGAGCCTTAGAGGTTATAACACCAAATCCAAGGGAGGAGATATAAGATGCCACACTGAAAACAAGGAGAGTGGTTGGATTATCTTGTTAAGAGCTGACAGAGGGCATGGTTTGAGCGAGAGCATCGATCAAACCATACCTAAAACAAAGAAGACATATTAAATAATTATTTAGTAACATACATTTATTTACTTGATAACATTTTCACCTATTTATACATACATACATTTTTGTATATATGTTCTTTACATTTAAGGTATTTTATGCCTATACACACACATCTATATATTACATGAATTATCCAACCACTAATAGAATGTTATAATATACATAGCCCCATATATTTTACACTATATACATTAGCATGTTTACATTTAGATAGATTTGAAACCCATTTTTTAATTGACATTTATACATTAAATATAACATGAAAATATAATATATATATATTTTCCTATACACTCTATACAATTTTATACAATTTTATACAAACATGAATTTACATATTTATTGGTTAATTTATTTATTTTATTTAATTTTCTATTTATAAATACATATTTATATTTATATTTATATTCATATTTATATACACATTTTCATATATATACATACTAGTTTTTAATATTTGTTACATATACATACATATTTATATATATTTATAAGTCTTTTACATACATCTTTTATATACATCTATTAATACACAAGCACTCATATATTTGTTCTATACACATATCTTTACATCATTTTATATACACATATATATTTAAAATATACTTCACATTTTAATCATATTCCCTTGTAGTTTATGTCATTCAGACACTAACATACAGAGATAACATCATAGGTTTTCCAGTTTGCATTTAGACCACCAATATATATAAAATCATACATTTACATTTATATTCATGTTATATATTAAATACAAATCTCCTTATAGTAAAGTTTAGGTTTTTAATATTCTTAATATGTTGAATATGTTTCTAACATATTTTTTATATATATATTTCTTACATATTTGAGTATTTTTTATGTATTTAAGCAATTTTATGTAGCGAAATATATTGTTGAGATTCAGTATGTACAAGATGTAATGTGATGATGCTTCTCTTTTAAAAAACTTAAATGATTCATTTTCCCACACTTTTTTATGTAATTGTCCCATTGTTACAAATTATTCAATCAACAATTAATGAAAGATTATATAAACCACTGAAGTTAAATGAGAATGTAAATGATCTGAAGAAGCTAACATTAGTGAAAGCGCTTATCTTTGTTCTCTGTTCTGACTGTTTATGTTAATAAACAATTTGGATTTATTGGTAACATACCTAAATACGATTGTAAATTCTTTTTTATAAGATTCGTTGCTCCAACTACTATTAGAACTGTCTGGGTATCTTTCTTCCACATTGCTCTTGTTTCTGCCTGCAGATTGTAATATTTTATGACTTTGTGTCTCATTGTATGCAAGACTCTGTAGTCACTGGGTTTACAGAGTGTAACGGAACATGTTTTAAAAGAACAGGTAATGCTGCAGGAAGCATGTAGTATGATTAAATGCATCCAACTTGGATAGGTGGATGAGGTTCTTCTTGTGTTACTCTGCGACCCTATTTATATCAGTCTGGCAGGCAGATAATGTGTTTTGCTGAAGGAACCTTTTCATAGCTGATGTTAGTGACCAGGCTTGCTAGAAAAGCTTTCTGAACCGGGAAACAGGATTCACAAAGGGTCCCATTATGAAATCTGGCTTTACGTATATCCTATGCATTTCAAGGTTTCAGCAGCTACTCAGATATAAGAATTATAACTATCCTGTTCATAAAAGGTTGCTTCTGTTTAGAGTAATAGTTTTTGTCTTTCAGACTTTCAGAGTCATAATACACACACTCACACACGCGCACACACATACACACACACACACATACACACACACACATGCACATATTTATTACAAAAACATATATATGTACATGTATGTGTGTGTGTGTGTGTGTGTATATATATATATATATATATATATATATATATATATGTATAGGGTTGCTGTTGTTCTAGTGATCACTGCAATGTGGAATCACTAAGTAACATGACCAGAAGGCTGACTACTACTTGTTTAAATAATGCCAAGCTTCAAAATCTCCTGACCTGTGTGATTACAGGAATAAGTTCTAACTAGGACAAAAAGGAGGTGAATTCAAGGTGTTCAAACATGTAGTCATTAGCATTCTCATTTTGCAACCTTCTGGTTATGTGTTTTAATGAACATATATCTATATAATCGATATATAGTTTCATAGATTAGTACTAGACTAACTGCCCTTGTGAGCCATTTTAAGCCTAACTAATTATCTCTTGTGAGACTCAAAGCCTGCACCTTGTGTTTGTAAGACAAACACCTTAACCATTAGACCACCCTCATGCACTTTATTTCATTTAGTTTAGAAGTTTCTTCCTGTGTAAATAGAAGAGTCAAGCCTACATTGCAAACTATGTTATCAATACCAATAAGCAGTTGTCAGTGCTGAATGTGAATTTACAATACTAGTGGACATCAGCAATATGAACGAAAATTGCATACAGTCGAACAATCAGCGTATTTGGAATATCTAAAGACATCCGCAAAGCTGGACAGAGAACTGAAGAGCAAAGATGACAAGCAAGAAACTGGACATTATTTATTTAACATTTGTTAACAAGGAAAGTCTGACTTGAAAAGAAGCCAATTTTCAGCAGAGGCCCAGGGAGAAATGCTCCAGATGCACGTCATTGTAACATGGGAGGAAACACTCATGAATGCAGGGAGGACATGCAGACTCCACACAGAAAGCACTCCAGCTGAGAATCAAACCAGAAAACCTATTTTTGTAATGTGACAATACTACAGCTGCACCACTGCACCGTCCTGGACATTAGATTGTGCAATACTTATCTTAACTGTTATTCTGTTTGGGATACTCAACAAATTTCAAACGATATAGCGTCTCGCACCAAGATGCCATATTCTAGTTTAAATGATACAGTAATTTGCCAGTATTTTTGAAAACAGTAAATATTTTTCCTTTCTTTGATATACAATAGCTTTGGAATAGAAATAAAAAAGTATACTGATGGTGTGGGAGATCAACCAACCCCCCCCCCATATGGGAAGTACAGAGTGGGAGGTGCCACCTTGTAAAAACAATGGTGCTGATTTAATAAAGCCTACACAGTCTGCTAAGACCATGTGCATGTCGTGGCACAATGCCCACATGATAATGCACTGTTTTACATTCAGTAAGCACCTCTACACAGTGTATAGAGCCATGCAGACATGGTAAATATCATGGAATGATAATTATAGCATAAGAACCCAAACTGTATGCTAATTAACCAATCCAAATGGGGGGGGGGGGTCTATTCAACAAGCTATAAAGCAATTGTCTAGACTCAGTGTAGGTTGTCCCTGTGAATTCCAAAACCTAGTGGAATACAGCCATGCAAGCCCAGCATCCAGGATTTTACATCAATTCCTGAATGGTATGCCACAACATGCCAGTGATTATATACAATTTCCCCATACACCCAGGGCAGAGTGGCAACTATGCAGGCTTTCTACCCTGTAGTACACTTCCCAGAAGTCCTAGGTGCAATTGACTGCACAAACATTGAAATCAAAGCATCACCTGGATAACAGGGAACGGTGTACATAAACAGAAAAAGATTCCACTCTATTAACTGCCAGGTTGTGTGTAATGCTAAGGGAATCATGTTGAATGTGTGTGCTGGCACCCTGGCAGTTACTATGACTGACATCTGGCACAACTCCATACTCCATCACAGGTTTTGCAGGGGTGATCTCCAACAAGGTAATTTATGGGGATGCTGGGTATGCACTGGAGCTGTGGCTGATGATACCCATCAGAAATGTACACCCATGCACTGAAGAATGCTTTAACAAGACACACACTCAAACAAGAAATATCACAGAGTGTGTGTTTGAGCTGCTGAAGTTATGGTTCTAGACACATCAAGGGGAGCCCTGCAGTACAATCCCCATACCTGTGCTGAAATTTCACTGTATGTGCCCTCCTTCACAATATTATTCTGCAAAACCGCTACACCAGGAACACCAAGGGGAAAAGCCACACATCCCACCACCACTGGTAAGGCCACCACAGCTACATGCAGTTGAGGAGTCAGAGGGTGAACCACCAGCCACTGTGGGTGTAGGTAGATGTAGGCATGCACATTATGCCCTCACCCTGTCCAAGAGGCAATGGATAGCACATACGCTGACCACCTAAGGGGGTAAAACCTGCATTTGATGCACATACATACAGTAACATTGATGCCAGATAACACTCTGACTGTTACTTGCCTATGCAATGGATGTGTACTATTGCATCACACACACACACAGACCCAAAGAAAAACTTCTAAGAACACAAATGAATGGCAGATCCTTGCATACTGTTACCTGCTGATGTAACTAACTATAAGGTGTGTGACATAAGGTTGTTGTGTTTGTAACATATCACACTCACACACAAACTGAGGTTTAGTCCAAAACAAGGAATACCAATGGAGTACTGAGTTGTTTACCATGGAAATACCAGGAAGACTAACTCTTGAAGCCCAATTTCTGCTATAGCAACCCACAATGAGTACTTGTCTCCCACATCCCCAAAAACAATGGGAAAATGGCAGTTTGTACAATCCAAGGAATAACACATAATGCACTTGTTATAAATGCTCTCTACCCATTTCTCACAAAACGTGTACACATTTACAACACAAAAGTAAATTGCATGCGATTGCTAGTCCCCTGGCGGTGTCTAAGGGTCCTCTTTAAAGCATAACACCCCTGTGTCATTGACAATATAAGTACTTTACATTTCCATGGAAAAAGGTAGACTGTAAAGTAACCAGCTTTAACAATACCAATTGTAATGACAGTTAATAAGGCTGTCTATCTGTGAAAGTCAATGCATGCCAAAAATGTGTATGCCAAGAGTAAACTATAAGAAGTGCAAGCAGATAACAATTTATTCTCCTATTGCATATATATAAAAGTTCTCTGTGAAACATGTTAACAAATCTAGCATGTACTTTAAAAATACAAATATATCTTAGCAATATCAGATGGCATCTGTTCAGATAAATCAAAATGAATATCAGTCCTCTTTGTTCTACAAATACACAAATCCTCTCACCTTAAAGTTCTCTAGCGACATTGGTACCTTCTTATGGTGTGGATTCAGGAGACTCAGCATAGTGAAGATGCAAATGAGGTGTGACACAATTTATGCACTACCTCAGTGTTTGTTGCTAATGGATTGCAAAGGTAAATGATTACTGGTAGGGAGAAGGAATATACAACAACAGTTCAGACTCCTTACCTGCAGTGGGTCTGTCAGCCACTGTACATTTACAAAGCATGGAAGTATTTGTAGCAAGCTTTAAAAAGGAACTGAACTACACACATTTTTCAGTTTCTGTGCACTAATAGCCAAAATCTTCTTCCTTTAATGAAAACTGTATTTTATTTTCATGTAATATTGTCATACATTTTAAGAACAATGATACACATCCCTATAGATGGCATGCATGACACTGTCAGCCCAGCTATCTGGAATTTTGTAAATAATTCTGTCATTTGTGAATAGTGATATGATTTATACAGAACTGTTTATTATATACTGAGCTTCAAGAATGCAACCACAGCATACCCTGCTGGAACATAAAAGATGAACTTACAAAACTGTGATGTCATCCAAGCTGACCCAGTAGTAATGTTTGATATTAATTTAAGAACTCTCTCAGAGAGGGAGAGACTGTGCATTTTGTATCTTGTCTTGAACCTAGAAAAATCCTTCATTAGCACCATTTGCACCTGACTTGCTAATAGTAAGTAACTAGGAAAAAATAATTTCTCTTAGATATAGATAGGAATACAGTAGCAATTAGTTTAGATGTTTTTTGTATTTATCTGAGGCTGCCCTGCAATGTTGTTTTAAAGCATTGCCTATGATTCTGAACTCTGCAGTTACTGTGTTGATTGAGCATTGTCTTGTTCATTTTTACTTATTATTAAATATATTTAAACCTATCTTTGTTGCTGATATTTGTGAGACATATTTAAGCTCTTAGAGTACTTGCATATGTATTTGGTGACACTGTACAGGCCACTCTTAAATAGCTTTGCTCTTGGTCACACTTACCATTTGGATAATAGTAATATTACACAGTAGGACTGATCACCCTTTGTAAGGGCTCCTAGTAGCTGATAATGAAGGGTTGGTGGCAGTGATAACTACCTTATAGTCTGGGAAGAAGGGGGCATAGCTAGTAAACCTTTGTCAGTCTTTCCCAAGAGTGTCTGTGTGTTTGTATGTAAATCAAATCTCAAAGTGTGTGTGTGTCAGCTACTTGGGCAGGGACACAAACACTGGTTGGACAGAGAGGGTGCTAGAGTTCTTGGTTTGACCTCTTAGCTGAGATCTTAACCCTATAGCTGTGCCAGTGGGGAGTCTTACTAGGCATCAGGAGAAAGAGGGAGAAACCGGCCCCTAGACTGACTGTGATCTCTGTGTGCTCTTAAAGGAAATTGCACTTTACTGTCTGTGTACTTGTCATCCTCCCATTGTGTATGTCCCTCACTGTTGCTAGTGGTGGGGATTGAGGCTCCTTGATTCCTGGTCAGTGCAGGGGCATCACAGCATGTGTGAAAATACAGCACACATAAGAGAAGAATAAACACAATATAAAGAGAAGACACGGCTGCCCTCGTGCAAACAATATGCATAAGTGGTTGTGTGATCATTCATTGCAATAAATATCTAAGCAACACAGTACAAACAACTGAGAAGTGTACAAGTGTTGTATGTCTTTATAATACTGTGGTGGAAATGGGACTTGCTTGTATGCATACTAATTTTAGTCCTGCTGCAAAGCTGTTTCTGTGACAGAGAGTTAAGACCCCCTTACTGTGTTTTGTAGGCTCAGTAATCTAACAGTTCAAATTCAGAGTTGTGTAAAAATCTGTAATGTAGGTTAAACTGTATTTCGTAATGTTTTTTTCTTTTTTTCTGTTATTTTTTATAATATTAATATTTGTATGGCATGCAGCTTAGCTCAAACATTGTGAAACAGATAAATACATTCAATTTAAATTTAATGTGAGGTTACTTGTATGATGAAGACTGTATAAATTACAGCTGTGACTCAAACGTGTGTGTAGTACACCTGGTAAACATAATGAAATGCACAGTATATAGTATATTTAAATCATGGTTCAAGTACCACAGTTACCTTTTAATGATTATACATAATAAAACTTATTACAAAAATAAGGTATGTTTAGCTTTGCCTGGCATGTTTGCTCATCTCTTACCTTCATGCAAACATGATGTTATGTCTCAGACAACAAGCAGCCATTGTCAATTTCAAAATGGATATATTGTTAGCTCTTACGCTTTCCATTGCATAAGCCCTCTAAGTGGTGTTGTGCAATAGTCAGTAAGCTTCCACAACACTTACAGGACCAGAACATCTGCAAACAGTAGGCAGACACTTGTCAGTTATAAAAAGGATACATTGTTGCATCTTTTGCTTGCCTTTATGTAAACTCATTAAGTAGCATTGTGCAACAATGAACAACACCTGTATGTCCAGAACACCTGTAGATCCCAAGGAGACACTTGTCACAAAACAGATACATTCTCTCATATGTTTGCCACCACACAAACACTCTAAGCAGCAATGCATGACGGTCAGCATGGATACATAGTAATGAATGTGCAAATATACAGCCACTGATTAGTTGTTCCTGTGGCAGGCAGGTATAAGTTAAGGGCTACACTATAGGTGAGCATGAGTTCTAATACAGAAAAGACCAAAGTTTTATTACTGCTGTTCCATTTTACTTTATACAAAAATTAACATTAGAAAATAATTACACATAGAAATAACCATTTTAGCAGGTGCATTGAACATACAGAGGATATCAGATATTATATTAATTGTGTAGCTGTGTGTATAAGTAGAATTGTAGTTGTACAATTAAACATTTATTTTCTGAACTTTTATGTCACACACATACACAATTAAACACTCAACCCTTTAATATGTGTGTGTGTGTGTGTATATATATATATATATATATATATATATATATATATATATATATATATATATATGTGTGTGTGTGTGTGTGTGTGTGTATATATATATATATATATATATATATATATATAAACTAATGAGCAGGTCAGACAAACAATGTCTCATTTGCAATGAGTACTCTGCACAGTAATGAATGTGCAATGGCAAATGGTATAAGTTAATGCATTCTAAGGGGATCCAGTATCTGTCTGCATGGGATGACATGATCGACAGACCACGACGCTTTGCCAGAGCTGGCCTGCACCTGTCAGCCTTGGGATTCCGGATACTGGCTAAGGGTCTTGCCACCCCTATAGTGCTTTTTTTAGGCAAGGTTCATATGACAAATTCACCACCGTAAGAGGTACAAGCAAGCAAAATCTGAGGGTAATGCTACTCAATGCTAGAAGTCTAAACCTCAAAATGCACTCACTCACTCGAGACATTCCTTAAAATGGAGAATGTCAACATCTGTGCAGTGACAGAGACCTGGTTCAAGGCTCCATAGAGCACCCCTGCATTACTAGGCTATAATTCATACCACACCTTTTGGCCACCTAACCTGGACCAAAACACTAAAGGTGGAGGCGTGTCCATATTCATTAAGGATATTCACACTTCCAGGCTAGTTGCTCAGCATAATGCATCCAAGATTATCCAAGTGCAACTAACTCTGGGCAAGACCGCAATCCAAATTGTAGCTTGCTAAAGATCCCCTACCATGCCCCAGGATTCCCACTTCTCATTTATTGATACAATGGAAAATCTTAGGGTACAACCTAACACCCTAATAATGGGTGATTTCAACTACCCCACCATTAACATTTTCTGGAATTCATAAATTCCAATGCCTTGGATCAACTTATCCACACCCCCACCAGGGGCAGCAATATCCTAGACCTGATCATTACCAACATGGGCAACTGGTGTTCCACACCAGAGGTCAATTCCTCGTTGGTCAGATCCGACCACAAGCTAATCACCCTAGACATCCACATCCTCCCCGCACCCCCTATTAGGGAAACCACCATAAAAAAATTCTCCAAAGCCAACTTCACACTTCTTAAGATTGAAGTGACAAACTTCATGACACACATGCAGACGGGCAATAGAGTTATGACTGCTGAATCTTACACAAATGCACTTTCTAAGCACTTACACAAGTGCATGGATCATGCAATCCCTAACAGAACCAAGATGCTATCCTCCAAAAAAAGGAAGCCAATCTGGTGGTCCCCTGCCATAAACTAACTCTACAACAGAAGAAAGAAACTGTTGCAAAAAAAGAGTAAAATCTCATGATTGGAGAAACTCCCTGGTCAGACTCATTAAGAAGCTGAGATCGCTCATAAAATCCTCCAAAGCTAGCTATGTAAACAAAATTGCCACTGATTCTAAAGAAAACCGCAAAGCATTCTATAGCTGCCAAGAATCTCAATGGCAACACTCAGATCTGCTCTGAGTTACAGCACAATGGCAGTAAATATACAGAACCAACTGATCTTGCCAACATCCTGGCAGATAGGTTCAGTGCTAACTTTACCCCCCCCAACCCCCTAAAGGGTCCATCTCTATACTGGGAGAATGTAAAGTTCCTGTAATCATGGCTGCACAAGTAAAAAACACACTCTTAAAAGCCAAGAACACAGCCTCCATAGGACCTGACAACATCCCAGGCTGTGCTCTACATAAATTACAGAATGAACTGGCACCCCACCTAAGTACCATGTTCAATTATAGCCTTACCTCAGGCTTTGTGCCCACTGAATGGTGCACAGTGACAGTTATCCTACACCACAAAGGGGAGCCAACAAGGACCCCGGGAACTATCACTCCATTAGCCTAAAGAGCCTGGTCTGCAAGGCCATGGAACATATCATCATGGAACTTATAAACAAAGACATTGGTAATCTCCAAACTCTGGACCCAACTCAGTTCGGGTTTGGAAAAGGCAGATCATGTCTCCTAAACCTGATAGATTTCTTTGAAGCACTCACCAAAGCCATAGACAAGGGTAAGGTGGTTCACCCACCCTATCTAGATCTTGCCAAGGTTTTTGACACCACTAAACTAGGTATAAACTCACTAAACTAGGTATACATACCTATGCCACAAGATGGGTTGCCAACTGGCTCACTGAAAGAATCCACAGTGTGAAATTAGCAGACTCCAAATCTGACTTCAGACTAGTGACAGGTGGAGTACCACAGGGTTCAGTCCTGGGTCCTCTCCTGTTTGGTATCTACTTTTCTGAAGTACAGGCTAACACAGTAGGTCTTTGGCTAACAAAGATCACAGATGACTGCAAACTAGGAGCCATAATTGAAACTCTTAATGATGTGGACATCCTACAAAAGGACCTCGCTGAGACAGATGCCTGGTGTCAAAGCCATGGCCTCAAGCTCAATGCCAAAAAGTGCATTGTCATCCCCTTTGGTAAAAACTCTGTACCCATGAATTACCACATAGGTTATAGTCTACTTAACACCGAAAGTGTGATAAGAGTCCTTGGGACACAGATGGACAGAAGTGTCTCCTTTGATAATCACATTGCCACAGTAGTCAGGAATCCTTCTACATGGCACACCTCATCACAAAAGGTTTCTCATCCAGGAAAAAAGAGGTAATTGTTCCCCTCTACTTATGATCAATACAGGTAAGCCAGGGTTCTAATCTAGCACATTTACAATTTTATAAATGCTTGTCCACTCAGTTTTAAAAAAGAACAATGTCAATATAATTATAAATAACAATAACTGTACAGCACTGGAAATCATATTAATTATATGTGTAAATGACGGTATACTGTCAGTTATGTTTCTGTAATTATAATGGTCTTTTCTGGACTTTGATGGGCTTCATACTTCAATGACAGTTACACACACATGAATGTATAACCCAGGACCATGTCAGGTCAGACACATACATGGTTAACCCCCTCACTCTGTCACATGTGTATATAATTAATGAGCATGCCAGACAAGCACTGCTTCTGTTACAAGGATGAAAAAACACCTATGTGGAAGAATATGATTTGTCTATTTTAGATAGGTTTGAATCCCACATTGTAGAATTAATTTCTGAGATTCCCGGCTTTCCTTTTTAAATTTTTGTTTTTGACCTGATGTCATCACGTGCATGATTCCATCAGCACTGTGGACAGCACCTGCCAACCTGTTGGAACTAAGCTTCAGGGATGATGTGCAAGCATTTCCGGCTGCTCCAAGGAAGGACAAGCAGTTCTTTTTCTTCCTCGTAAGCTGCAAGGGAATAGTTCAGTTTAAGTTCTTAAACTGCAAGGGAAAGGCTTTAGGAACATCATTATTTTTATATATTCAAAGTAGAGAGGTGTGTGTGTAAAACCTGGTAACTAAAGTTACCAAGGCTCAAACCGGTTACATATACATTATCAAAGTGTCAGTACTTCAAATACCATATGGTAGACACCATATGATTGAAGTACTAAAACTTCGAAAATGTAATAAAAAAAGAAAGAAAAGTAACTGCTGTGAGCAGGAGGTAAGCCCCTCTACACTCCCCATGTGGGGGGCTGCACTCTCCACTCCCCCCTACTTAAATATACCAACTCCGAGATCGCACTTTAACAGAGTTAAGCGCAGGAAAGGGAAGGTTTCCCTTTCCTATGCTGTAGTGCAATCTCTGAGTTGGTATATTTAAGTAGCAGGGGGGTGCAGGGGGGCTTTCGAAAATGTAATTTTTTGATCATTAAAGGTTGACCTTTAGCGATTCAAACAATTGCATTTTCTATGTTCCAATAGGAACCCGCTCAAACCTGCACTTTTGGAACAGGTAGCAAGCTTGAATTCCCCACCCACCACCACTTGTGAAATCTGTCCAGGTTTTTGCCTCATATTATGGTTCTGTTGTGTTTCTCATAAAATCTGTGGTTTTCTGGATTTTTGTGGCAAATCAGTGAAGGACTGAATTCACTAAATAATGACAGGCATTTGAATTTCATATTTCATATTGTTCAGAAAATGCATGGTAACACAAATCTTTTATTCTAGCAATTTTCCGAATTTATAAGATCAATATTTGAAAATTTGTCCCTATTTTTGGGGCTGTATTCCCCCATTATTGGCTTTGTCCAGGTGTTTTGTGCTAAGCGGTTGAGAGCTATGGTGAGAACTGAATTCACTAAATGATAGCCATTTAAGTTTCAGTCTTCTTATCTTTCAGGAAACAGCTTATTTGGCATAGTGATATGTTGCTCTGACTGTAATACACAGGGTCCTGTGTTCAAGACTCGAATGTAAAACACAGGATAGTAATACTTTTCTCATTTTATTCTAGCAACTTTCCAAGATTATACAAGCAATGTTTAAAATGCCTCCCTGGTTTTTGGGCTTTTGTCCCCCCAGTAAATTTCTACATCATTGAAAGTATTCTGGGTTAGGGTCATAAGCTCAGTTGAGGAGGAGGAGGTACATATTAAAGTAGAGTCATCCACATATTGGACGCAGGTGGCCTTGGGAGTGATGGTGGGTAGGTCATTGATAAAGACTGAGAAAAGTAGTGGTCCTAGTATGGAGCCTTGGGGAGTCCTAGAGTAATGGGTAGATGTTTTGGTAGGGCATTCTGCCATAAAACTGCTTGTTATCTATCAGACAGGTAAGATTGGAACCATTTAATAGAGCTACTATTCAGTGACAGTTCCTTCAGGGTACGGAGAAGCAGTTGGTGACTGACCATATCAAAGGCCTTAGAGAGATCTAGGAAGAGAGCAAAGGTAAGTGTGTTATTGTTTTGGTTGATGTTGATAGAGTTAGAGAAGGATATAAGGGCTGATGTGGTGCAGTGGTGTGGCCTAAAACCATGCTGAGAGTTGGCCAGTAGTTTATTTTGGGTGTGATAGTGCATTCATTGGTGAACTATGAACCTGTTATAAGTTTGCCATCCATTCCCTAATGCAGTATTACTAGCTTAACATTTTTTAATGTAACATAGGCAATTTATTCCTTAAGGGCAACAGGCACTTTATTTGTAGATAAAACAATGAAATATAAAGTTGTTTGTTAGCAGCAACCTCTTCATTAGTTACAGATCTCTTTAATGTGGAATTATTTAGATGACTTTTACTTCTGCAGAGACTGTGCATATTTACTGATACTGGTGGATTTTAAAAGCCTGAGTAGACTTTTATGGCGGAAATGTTCTGAATTGGACAATTTTGTCATTATTGATGCATGCATTTTGTTTCACTGTTAACTGGAAACATGTTCAAAACAATAAATTTAAAACACCCTCTAACAAATGTTGTGTATTATACTAGGAATATAATTTAATACAGTCAGGAAGCTGTATCAAAGATCTCAGCTTCTTATTGAGGCTGACCAGGTAGTTCCTCCAATCATGGTATTTTACTCTTTTTTGCAACAGTTTCTTTCTTCTGTTGTAGACTTTGTTTATGGTAGGGGACCACCAGATTGGTTTCCTTTTTTTGGAGGATAGCTTCTTGGTTCTGTTAGGGATTGCATGATCCATGCACTCATGTAAGTGCTTATAAAGTGCATTTGTGCAAGATTCAGCAGATGCACCTCTATTGTCTGTCTGCATGGGTGTCGTGAAGTTTGCCACTTCTGTCTTAAGAAGTGTAAAGTTGGCTTTGGAAAATTTTTTTACAGTGGTTTCCCTAATGGGTGGTGGGCTTAGCCAATTATTGACATCAGTCATTTTGTCCTTGTACTGTGGTACCATTCTGGGCGATGGCAGGATGCTACTCAGAGCTAGGGTCATACCTGCCTAGGCTACAAAATCAGACATCTCCTCCATGTCTCTTTTTATGTAGTCAAGGGAGGTACATCTCAGGTCATTCACACCGACATGGACAATGGCAGACTCATATTTGTACTTGTTGTGGAGTGACCTGAGTGCTTGTGTTATGTGGTGGATCCTGGCACCCGGCAGCTGATAGTTACTTTCTCCTTGTTTAGCCTGGTGAGTGGAACATCTATGACTAGAGTGTTTGGTGCATTGTTATGCCTTATTGGCTCTGGTTGAGTGGCACACTGAGTTTGTGGGCTATGTGTCATTTGGGTTGTATTGGTGGGTTGAGGTTGCTTGCGTTTGTACATTGGAGGCCTCTGTTACTTGGGCAGACTTTTATTGAGAGCCTCCACAAATGTAGGTGTGTGTTTTGTGTTTCTATGTGTGTGTTTTGGTGGTGTAGGTTTTGAGGGACTATGTGATGAGTGTGGTGTGGTGCAAGTGTTTACCTTCTCCTCTTGACTTTCTAGTCCAGTCTTGGTGAAGAGAGCTTTGCTTCCAATTTGGCTATATAAGTGCATCTCTCAAAGGTTGTAGTGTTGGGTGGTAGGAGGAGAGGGTTGTCTGTGTACATGAGGCCATAGCTGCATTGCCCCAAGATGCCCAGATTCATCAGGTAGACAGGAGAAAACACCAGGAGCTGACTCTTAGACATGCCTGATAGGTGCTTATTTATTAAGTACTAAAAACTGTTTTCCTCTAGACAAGGGAGGAAAGTTGAGTGCTGTAGTACTTTGTAGCTTATTTAGTGCTTACAATGAGTTCTGAACAAGTGCTGAGCTCAAAGAAACAGATTTGATTGCTAAAACTAAAAAAACTGGATAGTTCTAAGGGAAATTTTGAAGAGCAGACTTTATGACTCCAGGAATAGTTTAACCCTAGCTAAGCAGCGATGTATAAAGTGTTTTTTTTTTAGCTAAGCTACCTAGTGCTTACTATTCCCACTGATAAGCTAAAAGGCTTCCCTCCAACAGAGAAGGGCTTGAGGACTCAGAAACTTACAAACAGTCCTAGATACAGCAAATCTGTATCTGGACTAGACTACTTATAGGAAAGGCAGGAAACACGTTTAGAATTTTTTTTTGTAAAGTGCAAAGGGAGAAAGGAGGAGCAGAAGATAATTGAAGGTTAAGAAACTAAGTAGTTTGGCCTTCTTAAATGTTCTCCCTGTATTAGGTAGAATAGGGTAATGACACTAGACTTGAAGGAATGTCCCAGATCATATTTACAGTAGGGGTGGACAACTGCAAAGCCACCAAATATAAGAACAGGATACCAATAGTGAGGGAGGGTGGGAAACAAAAATCAAAACAAACAAACAAACAAACAAACCCAAACAGATGCTTAACAAATGTAAACAATTTCCAGTTAATACCTCACACACACTGAAACTAGCTAGAAAAGTATGCAGCAGACAATTAAAGTGCTATAAATAACTCATAAAAATAAGCAAAAAACAGAATACTTAATGTTATATATCACAGATTTTGCTCAGTGCCCTTTCTCCGATTAGCTCAGTGTGAAATGGCAGAAACACTCACAACTTAACTTCTTAAGTAACAGAAAGTTGAAACCTGAAACAACTTTAAAAAAAGCTTGAAAGAACCAAGGAGATGCTTACTCAAAGCCGTAGTCCAGGTAACCCGAATTAGCCAATGACCATGAACACTTCCCTCTCACTGAAATGCAAGCCTGACTTTGGCTAAACTAAAATGGCCTAGACCATGTGCTCAGACACACAGCCTCTACCAACAAACAACTAGGCCCAAAACACAAGTCTGAATATGGACAACACTACAACTACCCATACTATTAGGTAGAAAAAACTGCAAAAATGTTTATCACAGCAGAAAAGCATCAGTGAGCCTTTAAATGAACATTTTAAACAGATAAAGGAGCAAGAAGACTCTAGAGAATGATTTTAACTGAAAACAAATAAGTTATATGATACACTCCTTGGCAGGAAATCAGAACAAACAAACCCAAACAGATGCTTAACAAATTAGAAAATTTCCAGTTAATACCTTGCATACAGTGAAACTAGCTAGAAATGTATGCAGCAGACAATAAAAGTGCTATAAATAACTCATAAAATAAGCAAAAACAGGATACTTAATGTTATATATTACAGATCAGTTTGCTCAGTGCCCTTCCTCCAATTAGCTCAGTGTGAAATGGCAGAAGCACTCACAATTTAACTTCTTAAGTAACAGAAAGTTGAAACCTGAAACAACTTTAAAAAAAAGCTCAAAAGAACCAATGAGATGCTTACTCAAAGCCGTAGTCCAGGTAACCCCAATCAGCCAATGACCATAAACACTTCCCTCTCACTGAAATGCAAGACTGGCTTTGGCTGCAAAACTAAAATGGCCTAGAACATGTGCTCAGGCACAAGCCTCTACCAACAAACAACTAGGCCCAAAACACAGGCCTGAATATGGACAATGCTACAACTACCTGCACTACTTCGGTAGAAAAAACGCAGAAATGTTTATCACAGCAGAAAAGCATCAGTGAGCCTTTAAATGAATGTTTTAAACAGATAACAGAGCAAACAGACTCTAGAATGCTTTTAACTGCAAACAAATAAGTTATATGATACACTCCTTGGCAGGAAATCAGAACAAACAAACCCAAACAGATGCTTAACAAATGTAGAACATTTCCAGTTGATACCTCACACACACTGGAACTAGCTAGAAAAGTATGCAGCGGACAATAAAAGTGCTATAAATAACTTGTAAAAATAAGCAAAAAACAGGATACTTAATGTTATATATCACAGATCCGTTTGCTCAGTGCCCTTCCTCCAATTAGCTCGGTGTGAAATGGCAGAAACACTCACAAGTTAACTTCTTAAGTAACAGAAAGTTGAAACCAGAAACAACTTTAAAAAAAGCTAGAAAGAACCAATGAGGTGCTTACTCCAAGCCGTATAACAAAATATAGTTACATAGATGTTCATTAAAAATTTTACATTACAGTACAAAAATAGTGAAAAACTAGATAAGAAATAATACATCATAGTAACAAAAATTGAACATGTATACCACAGAAATCTTAATAAACTGAGAGAAAAATTGAGACAGAAACAGTGAGTATGCCTAATGAAGAGATGTGAGCACAGTAGAGTTTAAGAGTAAGTAACAAAGAGAAATATGAAGTACTGAAAGCAATCAAGTCTAAAGAGTTGGGAGATGATCAACTATAACATAGAAGAAATAGAAAACAATCAACTATAAAGAGAATAGATGGGTGTTGTTGAAGACATAGTAGGAGAGAGGAGTTAGCCAGGGCTACTACAATGGCAAAGCCACTTGCTTTTTAGATGTTCTTTTATTTTTGTTTTAATGGAAAAAAAAACAGCAGGGATTGTTTTGTAAGCTTATGGGCAGGGTATTCCAAGACTTCGCTATTTTGTATGAGTAGAAGGATTCACCATGATTGTTATGTGATTGTGTTATTTTGAGCAGAGGTCTATCGGACGATCTAAGGGATCTGCTGTTTACCTGTAGCTGGACTAGGATAGAAATTGTGGGGCAGCAATTTGGGCAGTATATGATTTTATGGGTGAGTGTAAGTTGGTTTAGTGTTAACAGGTTGGGAAGTTCTAGCCAGTTAAGTTGCAGAAGAGCAGAACAATGGTGGGCTTTATGGAGTTGATCGGTGGCAGACTTAGCAATTTTGTTATAGCAAATTTCCAGATTATGAAGATCAGTCTTGTGTAAGTTGGTGAAGTTGTTAGAGCAATAGAGAAGTGCACAGAGAAGATGACATCTAGCTGTGTCTAGCCTGGCTTGGAGTGTTAGGTAAAGTTTGGCTCTGTAGAGAGCATCGAGATTTATGTAGACTTTTTAATAGTAAGTGAAATATGAGTATTGAAATTGAGATGGTCATCTAATGTAACACCTAGGAACTTGGCCTGGTTTGTTGGATCAATTTTAGTACCATTTGCAGAATGAATAGAGAGGGGCGGGGAGCTCTGCTTGGTAGTTTTGCTAGTAAAATTATTAATT
Organism: Protopterus annectens; assembly: GCF_019279795.1. NCBI lineage: Eukaryota > Metazoa > Chordata > Ceratodontiformes > Protopteridae > Protopterus > Protopterus annectens. The sequence goes on along the minus strand of NC_056736.1, from coordinate 773,046,110 downwards.
TGGTCTTATTAGGGTTGAGGATGCTGGTTTGACAGGAAAGTTTCAATTTCCAGGAATGATTTTTGCATCTTTTCTTGTAGTTCTTGTGGGGAAGGGGCTGAGCAGATAAGTGATGTATCACCTGCGTATTGTATGACTGAGGCAAGTTGGGTTGCTGTATTAAGGTTGTTAGAAAAATATGATAAATAGCAGGGGGAAAGTATTGAACCTTGGGGTACATCAGTGGATGCTGGGAGTAGTGGGGAGAATTTTTATCCCATTTAGTAGCCTGTTGACAGTTTGATGGATAACTATTAAACCATGTCAGTGATGCTGGATTGAGACTGAGTGCAGCAAGTGTGTTGAGTAGGAGTTGATAGAAAATGGTGCCAAAAGCTTTTGACATGTCCTGGAAAATTGCAGAGACTAGTTGTCCTTTGTTCATAAGGTGATGAACAGTGTTGGTGAAAGATAACAAGGCTGTGTTTGTGCTATACTGGGGTCTGAAACCATGGTGGGTATTATTATTATACCTTACAGTGTAAGCAGAGTTCAGAGAGAACACAAAGTTAGTAAATAGCTCTAGGTGTAAAGAGACTAGTTGGAGGGTAGAGATGAAACAGGAAGAGAGGTGATAATAGCAGAAGTGGAATAAGCAGAAAGGTGAGAAGGGAGAGAATAAAAAAATAGATCTGGTTAACAGGTACATGAGGAAAATAGGGTAAGGAGCTAGTAAAATTAAGGAGTCACTGCATTTATCAGCCAGGGGTAATACATGAGCAGAGCCATTCATCAGCAAAGTGTGCTCTGAGCAGTTGCTTAAACTTGGGTGGGATGGTGGTATTAAGGATTTGTTGGGGATAATATTAATATATTAATATAATGCTATATCATATAATAATACTTAAAATTAGATAGAAAGCTGGATATAGCCAAGACAGGTATGCACAATGCTCTTCTCTTTTCTCCCCTTTTTCTCTTACAACCACCTAGGAGATAGAAGTGAACAGGGATACCTATGCTGACCATTTGGAAAGACTAAAAGAAGCAAGGGGTATATATGCAGCACATATGAATACAATTATGTTAGCTAAAGTATTGCTCTTGAGTACATTATTAGCAAATTAAAAATGCATACATCTGTCTGTAGCTCAAGCCAACTGTAGGAGTCAGTTGGAATAGTGTAGTCAGATGTTGTGGGTTCAGATCCCACCAGTAACAAATATATAGTGCAATAATTTAAAAATATTACATAATAATGTCAATAAAATTGCATACATGCCATGCTGTTAATTTAATCCATATTATTTAATCAAACATACCTGCAATATATGCATATTGTAAGGATTACTTGGAACAATTGTCAGTCATAAAAAGTGTAGTGAATGTACAATTAAAATTCTTTTATCTGTATTATAATAATTTATTGTATGACACATATGATGATACTAGTGTAATGTCCCCATCTGGACCAGTAAACAAGGAGCCTGAATCCTCACCACTGACATTAGTGAGGGATGTTCACTTGGAACAAAGATAGATACACACAGTAGGGGGACCGACTAGCCTAAAACTTGAAGAAAAAGAAGTTTTATGGCAGTTGAAATTAAATGCTTTGGTCCCACCAGGTTTAAATGATGTAATCTCTATCAGGAGCATTTTAAAACTTAAAGCTTTATTAAGATCAAAAATATACTGAATTTCACGAGAAAATAATTTAACATAGTATCTATGAATAGATTTATGTGGTTTACACTTTACATTTTATGTTCTTTTACTTTAAATTAGGTAAGGTTGTTTCAGGAAATGATGTTTCAGGAAATGATGTCATGTTTTTTAAAGTATTTAAGGGTTGATTATTTGTTTGTGAATTGTCTGAAGAAGTTTACATATTTTTAGTAAACGAAAGCGCTAACATACAGTTTTTGTTTCCTAGCGTGGTCCTTTTTCCATGTTTTATTTTTTATTAGTTTGTTGAATTATTTAGTTTAGATACACACATTATTTTCAGTTGCAGCTCTCTGCATCAAGCACAATTTCCCTTAAGAGCACAGAGGGAATAGACTCAGTCCGGGGTCTGGGTTTCCCTCTCTCTCTCTGCAGGCCACCAGTTACACTCCCCACTGGTACAGATATAGAGTTGATTCCTCAGCTGAGTGTCAGAGGCCAAGTCCTCTACCACCCTCTCTGTAAAACCAGTGCTCTGTGTCCCTGTTCAAAGTACCTGAAACAAGCACTCCTTGAGATTTAATTTCCGCACACACACACACACACACACACACACACACACACACACACACACACACACACACACACACACACACACACACACACACCTGGGAAAGGCTGGCACAGATTTACTAACTATGCCCCTCTGCCCAGACTATAAGGTAGCTACTCTCATCAGGACACTCCAAACCCAGCTGCTCTAAGGCTCCTACAAGGGTATTCAGTTATACTGAGTGGAATTAATTGTAACACAAATGGTGATGTTAACCAAACAGCAAGGTTTTCAGGAGCAGCCACAGTGTCACCAAATAAATATAAGTACTATCAAAGGTTAAAACATTATCTAAAGGACCAGCCACAATGGAAAATGTAAATATTTTTAATAATAATAATTTTTAATAATAATAAAAGAACATGAAAGTACTAAATATCTATTTACAATAAACATCAGAGTTTCAATCACAGGAAATATTAGAAATAACACAGATGAATAGATTCACACAGATACAGAAAAACAGTATTTAACTAATCTCACTATATTTTCCTGACTGATCTAAAGAATTACTATTTCCTGGTTACTTACTAAAGCAAGGCAAGATGAAGTGGGTTGAGTGGTCTTCCTTCTTTGTCATGTTTCAAAAACAGACTGCCATGAGACTTCTGTCTCATCTAGTATTAAAACATTATTTCAGTGCTGGATTATAGAGTGACATAACATACATCAGGTTATCTGATTTCTGGTTCGCATACCACCCTTCTTTACTCAAAACTGAACCAGAATCTCACACATATATGTTACCATACACACAGATAGAGCTTTGCTAAGATTTGTTATAGCAACTGGAAGCCATAAAACCATTTTAACCCTTCCATCTTCCAGGGTAACAATTAGTTCACTGCTAAGGACAATACATCAGGATTCCTAGTCCTTGTTTTCACAGACATTTTGTCTCTGGCTACAATCAGAATTGTAAGATACAATCTTTATGGCCCAAATTAAATAATTTAATTTCAGGATTTAACACAGCTTTCATAGGTTCATAGGTTCATAGGTTGACACTAGGCTATCTGCCCTAGGGCATTTATAAGCCTAGCCAGAGTGTGTTTGGCTTTCGCCACCCTTTTAGATTAGTTGACTGTGCCTCTGTATAGTAAGTCACAGAAGATAGCTCTTTTGAGGTTAGTTTACTGTGCCTCTGTCTAGTAGGGACACAGAAGAGATCCCAGGGTAAACCTATGATCTCCCATCCACTCGTCAAGATTTCTCTTGAAGAGGGTCATTGAGGGATTCTGTCTAACATGGATTGGGATTTTGTTCCAGAGTGAGGGGAGCCTCTGGGATATAAATCTGTCCCTCCAGCATGTCCTATTTATTTCTGTGCTGAGGTTTAAGTCCCTAGAGCGTGTAGCTCTAAGGGATTTGGATTTCTTGAGGTGGAGCATGTCCATTAATTCTGGGTTAGACATGGCTTTATACGTCAGGCACAGATCACCTCTGAGTAGGCGGTAAGCAACTGAGTAGAGCTGGAGTTTCTTTAGCCTAAATGCGTAGGGCATCTGTTTGAGTCCCTTGATCCTCTTGGTGAGGTACTTTTGGGGTCTTTCCAGTTGCTGCAGATGTCGGGTAAGGTACATCCCAAATGGGGCATTGTATTCAATTATGGGCCTGATGAGTGATGAGTAGAGGGGCACAATGACCTCTCTTGATCTAGATGTGAACCCTTTTGTGGTAAGGTGGGCTATATAGAAGGTCTTTCTAACCACTTTGGTGACGTGATTGTCAAAGGAGAGATTGCTATCTACTTGAGTCCCCAAATCCCTAATTACTTCTTCCATACTTAATGGATTACCACCTATGTGGTAATTTGTGGGCACTTTGTTTTTCCCAAAGGGGATGACTATGCACTTTTTGGCATTTAGCTTTAGGCCATGGCTCTGGCACCAGTTATCTGTCTCTGTGAGACCCTTTTGGAGGATGCTTATGTCAGTCGGCGAGTCGATTATGGCACCCAGTTTGCAGTCATCTGCGAACTTGGTCAGCCATAGTCCTCCCATGTTAGCCTGTACCTCAGAGAAATATATACCGAACAAGAGAGGTCCCAGGACTGAGTCTTGTGGGACACCACTTGTAACTGGTTTAGAGTATGACATGGCACCTGCAATTCTGACCATGTGGATTCTATCCATGAACCAGTTTGCAACCCATCTTGTGACATAGGGGTTGATATTTAAGCTGGTGAGCTTATTTATGATGCCTGAATGGGGTATTGTGTCGAAGGCTTTTGTGAGGTCCAGGTAGGCTGTGTGGACTACCTTCCAGTCATCTATGGCCTTGGTGACTGTTTCAAAGAAGTTGACCAGGTTCAAGAGGCAAGATCTGCCCTTAACAAAGCCGAATTGGGTAGGATCCAGTGTTTGGAGGTTCCCAATGTCTTTGTTTATGAGTTTCATGATGATACGCTCCATAGCTTTGCAGACCAGGCTAGTCAGGCTTATAGGGCGATAGTTTCCGGGGTCCATTGTGGCACCACCTTTGTGGAGTGGGACCACTGTTGCTGTATGTCATTCCTTGGGTACATATCCTGTAGTAAGGCTGAGACTGAACAGTGACTTTATGTGAGGGTTCAGTTCTTCTTGGAGTTCATGTAAGGCGCAGCCCGGGACGCCGTCCGGTCCCATTGATGCCGTGTTTTTTGCTTGGAGAGGGCAGCTCTCACCTGTGCATCTGTGATGTCAGGGAGGCTACCCTCTGTTGGGATAGACATTTGCTCTTTTGGGGGGGAAGGGGGGAGAAGTTTGCACTGAACCTGTCTGCCAGGATGTTGGCAATGTCTGTGGGTTCAGTGTATTTTTTGTCATTTTGAACTAACTCAGAGCATATCTGGGAGTTGCCACCCAGGTTCCTGACATAACTAATGAAGGCCTTGTGATTATCTTTAGCATCTTGTGCAATTTTTCTTTCAAAGCTGGCCTTAGATGATTTTATGAGGGCTCGTAGTTTCTTGCTAGTACTGATCAGAGATGCCTTCCCTTTTTGGGATTTTGCTCTATCATGTAGTAGCTTCCTTCTTCTGTTGTATAGCTTATTTATGGCTGGGGTCCACCAGACAGGTCTCCTGCCTTTGGAGGAATGAGTCTTGGTTTTATTTGGGATAGCATGGTCCATGCATTCCTGTAGGTGTCCATAGAAAGCATTTGTAAAGGATTCTGCGGTCTGAGCCGTATTTTCCACTGGCCCGAGGGCTTTGAAGGATTTCATCTCAGTTTTGAGAAGTGTGAAGTTTGCTTTTGAGAAGTTCTTCACTGTGGTTTCCTTGGCTGGGGGTGGGGATGGGATATGGATGTCCAGTGAGATTAATTTATGGTCAGATCTTACCAATGAGGGGTATACCTCTGGTATCAACATAGAGTCCCCATGTTGGTGATGATCAGGTCCAATATGTTTTCCCCTCTTGTGGGAGTGGTGACCAGTTGTTCCATAGCATTTGAGTTTATAAATTCTAGGAACCATTGGGCGAGGGTGTTGGGGCTTGAGTAGTGCTCCCAGTCTATGTTTGGGTAGTTGAGGTCACCCAATATAATGGTGTTTGGAGAGACCTTCATATTCTCCAGTGTTCTCAGGTAAGCCGAGTGGGGTTCCTGAGTTTGGGAGGGTGGTCTGTAGCAGGCTACAAACTGAAAGGCAGTTTTGCCCACTGTTAGTTGCACATGGATGGTCTCTGATGCTTCATGCAGTGCCACTAACCTGGAGGTGTCGGTATCTTTGATAAATATGGATACTCCCCCTCCTTTTGTGGTTCGGTCCAAGTTTTGGGGCCGAAAAGCATGGTATGAGGTATAACCTGGAAGTGCTGGGGTGCTCTCGGGAGCCTTGAACCAGGTTTCTGTTACTGCACAGATATCAATATTCTCCATACTGAGGAGATTCTCGAGTGCGTGTACAAATACATTTTTCAACACAGGCATCCATACAAATCAGTTTGATATACAAATGACATTTAATTCTTACAAAACTCCAGCTAGGTATGCTGGCATATTCTACACATCCACTGCCCCACTTCTGACATAGCTGGCAATACCGCACATTGTCACACTAATTATCTCTTTTTTTATCTCTCTTACCCCAACCCATAGCTATTTTTATTTTGATATTTGCGGTCACAACATTTTGATGTCATCACTTTCTGAGAACTCACAAGGTGTTTTACAGCACAAGGATGTAGGCCAACCACTGTGGCTCAGCCAGTCTTCCCTTCAATGGATCTTGCACTGATACCTAGCACATCTGGGATCCAACCTGAAAGTACTGCCTCTGCAGAACCTGCACTACCTGAGCCTTCCACATCAATTATCATTACCTTGGCAGCCAGTGCATTGGTACCCTCTAGGAGTACTGGCAGAGGTGGTGATTTTGTCACCCTCCAGGAGATGCCAGACATGGTGCGTGAGGACATGGAAAACAGCACTGGTGCACACCTCAGTTGGATGGAGAAGATGTGTGCCAGAATTCTGAGCAAATGAAAATGTCAAGCACTCCAACAGAAAGCTAAGGAGGGGGACAGTAATGATAGTTTTGATGGTAAGGACTAGATTCTCACTGTCCCCATGTTTGATGGGTATGGGCATCTGATGTCCCCTCCCTATCCCAGTCATGGTGTCCCCAACCTGTTGGATCCCTCACCATCCCTGTCTCTCATTTTGTTTGTCCTGTTTGTCTACATCTGCTTCCTCACCCACCCTATTTACCTGACCCTGAAATACCTACATCCATGCAAAGCATTCCTCTCTTAATAAAATAAAAACTCAAAAATGGACACCTGTCCTCAAAAAAATATATTGTCCCAAACATAGCTCTCCACTTTGCACATGTGTCTTCTCAACACACTTCATTTGTTCCAGTTGGCTATACAACACGATTGCACTGTTGCCACCCATATTTGTTGAGATGACAGTTCAAATTCAGCCAATATTCTCTACATATTCATTTTACACTGTTGAAGAAATAGATAGCTGTGGTTCTTTCCTTACTCCCTGTTTCACATTCCTATATTGCTTGCCCTTTGTTCTTCCCCTGCTTGCTTCCTATTTAACCAGTTTCCTATCTACCCCATTTTTCACACCATTAGTCTGATTAAAAAAATTAGAATCAAACACCTCACACATAAATACAAAATCCACAATGTAGCCCTTCACTTTTTGTCCTCTGCATTTGTGTGGTATTTGGCATAGCACACCAATACTGAGCGATGGTGAATGGCTCTTCTTGTCCTCTGGCATGGTGCAGGTACCTTCATGTAATGTTGCGTAAACTTGCTGCACTAAGGAAACACACACACACACACACACACACACACACACACACACACACACACACACACACACACACACAGTTAAAGCAAAACAAAGGCACTCATATTCAAATTTTCATACAAAATATTTATATAGACTGATGACTGTATAAATATGTAACTCCATATGTGTACTGTTGACATAAATCACCTGACTACTGTTTGTTTGTATACAGTACTTCAATTTAGTCATTCCTGCTTACATCTCTAATAATTATCACATGTAATTATTTAATGACATAGATTCATAGTTTAATATTAGGCTAACTGTCCTTGTGGGCCTTTTTAAGCCTAGCCAATTACCCCATGTGCAAATCAAACCCTTTATGTTTGACTTTACATCTGAAAGGTAAACACCTTAACTATCATGCCAACCTCCCACATTATGACCACATCTTAAAAAGTATTAGATAGAACTGGATTCAAACCCTATATCATCTGTGCTCAGAATAAGAACTCAATGCTCTTACAACTGCTGCCAGAGAGTCAGTTAAGAAGCAGGTGTGTTTCTTCCGCTCAGTACTGTCCAAAGTGCTGACTGCTGTGCCTCTCCAGTTAGTGTGTTTGTGTGGCAGAAAGCAAACCACTACAACTTTTCTGAACGAAACAGAGACACGCATTTGCTCGTCACTTAATTACAAGCAAATGAGGAAGGCAGCATACATTTTTTTAAGGTTAAAGAATGTGTGACACAACACGTCGAATATGAAGTACTTATGAACACTGTAGTATCTGTTAGCTGTATCCACCATAGCCAGTATGGATAAGTACTCCTCAAGTTCATCTAGAGTCCTTATATGTGTATGTCGCATGCACAAATATTTAGCCATTGATTGCTCAAACCAGCTGCCCTGAGGTACATTATGAAAAGTACTTATTAGCATGTATTACTTATGTTTACTGTCTAGTTAGTTTCCATACCATTAAAGTCCTTGCAAAAAACACAGCCAAAAGGAATTCACTTTTAATGTCTGAACACATATTTATACTCAGTCGTGTGTTACCTGCACCCATCCCATTAAAGTCCATGCAAAAACACATCCAAAAGGAAGGTACTTTTTAATGACTGAACACATATTTATACTCAGTCATGTGTCACCTGCATCCATTTAATTGAAATTTGGTATCTCGGTACTTGTATCAAATACACTACAGAAATAAATACAAAAAATGCATTGTTACATAACATGCACACCTTTATAATGGCAATACACATTCAGATTGTTTTATACTTGTATCAATGTGGACAGCAATTCTTCACAAATATGAACACACAAATATGAGACTATCTAAGCAATCCTAACTTGGTTTGTGATTTACTGTGGAGTTGATTGTTAAGAGAGTTTTATTTGACTTTATATTATATTTGTTATCATAGTTTTTCACTGTTTGTAGGTAGGAAGGGACTGCTTGTTAACAAGATTTACTTTGATTCATATTTTGTTGTTTTATCTCTAATTTCACTGCTGGTTGTTAAAAAAGCATATGTTTTAGACAGGCAAGCTCTAGCCATCCAAGGCACCTAGACATATATAAATTTATACAGACTGCAGAGGAAAATCCTGAAGATATCTAAAAAAATCTTATCTTGGTTGTGATTTATTTAGCTTTGCTGTTAAAAAGAAGTGTGATTGTGACCAATAGTGAGCAGAAGCTACTGCACACATGACATAAAGGAATCACACCTATTGTCTGGCTTGCAGAACTTGTATAGTCAGAACAACTTTACTGTACTTACTTTAGCATTTAGTTGTATATTGCTGATGTGATTTTTGTCATGGAAGTTTATTTAAGTTCTCTTTGAATTCGGTGGATATACTGATTTTGACTACCTTTTCTTTTGCGATATTTTATTCACTTGCTGAATATGAATTCCTTAAATGAGTATGCAATTAACGATTTGCTGATGCACAAATATCTTGTACAATATAATAAATGCTTTGCATATTTAAAGGTAACAGCTGATAACACTTGTGATCTGCATTCCTCGTGTCAAAAGTTGGATGATTTGCTTACAATTGTTAGACATAAATCTAGACTTAATGATGATGATTGTACTTATGCAATTGGCATGGCTTGGAGAACTGTTGTATCATATATTAATGACTGGACTGATGAACTAAATAATGTTAAGCACAGAACAACTAAAACATATTTAGGAAATGGTACGTCTATTTTCTACAAAGAACATTCAACCCTATGAAACAAGACGATGTCCCTGCCAATTTTGGAATCCTGGATTCAAAAATTCAGCAATCTGAGGATGCAGTTTGTTTAGACGGAAACAAAAAAAGAAAGAAAGGAAGAAGTTCTCAACAAATAACAAGGAAGAAAAAGAAACTGAAGACTGTAAAGGAAAGAGAATACGTAGTAAAAAGGATTCTGCTTTGTTATGTAACACACTGGTGACAAGGAATAAAGATATCTGTGTATCAGAAAACCCTCAGTCTACAGAAAAAGGCATCACCTTTCCAATGGAAAATCTAGAAAAAAGAGGTAAGGGGTAGGTGATAAGGAAGAAATCAAAATTGAATGTGGAAGGAATGAAGAACATTACTGTAAGAAAAAAGAAGAGAAAGACAGATGTTGACTACATGGCTCAAGCTGTGGATTTACAATACCAGCTGGATGAGAATTTAATACTCAATGAAAACAGCGGGATTAATAAGACTAATAGTGATGAAGATCTATCTTTCATAACAATTGATAGAGCAGAAATGATTGTATTAGAAGCTGAAGATTCTTCAGAGCTGGTCAGCACAGATATTCCTGTAATTGGAGATTAAGTTATTAGAGGAAGTGATACTTATATTTGCAGAGATTATAATGAACATTGAAAGTGTTATGCTTGCCAGGAGCAAGAATAGAAGATGTGGAAAAAATGTCCTGTTTTACAAAAAACAGTCCACTCTCTATGAAGGAGTCGGGTGAGCGTACTCATAGTGGTAACTTTGAGGGTTGCAGTTTATCAAGTGACTGGATTTTTTGGTCTCGAGTTGAGGTAGCGGAAAAAATGGATTATCAACGGCAGTTGAAATATGTTATAGGATCTGCTCCAGGTAGTTCCCCTCAAATAAAAACCTGAAAGGACGCTACCCTGCAGAACCTCTGCCTGATAATATTATACTGAAACCAGCCAACTGCAAACTATCAAGGTAGTTCCCCTCAAATAAAAACTGAAAGGATGCTACCCTGCAGAACCTCTGCCTGAGAATATTATACTGAAACCAGTCCACTACAAATTACCAAGGTAGTTCACCTCAAATAAAAACCTGAAAGGATGCTACCCTGCAGAACCTCTGCCTGAGAATATTATACTGAAACCAGCCCACTACAAACTACCAAGGTAGTTCCCCTAAAAAAAAACCTGAAAGGACACTACCCTGCAAAACCTCTGCCTGAGAATATTATAATGAAACCAGCCCACTACAAACTACCAAGGTAGTTCCCCTCAAATAAAAACCTGAAAGGACGCTACCCTGCACAACCTCTGCCTGAGAATATTATACTGAAACCAGCCCACTGCAAACTACCAAGGTAGTTCCCCTCAAATAAAAACCTGAAAGGACACTATCCTGCAGAACCTTTGCCTGGGAATATTATACTGAAACCAGCCCACTACAAACTACCAAGGTAGTTCCCCTCAAATAAAAACCTGAAAGGACACTACCCTGCAAAATCTGCCTGAGAATATTATACTGAAACCAGCCTGCTACAAACTACCAAGGTAGTTCCCCTCAAATAAAAACCTGAAAGGATGCTACCCTGTGAAATCTGCCTGAGAATATTATACTGAAACCAGCCTGCTACAAACTGTCAAGGTTAAGTGTTATTACCTTAATCAACTTTAAATTGTAATTTACTGTTCTGGGTCTAAAGCGCCTATAGTTTGTCCCCATAACAAATTGTCTTACTCCTAATTCCTAATAAATACTAGTCTAACCCCTGCTCTCTAATTCAGCGTTTATAACCTTAATACCCTGAAAAGTATATTACACCACAGCAACAACCCCAAAAAATTATACTAAACTACAGCTAAGCTACGGATATTGAAATAAAGAGCTTTGACCCACTATATATTTACCTTACGGCTTTAGGAAGCCTTAAGATGCCTTGTACCCTGGATATGCCTCAACTCCTCCCCTGCATAGCGACGTATGCAAGGTTTTATATCCAGCTACTGGAACTACCATTTTCAAATGCCTGGTGCTACTAGACCCAGTCAGCAGCCTTGTCTCCCACATGGTATGTTGTTTGTTTAAGCTGAGTATTTTTGTTAGATTTTGTGTCTCTGTACCAAGCCACTTTCAGCTAACAGGATGATATGTCTTTAGTTGGGTACTGTTACTGCATTGGTTCCCTTTTAGTACCTATTTTTGTTAAATGACAGTTAACTTGTGTGTTCAGAACTGCTTTCACTGTGCTAGTGTAATACCTGCTTGCTTAAAAGACAGTGGAGTAGTCAGTAGATTGAATGTTAAAGCGTAGCAAAAATTTCTTATGTTAGTGTTGCATTTCATTTAATGAAGCTAATATAGCGTTCACAGAACTTGTAGCTTACCATATATATGGTAACTAATGTGAACGGTAGCTGCTCTGTAAAACATAATTTGTTGCATCATAACCTGTTGTGATTGAAGTGAAAGCCGACCTAACAGGACTGCATTTGTGCTAAGAAATAACCTGATGAAAAGGCTGTTTTGGCTGCTACGTGTCTGCGATTAGTACAATTGTTTGTCTGATATCCCTAAAGCAGAACTCTACTCAAGGTTACCGACGTACTCAGTAATGCCTGCTCCCAGGGACTGTAAAATAGTAATACATTGGCTCCTAAGCCAGCTACTTATTCTTTCTTTAATTTACTCTCATTTTTAGGTAGTTTCCCGCAAATAAAAACCTGAAAGGACGATACCCTGCAGAACCTCTGCATGAGAATATTATAATGAAACCAGCCCACTACAAACTACCAAGGTTAAATGTTATTACCTTAATCAACTTTAAATTGTAATTTGCTGTTCTGGGTCTAAAGCACCTATAGATTGTCCCCCATAATAATTGTCTTATTCCTAATTCTAAGTCAATACTAGTCTACCCCCTGCCCTCTAATTCAGTGTTTCTAACCTTAATACCCTGAAAACTATATTACACTACAGCAACCACCCAAAAAATTATACTAAACTACAGTTAAGTTACAGCTATTGATATAAAGAGCTTTGTAAGAAACCTTGTACTCTGCATAAGCCCCGCTGCACTCAGGCTGTCCCCAATTTCCACCTGCCCCCAGTACCACTAGATTTATAGTCATAAATCCACATTCCCCCAGTTACTAGATCCTATCAACTTACATCTGTCATAATTTCTCTCACCGCTACCCCACTACCTCTAATTCTACCACTTTATCCTCTGCTGTTGTATCACTCAAGTAATACAGTTTGTTTAACTCACACGCTCCATTACACACAATGCTATATGCCTCTTTACTGCCCCTTTTATATACGCCTCTTTACTACCCCTTTTGCTTGCCCCAGACCCCCTTAGCTTGTATGAAAACCAGTTTCTCACTGGATTTCAGTACCCAAAAAGCCACACTATCACCCCAGCTGTAAGTCCTTGCACCTTTTACCAGTCACACAGTACCATGCCCAGCCCCACAATCTGTTCACTCTATCAACATACCAATCCCAGATACATTAGCTCCAGATCTAAACACTACCATAAACATATAAATAAATTCCTGAAATTTATCTCTAGGTTTAAACTTAACCTCACACTTGGTGGTGATATCCATCCAAACCCTGGCCCATCCAATCCAGATAAACTTACCCCCCCCCCCCACTTGCAATCCAAGTAATAAACCTACAATTAATAAGCCATCTAAATCTCTCCTGGCCTGTCATCTCAACATTAGAAGTATAAACAACAAGGTACATGAACTGCATGCTCTCCTGGCTGTCCACTCCCCTGAGATACTCTGTTTATCTGAAACCTGGTTAAAACCTAACACCACAGATAATGAAGTGTTACCACCTGGGTAAAACATACTCAGGCTATATTGTGCATCCAGGAAGGGAGGTGGGGTAGCTGGTCTCTATAAATCTGTATTAAATGTCACCAGTGAGTTATACAACCACCTCAGATTAATAACTCAGAGATTCTTGCCACCAAATTGCAACTTAATAAAAATAAATGTATCAATATCAGCTGTATGTACATTCCCCCAGGAAATAATATATCTATACTCAAAGATACACGTCACTGGCTATCATGTAACTACCCCCAAGAAACCATACTACTCAGAGATCTTAACATAGACTGGAACACCTGTTCCTCAGAATCCCCAACCACCCATGTTAACCTGCATGCATTTACACAAATCATAACCACCCCTACCAGGATAGGTAAACTTAACCATAAAGAAAGCTTACTTGATTGGATACTTATCAATAGTCACCCCCAACTGTACACCTCTGGGACCCTCCCTGGTGAATTAAGTGATCAACTTCTCACCTATATAATTAAGCATAAAGCCATTTACCCCCATCAACCCATACTTAGAATAGTAAGAAACAAAAATAAATTTAACCCTGCCAAATTCTGACAGGAGCTAAACTCGTGTAAATGGTCAATTCTAAAATACCTCCCCTTAGAGGAAGCAGTTGTATACTTCAACAACAAATTCCTTGAGATCCTTGATTCTCACGCACCTGTTCGTGCAATAAGAACAAAGGCAAAAACTGTGTCATGGCTTTCCAAAGAGTCCAAACTAAAAATCACCCTTAGAAACAAAGCATGGGCATTATGGCATACCACAAAAGACCCCCAAGATCACATTAAATATAGGCAATCAAGGAATGAGACTAAAAAATCCATTTTACAAGACAAAAAAAAAACTATTACTATAATCTACAGCAAATAAATCAAAACAACCCTCAGGAGTTTTGGGCAGGTTTAAATAAACTATTACAAAAAACCTCCACCCCGACCCCTGCAGCAACCATTGATAAACCACCTGAGGAGGTTTCAGACAGTTTTAACTCATTCTTCGCTGAGACAATCCAAGCCCTAGCTAGCCAACTGCCATCAAGCTCCCCTGGCCCTGAGGACACCACCCCTAGTAACCAACTCTCATTGAAATTCCAACCAATTGCCACTTCACTTATCCATACCTTGAGCATAAAATTAAAACCAACTACACTCTCTGCTAATCTACTCTCTGCCGAGTATCTACAAAAAGCAGCTGATGCCATTGCCTTTCCTATTGCAATACTAATCAATTGAACCACAGTAGAAGCCAAACTCCCCACCATCTGGAAAATATCCAATTTAATCCCATTTCACAAAGGGGGTAGCTCTACTGAACTGCCTAATTATAGGTCAATAGCTATATTATCTCCATTTGCAAAGATTATGGAAAAATGTATTCATAGACAACTGCACCACCTAATTCAGAATAACCTTATGGCAGACTGCCAGCACGGCCTCTGACCTCACCACAGCACTACTTCAGCCCTCCTAGCCTTCTCTAACACCATAAACCATAATCACAACCATAATAAAATATCCTCTGCCCTCTTCTTGGATCTCTCCAAGGCATTTGATATAGTTTATCACCAACTTCTAATCCATACCCTGAAAACATTCTGTCTAGATACTAAAGCCTTTCAATGGGTTCAATCTTATCAGAGTGGCAGACAGCAGGCTGTCCTTTGGCAAAACAAACTATCTAACCCCTACCCAACTCCCTTGGTGTACCCCAGGGTTCTATTCTAGGGCCCCTTCCGTTCTCCATTTTCATCAATGACCTTTATACTGTTATCCCAAAGGTCAGCTGTATCCAGTATGCTGACAACTCCATCCTGATCTTCTCAGCCACATCCCAGACAGAACTATGGTCAGCTACCCAGAACACCTTCAACATAATAGAAAACTAGCTTTCTGGATGTTGTCTGATCTTAAATCCCAAAAAAACAAAACTGTTACTTTTCTCACCAACTCATAAGTCCACTGCATTTACCTTTACCATAAAATTCAGTAATGGCACTATAATCTCCCTAGACACCTCTTCAAAACTACTAGATGTTATCATAGATAACATTCTTAAAACAGACCTGCATGTTAATCAAACCATCAATAAAAAGTTAGGATCACTTTACAGGATAAAAGCCTTCTTAACCCCACCTGCTAGAATTGCCATAGCCTGCTCTCACATACTTTCAACTCTCCTGTACACATCCCCTTTACTCCTTAATCTAAACAAGTCTGTTCTTAATAAACTCTCCATCTGCTACAACCACATAGCCAGATTTGCCATTTGTCTACCTTATAGGACACACCACTGCATCAATCTAAACCAGCTTGGGTGGCTAGAACTGCCCAGCTTGATCCAGTATAACCAACTGATTATGGCTTATAAAATCCTTTACAATCCAGACAATACTCCTGCACTTAAAAACATTATCACCCCCTATAACAATCCCAGGCCTCTTCGATCTTCTAACAGACTGCTAGTTCAATCTATCAAAACTAATAACTCAGTCAGTGATTCTCTCTTTACCTTCTCTGGACGTAGATCCTGGAACTCACTCCCAGCTGATATTACTTTACTTACCACCCTGAGTCAATTTAAGGTAAGACTCAAACAACATTTGACACTAAACTGGCTATGTCAATGTACCAAACCTGACTAACTCTACTCTAGTATGAGTTAAAAACTGTAATTTAGCTTAGTTGTGTTTCTTAAACTGGACCTACCCCAGTATTATCTCTAAACTTTGGAATTTGTACAACTTGTTAAGTATGTAACCACTGCATATACTGTATCTGTAATCTTAATTGTTACCTTGTAATCTTAATTGTTTTCCTTGGAGCTTTTCTCAATGGGCCTCCACTGAAAACGGACATGTATCCAGCTGGACTATCCCTGTCAATGCATGTAAAATAAATAAATAAAATGTGTAGAGCATCCAAGCCTAGTTTGGGGCACAGATGTTCTCAGACAGGATGGTGTGCATTTGTCAAGATCAGAGAAGAGAATTTTTGCAGCAGATATTTTGCAGTATTTGACAAACACTAGGCAGGATTATTGCTAGGTTGAAAATTTAACAGTTCACAGATAGCAAATATTTGATGCATCTCTGATGGTTGTTAATGCTACAAGCATTAATAATAACTTTTTTACTGGCAAATTTGCTATGTTCCCACACTAATAACTCAGTCGGTGATTCTCTCTTTGCCTTCTCTGGACGTAGATACTGGAACTCACTCCCAGCTGATATTACTTTACTTACCACCCTGAGTCAATTTAAGGTAAGACTCAAACAACATTTGACACTAAACTGGCTATGTCAATGCACCAAACCTGACTAACTCTACTCTAGTATGAGTTAAAAACTGTAATTTAGCTTAGTTGTGTTTCTTAAACTGGACCTACCCCAGTATTATCTCTAAACTTTGGAATTTGTACAACTTGTTAAGTATGTAACCACTGCATATACTGTATCTGTAATCTTAATTGTTACCTTGTAATCTTAATTGTTTTCCTTGGAGCTTTTCTCAATGGGCCTCCACTGAAAACGGACATGTATCCAGCTGGACTATCCCTGTCAATGCATGTAAAATAAATAAATAAAATGTGTAGAGCATCCAAGCCTAGTTTGGGGCACAGATGTTCTCAGACAGGATGGTGTGCATTTGTCAAGATCAGAGAAGAGAATTTTTGCAGCAGATATTTTGCAGTATTTGACAAACACTAGGCAGGATTATTGCTAGGTTGAAAATTTAACAGTTCACAGATAGCAAATATTTGATGCATCTCTGATGGTTGTTAATGCTACAAGCATTAATAATAACTTTTTTACTGGCAAATTTGCTATGTTCCCACAAGACTGATGTTGTTATTGTTTGCAAAATACGGTTAAAGAACAATGACTGGAAACCAGTTCTGTCAGGGTATAAATGTTTTTACTGTAATACACATTCTAACAAAAAATCAGGTGGAGGTGTTATGATAGGGATTAAAGATAGCATGTCCTCCCTGTGGTCACGTGGGTTTCCTCCGGGTGCTCCGGTTTCCTCCCACATCCCAAAGACATGCTGCAGGTGGATTGGGCACTCTAAATTGGCCCTAGGTGTGAGTGTGGGTGTGTGTGTTGCTTCTGTGGAAGGCTGGGTGCCGGGCTGGCAACTCGACACTGTAAAACTCCAGTGCCAATCATGAGTGGACAAGGAGATCCATTGTGGCAACCCCTAACCGGGAAAAGCCAAAAGAAGAAGAAGAATGAAAAATTGTGCTGTGATGTAATTTATATAGATTTAACTTCAGCATTTGACAGGGTCATACACAAAACACTGTGCAATAAATTAGTACAACTAGGTATTGATGTTCTCTTGATCAGATGGATAGTTGCATGGATTACAAATAGGACATGGCAAGTATCATACAGCAACTGGACAGGTGAAATCCTTGGTTACAGTCAGGGTGTCCCACAGAGCTCTGTCCTAGGCCCTTACTAGTTTAGATTGTATCTTTCAGACCTATCTTTTTCATCTAAGGTGTTCTACAGTCTATATGCAGACAACCAGAAATTGGTAAACTGATTATATTTGTTACAGATAAGGCATGTCTGCAAAATAACTTGACTAAATTTACCATTTGGGCACAGAAGAATAACGTGTTGATAAATACATCAAAAACTAAGCATACAATATTTGGGAGACATAAATTGAAAGGTGAATATTTAATACAGCACACAGATATTGAAACTGTAGACTGATTTAAGGACATGGGTATATGGGTAGATTAAGCTATGAGTTTTTCTAATCATGTCAACCAATTGGTTAATGATCATTATAGAACTATAGGCTGTATAAAAAGATTTATAAAGTCTAGGAAATCAAAAATAATGAAGTCATTGTTTGTTAGTTACATTAGACCTAAACTTGAGTATGGAATAACAATATGGAAACTGTATAAGAAAACAAGCATGAGTAAACTGGAAAGAGTACAGCATAAATATACCAAGGGCATCTATGGATGTGAACATTTAAGTTATTATGAAATACTAAAATATTTGAACTTGTGGAGTACCTCTTACAGATATCCAAAAGGAGACCTTTATTTATTTTATTTTATTTTATATTTGATTACTGGGTTGTTATCACTGGGCAATCAGGTGCCCATTTTCAGCAGAGAACACGGAGAAAAGCTCCACATACATGACAATCGTAAAAAATACAAAAGCTCCACATATATGATAAAATTACAAAAGTCAGAGATGAGTACAAATTAATAGAGCAAACAATAATATATCATAGCATAGTACGATGAGAAGTTACAGGTGTACAGTAGTAAAACAGAAAATATAATGTATTTGAGTAAGAAAATGCAGTAATATATACAGTTATATACATACATTTAAAAATACAATTTGTTATGGTAGTTTTTTTTTTTTTTTTACATGTTTGACCTTTGAGTAGTGCCAGAGGAAGATTTATCTGAATGATGGTATTAGGGCTAGCCATGGTCGGTACAAGTACATTGCCAGACGAGACTGAGGTGGGCTTTTAATTGAGTTTTAAAGATGGATCTGCTGCTTTGCAATCTGATATCTGGTGGAAGAGAATTCCAGATTTTAGCAACTGTGTAGGAATAGAGGGATTCACCAGCACTACACTTAGCTACTTCAAGAAGGGCTTTGTTTGTGGATCTTGGTTGGTGAGCAGAATTGTGAAAGTTTAGTAAACCTGAGAGATCAGGAATCTTGTTTTGGTGGCACAGCAAGTAATGAGCCATGGTCAGCTGATTATAGTTTAGTAAGTTGGTGAGTTCTAGCCAACCTAATTCTTTTAGTGAGTGACAGTGGTAGGAGCAGAAATTAGAGTTTGTTGCAAATGTAGCTATTTTATTATAGCACATGGATAATTTGTGTAGGTCTGTCTTGTTAAGGTTTGATAATACAGGAGATGCATAAAGCAATGTAGAGAGAAGGTGAGTTCTGGATATAGTAATTTTGGTGTTTTTGGTTAGATAGTTTTTGCAGCAGTATAGGGGTTCCAAGTATTTTTATGGACTTTGGATATGGTTTGTGCTATATGTTTGTCAAACTTTAGGTTTTGGTCAAGTATTACACCAAGACGTTTAGCTTGTGATACTGGGGAGATATTGGTGTTATAGCTTGTGATACTGGGGAGATTTGGGTGTTATAGCTTGTGATACTGGGGATATTTTGGTGTTATAGCTCATGATACTGGGGAGATATCAGTGTTATAGCTTGTGATACTGGGGAGATATTGGTGTTATAGCTCGTGATACTGGGGAGATTTGTGTGTTATAACTTGTGATACTGGGGAGATATTGGTGTTATAGCTTGTGATACTGGGGAGATATTGGTGTTATAGCTCGTGATACTGGGGAGATATTGGTGTTATAGCTTGTGATACTGGGGAGATATTGGTGTTATAGCTCGTGATACTGGGGAGATATTGGTGTTATAGCACGTGATACTGGGGAGATATTGGTGTTATAGCTCGTGATACTGGGGAGATATTTGTGCTATAGCTCGTGATACTGGGGAGATATTGGTGTTATAGCTCGTGATACTGGGGAGATATTGGTTTTATAGCTCGTGATACTGGGAAGATATTGGTGTTATAGCTCGTGATACTGGGGAGATATTGATGTTATAGCACGTGATACTGGGGAGATATTGGTGTTATAGCTCATGATACTGGGGAGATATTGGTGTTATAGCTCATGATACTGGGGAGATATTGGTTTTATAGCTTGTGATACTGGGGAGATATTGGTGCTATAGCTTGTGATACTGGGGAGATTTGTGTGTTAAAACTTGTGATACTGGGGAGATATTGGTATTATAGCTTGTGATACTGGGGAGATATTGGTGTTATAGCTCGTGATACTGGGGAGATATTGGTGTTATAGCTTGTGATACTGGGGAGATATTGGTGTTATAGCTTGTGATGCTGGGGAGATATTGGTGTTATAGCTTGTGATACTGGGGAGATAATGGTGTTATAGCTTGTGATATTGGGAGATACTGGTGTTATAGCTTGTGATACTGGGGAGATATTGATGTTATAGCTCGTGATACTGGGGAGATATTGATGTTATAGCTCGTGATACTGGGGAGATATTGGTGTTATTGCTTGTGATACTGGGGAGATATCGGTGTTATAGCTGGTGATACCGGGGAGATATCCGTGTTATAGCTCGTGATACTGGGGAGATATCGGTGTTATAGCTTGTGATACCGGGGAGATATTGGTGTTATAGCTTGTGATACTGGGGAGATATTGGTGTTATAGCTTGTGATACTGGGGAGATATTGGTGTTATAGCACGTGATACTTGGGAGATATTGGTGTTATAGCTTGTGATACTGGGGAGATATTGGTGTTATAGCTTGTGATGCTGGGGAGATATTGGTGTTACAGCTCATGATACTGGGGAGATAATGGTGTTATAGCTCATGATACTGGGGAGATATTGGTGTTATAGCTTGTGATGATGGGGAGATATTGGTGTTATAGCTTGTGTTACTGGAGAGATATTGGTGTTATAGCTTGTGATACTGGGGAGATATTGGTGTTATAGCTTGTGATACTGAGGATATATTGTTGTTATAGCTTGTGATACTGGGGATATATTGGTGTTATAGCTTGTGATACTGGGGAGATATTGGTGTTATAGCTTGTGATACTGGGGAGATATTGGTGTTATAGCTTGTGATACTGGGAAGATATTGGTGTTATAGCTTGTGATACTGATGAGATATTGGTGTTATAGCTCGTGATACTGGGGAGATAGTGGTGTTATAGCTCGTGATACTGGGGAGATATTGGTGTTATAACTTGTGATACTGGGGAGATATTGGTGTTATAGCTTGTGATACTGGGGAGATATTGGTGTTATAGCTTGTGATACTGGGGAGATATTGGTGTTATAGCTTGTGATACTGGGGAGATATTGGTGTTATAGCTTGTGATACTGTGGAGATATTGGTGTTATAGCTTGTGATACTGGGGAGATATTTGTGTTATAGCTTGTGATACTGGGGAGATATTGGTGTTATAGCTTGTGATACTGGGGAGATATTGGTGTTATAGCTCATAATACTTGGGAGATATTGGTGTTATAGCTTGTGATACTGGGGAGATATTGGTGTTATTGTGATGCTGGGAAGATATTGGTGTTATAGCTCGTGATACTGGGGAGATATTGGTGTTATAGCTTGTGATACTGGGGAGATATTGGTGTTATAGCTTGTGATCCTGTGGAGATATTGGTGGTATAGCTTGTGATACTGGGGAGATATTGGTGTTATAGCTTGTGATACTGGGGAGATATTGGTGCTATAGCTTGTGATACTGGGGAGATATTGGTGCTATAGCTTGTGATACTGGGGAGATATTGGTGTTATAGCTTGTGATACTGGGGAGATATTGGTGTTATAGCTTGTGATACTGGGGAGATATTGGTGTTATAGCTTGTGATACTGGGGAGATATTGGTGTTATAGCTTGTGATACTGGGGAGATATTGGTGTTATAGCTTGTGATACTGGGGAGATATTGGTTTTATAGCTTGTGATACTGGGGAGATATTGGTGTTATAGCTCATGATACTGTGGAGATCTGGGTGTTACTGGCAGAACTGATAGAGAAAAGAGCAGAGGAGCCAATAGTTGTGGTGGGTGGGAAAGCATAAGTTGAGCCTTTTTGGGGTAAGTATTAGTTGTGAGTTTTTCACCAGTTTTTGATATTGGAGAAGGCCTCTTAGGTTTTAGTTTGAAGTGTCTGGAGTGTGGGGGCTGAGCAGATCAGTGTAGTATCATCTGCATATTGGACTATTGTATATTGCTGGGTGGTGGTGTGGGGGGGTGTTTGTAAAGATGTTAAATAGTATTGGTCCCAGTATGGATCCTTGTGGTACACCTACTGTTACTGCGAGAAAGTAGGAGAGGGAATTATGCCACTTAACTGCTTGTTGGAAGTTGGATAGGTAGTCTTGAAACCAGAACAACGAGGGCTTGTGTAGGTTGAGTTTGACTAAGATAGTAAGCAGTTTGCTGTGTGGGATACTGTATCAAATGCTTTGGACAGATCAAGGAAAGTGGTAGACCCTAGGTTTCCTTGGTTCCTATATTGATTGCCAGTGTTTGTGAAGGATATGAGTGCTGTGGTGGTGCTATGGAATGGGCAAAAGCTTTGTTGAGTTTTAATGAGGAGACTATTTGTAAGCAAATGTATCATCAGCTGAGAATGGATACATTTTTCAACGATTTTTGATGGGGTAATAAGATTGTTATGGGGCGGTAGTTGGTAAGTTCAGTTCAGGGACCACCTTTGTGTTAGGGTATTATGTAGGAAGTTTTCCAAAGGGCTGGAATTATATGCTCATTAATAGACCGGGTGATAAGTATCAAGATGGGATAAGCTATAGTACTACAGCAATTTTGAGGTACTCTGCAGGGAGTTTGTTGATTGCCAAAGTGGTGGGTTTTAGTTTAGTGAGGTGCTTGTATAGTGTGTTTGTAGGAACTGGTTTGAGAGTGAATGGAGGGTATGAGTTTGGGTTGCTGATTGGTTGTGGGAGAGTGCAAGGCTGGCTGTTGCTAGTTAGATTAAGGATGGAAGAAGTGATGTACTTGTTAAATTGGGTAGCTATCTCTATATTATCTCCTTTGATATTGGGGGGTGGGGTAGTGGGTTTGCCTGGTTGTAATACTTGGTTGACAGCTGCCCAGAATGTTTGGGGGTTAGTGGTATGTTTTACTTGTAGCTCTGTGTAGTGATTTTTTTTTCTTATCTTGCCTTATCTGTTTTTTTTTTTTTTTTTGCTTTATTACATAGTTCGAAGAAAATCTGCTTATTGTGATCGGTCTTATTGTGATGCCATGTATCCCAAGCTTTATCCCTAAGTTTGAGAAGGGTTCTTGTGTTTTTAGAGAGCCATAGGGCTGGGTTGGTTTCTATTCGAATTGTCCATAAGGGGGCCATCTGATTTAATATGTTTAAAAAGGTAGAATTGAAGTACTCCACTGCCTTATCTAGTGTGAGGGTTGCTAGGGGAGCCCATTTGCAATACCTTAGTGCATTAATGAAATGCTCAGGTATGACATTTTTTGAATTAATGATTTAATGCAAGGTGGTTATTTTAGTGGTTTTGAGGTGCTGTCAATATTAATGTGGGTAAATGGTCACTAAGGCCAGTTGGTATTGTACCATAATATTGGGCAGTAGATGAGTTGTTTGTAAGAATCCAGTCTAGTATGGATTCCTTGTTTGTATGTTTGTCAATGCGGGTGGGTGTTTGGATAAGTTGAGTATAGGAATACAGGTTGGTGTGATTAGAGGGGATAGTTATGTTGATGGATTTCCAGTCAATGTTAAAGCCCACTAGGAGGAGTGTCTCCTGTGGGAGGTTTGCAGATGTCCAGTTTAGTATAGACTCGAGAGTACGTATGTTGTCACCTGGGAGTATGTAAACACCCACTAGGTTTAGTTGCTTCTGTTGATTGATTTGAATTTTGGTGACTAAATTTTCTGCATTGTTAAATGTTGGGATTTCTTTATGTATAAGGTCTACCTTGAGTACAATCTTGTATAGTACCTCCAACTTACTACTGTCCATAAGCTATTCTTTAACCCTACCATATGCCCTGCTCTTTCCAACTTCCTACAACCTTACACTCTTAATAGGCCACTTAGATATTCAAACCTAAACCTTCTCACTGTCTACAACCCAACCCGCTCTGCTGGATGGCACCTCCTGTCCTTCTCCCTAGCCAAAAAATGGAACTCTCTCCCTCCTTCTCTACGAACTATTGAAAACATTAACAACTTCAAATCACATCTCCATTCGTACTTATTCTCTATGTGGAAGTGCAATTGCACTTTACCCACCTAGCCTTTGCACTTTACCCACCTAGCCTTTGCACTTTACCCACCTAGCCTTTGCACTTTACCCACCTAGCCTTTGCACTTTACCCACCTAGCCTTTGCACTTTACCCACCTAGCCTTTGCACTTCACCCACCTAGCCTTTGCACTTCACCCACCTAGCCTTTGCACTTTACCCACCTAGCCTTTGCACTTTACCCACCTAGCCTTCTTCTCTCCTCACTTTAAATCATATTCTCCCTACTTCCCCTTTGCCTACTACTTAACTCCTCTAGAAATTACTTCTTAACACCTCTAGAAATGACTCTCTATTCAGCATTATTTCTTGTACATTTCATACATATTGTATCTAGTTTTCTTTCCCTGTTCTCCTCTCCCTTCATTTGTACCTGTTCTGGCACCCAAACAAGACAAATTTTCTATACAAACTCTGGAATTTTTTCCTTGCAACATATAACCTATTTGCTAAATTACGAATGTACCAGTTCATGTCTCTATTCTACAAAGTATTTGCACCAGTTCATGTCTCTGTTCTCAAAAGTGTCTGCACCCGCAATTGCTACTATAACTTGCTTATCTTATGTATCTGCATCCTGAGGGTTACTTTATCTGAATGCTTAATGCTTACTATGTAAAGTGTAGCTTTACCAATGTACCAGTTCATGTCTGAATTTTGAATAGTTACTTAATCCCCAAACTCAATGTCTACTATAAAATGTGAAGCCTTACCAATTTACCTTTTTATGTCTCTATTTTTTTCTATACCCTCCATATCAATTGTATTTTGCTTAGATTATGTATCTGTATCATGAATTGTAACTTTATCCAATATCTAATGTTTTACTATATAATGTTGGAGCTTTTCTCCCCCGGCCTCCACTGAAAATGGGTTCTCGAGCCCAGTGGACCCCCCCTCCCCCACCGGTCACCAAACTGAAATAAATAAATAAATAGTATGGTGACGCCTCCACCTTTCTTGATAGTTCTATCAACCCTGATTATATTATAACCTGGGGGAAGTATCTCGTTGTCCTTAATGTGAGGTTTCAGCCAGGTCTCTGTAATGAGTGTAATGTCTGGGTTGTAATCAGAGAGAGAGTGGCATGTAGTTCATCAATTTTGTTCAATATACTTCTAGTGTTCATACTAAGTATAAGTAGGTCATATGGCTTTTTACAGTTAATTGCATGTTGAATGTTTGGACTAGTGAGGTTGGTAGTATCAGTTGTGGGGCCTAGGTTGGGGTGTATATCACCACAGATTTGGAGCTGTGTTTGCAGGAATAGACATAGAGATTGAATTTTGAGTAGACGTTTAGTTAACCTGTGGGGTTTGGTGAAAAGTATGGTGAAATTAATATATCTGGCTTTGTATAGCTCAGTGGTAGTGTAGTTCAGTAAGTGAGGTTGTATGCAGGAGAAGGTAGTGTTACTACATGGTTGGAAGGTTGAAGTTAGGGTTGGACTGGGGTGAAATATTATGTGAGCATTATGATAGCAGGTAATGGTGTAAAGTGTAACAAGGGTAGCTAGTAGTAATAGATGAGAGGTAAACATAATTACTTGAGGGTTTGCGGGCAGTGGTTTGGTTGTTGGTGATAGTATGAGGTATGTTAGGAGGATTTGGTGGGTGGAGGGTGGGAGCTTGTTAATTTTTGCAGTTGTGTTGTTGGTTTGGGATTGGTTGAGGTGGTGAGTGGGATGTGGGTGGGGAAAGTGGTCTTGTGTCTATAAACTTCCAGATAGTGGGGCCAGGTGGGACTTATGGTAGGGCAGGGGAGTGGAGTGGGCAAGCCCATATTAATAGTCAGCTGTTAGAAACCACTCAGTGAACATTAAGCAAAGGTATGCTACTTTGCACAGTTATTCTACTTTATACTGTTAAATTAAGGCAGGTGTAGACATTATCTAATTTTACCCTGAAATTCTTAAAAGGATATAAAATTAAAGCTGGAGTTAGTTACAGATGAAACAGGAGATGTAATGGAATGCAATTTTATAGATTTAAGTGTTTCACAAATGGAAATAGACTGTAGTTGGGGGGGACACTTATTGGAGAGAGTTATGTAGCTGTTGCTTCCTGCTGATGTACTTGGTTTGATTAAGGAACTATACAGCAGAATGTACTAATACACTAACTAACATTTGTTTAAGTTAGTGCAGTTAAGGTATTTTACTATCTAGACACTTGAAAGTTAAGCACCTACATTAGTTTTTAGTCTCTTTAGTTACACGACAGTGTCTGTGGGTGCCCAGGGTGCAAGAGAGATGTTTGAAGTTTCCACTGCTTGTTATGGGGGCAGAGACCCGCTTGACCCAATGGGTGGTTTGGATTACTGAAAGAAAAATACAAAAAAATGTAAGAGACCATTAGGTTAAAGCAGCACATGCTGTGTAACCAGTCAGACTGGACTTGGTCTAACAATAGTAAAGGTTAAACCAGCACATGCTGTGTAACCAGTCAGATTGCACTTGGTCTAACAATAGTAAAGGTTAAAGAAGCACATGCTGTGTAACCAGTCTGATTGGACTTGGTCTAACAATAGTAAAGGTTAAAACATTACATGCTGTGTAACCAGTCAGATTGCACTTGGTCTAACAATAGTAAAGTTCAAGGCAGCACATGCTGTGTAACCAGTCAGATTGCACTTAGTCTAACAATAGTAAAGGTTAAAGCATTACATGCTGTGTAACCAGTCAGATTGGACTTGGTCTAACAATAGTAAAGGTTAAGGCATTACATGCTGTGTAACCAGTCAGATTGGACTTGGTCTAACAATAGTAAAGGTTAAAGCATTACATGCTGTGTAACCAGTCAGATTGGTCTTGGTCTAACAATAGTAAAGGTTAAAGCATTACATGCTGTGTAACCTGTCAGATTGGACTTGGTCTAACAATAGTAAAGGTTAAAGCATTACATGCTGTGTAACCAGTCAGACTGGACTTGGTCTAACAATAGTAAAGGTTAAAGCATTACATGCTGTGTAACCAGTCAGATTGGACTTGGTCTAACAATAGTAAAGGTTAAGGCAGCACATGCTGTGTAACCAGTCAGATGGGATTGGTCTAACAATAGTAAAGGTTAAAGCAGCACATGCTGTGTAACCAGTCAGATTGGACTTGGTCTAACAATAGTAAAGGTTAAGGCAGCACATGCTGTGTAACCAGTCAGATTGGACTTGGTCTAACAATAGTAAAGGTTAAAGCATTACATGCTGTGTAACCAGTCAGATTGGACTTGATCTAACAATAGTAAAGGTTAAAGCAGCACATGCTGTGTAACCAGTCAGACTGGACTTGGTCTAACAATAGTAAAGGTTAAAGCAGCACATGCTGTGTAACCAGTCAGATTGCACTTGGTCTAACAATAGTAAACATTACATGCTGGACTTGGTCTAACAATAGTAAAGGTTAAATCAGCACATGCTGTGTAACCAGTCAGATTGCACTTGGTCTAACAATAGTAAAGGTTAAAGCAGCACATGCTGTGTAACCAGTCAGATTGCACTTGGTCTAACAATAGTAAAGGTTAAGGCAGCACATGGCATGTAACCAGTCAGATTGCACTTGGTCTAACAATAGTAAAGGTTAAGGCAGCACATGCTGTGTAACCAGTCAGATTGCACTTGGTCTAACAATAGTAAAGGTTAAAGCATTACATGCTGTGTAACCAGTCAGATTGGACTTGGTCTAACAATAGTAAAGGTTAAAGCAGCACATGTTGTGTAACCAGTCAGATTGGACTTGGTGTAACACTAGTAAAGGTTAAAGCATTACATGCTGTGTAACCAGTCAGATTGCACTTGGTCTAACAATAGTAAAGGTTAAAGCAGCACATGCTGTGTAACCAGTCAGATTGGACTTGGTCTAACAATAGTAAAGGTTAAAGCATTACATACTGTGTAACCAGTAAGATTGCACTTGGTCTAACAATCGTAAAGGTTAAAGCATTACATGCTGTGTAACCAGTCAGATTGGATTTGGTCTAACAATAGTAAAGGTTAAAGCATTACATGCTGTGTAACCAGTCAGACTGGACTTGGTCTAACCATAGTAAAGGTTAAAGCAGCACATGCTGTGTAACCAGTCAGATTGGACTTGGTCTAACAATAGTAAAGGTTAAGGCAGCACATGCTGTGTAACCAGTCAGATTGGACTTGGTCTAACAATAGTAAAGGTTAAGGCAGCACATGCTGTGTAACCAGTCAGATTGGACTTGGTCTAACAATAGTAAAGGTTAAAGCAGCACATGCTGTGTAACCAGTCAGATTGCACTTGGTCTAACAATAGAAAGCATTACATGCTGTGTAACCAGTCAGATTGGACTTGGTCTAACAATAGTAAAGGTTAAGGCAGCACATACTGTGTAACCAGTCAGATTGGACTTGGTCTAACAATAGTAAAGGTTAAAGCATTACATGCTGTGTAACCAGTCAGATTGCACTTGGTCTAACAATAGTAAAGGTTAAAGCAGCACATGCTGTGTAATCAGTCAGATTGCACTTGGTCTAACAATAGTAAAGGTTAAAGCATTACATGCTGTGTAACCAGTCAGATTGGACTTGGTCTAACAATAGTAAAAGTTAAGGCAGCACATGCTGTGTAACCAGTCAGATTGGACTTGGTCTAACAATAGTAAAGGTTAAGGCAGCACATGCTGTGTAACCAGTCAGATTGGACTTGGTCTAACAATAGTAAAGGTTAAAGCAGCACATGCTGTGTAACCAGTCAGATTGGACTTGGTCTAACAATAGTAAAGGTTAAAGCATTACATGCTGTGTGACCAGTCAGACTGGACTTGGTCTAACAATAGTAAAGGTTAAAGCATTACATGCTGTGTAACCAGTCAGATTGCACTTGGTCTAACAATAGTAAAGGTTAAAGCATTACATGCTGTGTAACCAGACAGATTGGACTTGGTCTAACAATAGTAAAGGTTAAAGCAGCACATGCTGTGTAACCAGTCAGATTGGACTTGGTCTAACAATAGTAAAGGTTAAAGCATTACATGCTGTGTAACCAGTCAGATTGGACTTGGTCTAACAATAGTAAAGGTTAAGGCAACACATGCTGTGTAACCACTCAGATTGGACTTGGTCTAACAATAGTAAAGGTTAAAGCAGCACATGCACATGCTGTGTAACCAGTCAGATTGAACTTGGTCTAATAATAGTAAATGTTAAAGCATTACATGCTGTGTAACCAGTCAGATTGCACTTGGTCTAACAATAGTAAAGGTTAAGGCAGCACATGCTGTGTAACCAGTCAGATTGGACTTGGTCTAACAATAGTAAAGGTTAAAGCATTACATGCTGTGTAACCAGTCAGATTGGACTTGGTCTAACAATAGTAAAGGTTAAAGCATTACATGCTGTGTAACCAGCCAGATTGGACTTGGTCTAACAATAGTAAAGGTTAAAGCATTACATGCTGTGTAACCAGTCAGATTGCACTTGGTCTAACAATAGTAAAGGTTAAAGCAGCACATGCTGTGTAACCAGTCAGATTGGACTTGGTCTAACAATAGTAAAGGTTAAAGCAGCACATGCTGTGTAACCAGTCAGATTGGACTTGGTCTAACAATAGTAAAGGTTAAAGCAGCACATGCTGTGTAACCAGTCAGATTGGACTTGGTCTAACAATAGTAAAGGTTAAAGCAGCACATGATGTGTAACCAGTCAAATTGGACTTGGTCTAACAATAGTAAAGGTTAAAGCATTACATGCTGTGTAACCAGTCAGATTGGACTTGGTCTAACAATAGTAAAGGTTAAAGCAGCACATGCTGTGTAACCAGTCAGATTGCACTTGGTCTAACAATCGTAAAGGTTAAAGCATTACATGCTGTGTAACCAGTCAGATTGGATTTGGTCTAACAATAGTAAAGGTTAAAGCATTACATGCTGTGTAACCAGTCAGATTGGACTTGGTCTAACAATAGTAAAGGTTAAAGCAGCACATGCTGTGTAACCAGTCAGATTGGACTTGGTCTAACAATAGTAAAGGTTAAGGCAGCACATGCTGTGTAACCAGTCAGATTGGACTTGGTCTAACAATAGTAAAGGTTAAGGCAGCACATGCTGTGTAACCAGTCAGATTGGACTTGGTCTAACAATAGTAAAGGTTAAAGCAGCACATGCTGTGTAACCAGTCAGATTGCACTTGGTCTAACAATAGCATGCTGTGTAACCAGTCAGATTGCACTTGGTCTAACAATAGAAAGCATTACATGCTGTGTAACCAGTCAGATTGGACTTGGTCTAACAATAGTAAAGGTTAAAGCATTACATGCTGTGTAACCAGTCAGATTGGACTTGGTCTAACAATAGTAAAGGTTAAAGCATTACATGCTGTGTAACCAGTCAGATTGCACTTAGTCTAACAATAGTAAAGGTTAAAGCATTACATGCTGTGTAACCAGTCAGATTGGACTTGGTCTAACAATAGTAAAGGTTAAAGCAGCACATGCTGTGTAACCAGTCAGATTGGACTTGGTCTAACAATAGTAAAGGTTAAAGCATTTCATGCTGTGTAACCAGTCAGATTGGACTTGGTCTAACAATAGTAAAGGTTAAGGCAGCACATGCTGTGTAACCAGTCAGATTGGACTTGGTCTAACAATAGTAAAGGTTAAGGCAGCACATGCTGTGTAACCAGTCAGATTGGACTTGGTCTAACAATAGTAAAGGTTAAAGCAGCACATGCTGTGTAACCAGTCAGATTGGACTTGGTCTAACAATAGTAAAGGTTAAAGCATTACATGCTGTGTGACCAGTCAGACTGGACTTGGTCTAACAATAGTAAAGGTTAAAGCATTACATGCTGTGTAACCAGTCAGATTGCACTTGGTCTAACAATAGTAAAGGTTAAAGCATTACATGCTGTGTAACCAGACAGATTGGATTGGTCTAACAATAGTAAAGGTTAAAGCAGCACATGCTGTGTAACCAGTCAGATTGGACTTGGTCTAACAATAGTAAAGGTTAAAGCAGCACATGCTGTGTGACCAGTCAGATTGGACTTGGTCTAACAATAGTAAAGGTTAAGGCAGCACATGCTGTGTGACCAGTCAGACTGGACTTGGTCTAACAATAGTAAAGGTTAAAGCAGCACATGCTATGTAACCAGTCAGATTGGACTTGGTCTAACAATAGTAAAGGTTAAAGCATTACATGCTGTGTAACCAGTCAGATTGGACTTGGTCTAACAATAGTAAAGGTTAAGGCAACACATGCTGTGTAACCAGTCAGATTGGACTTGGTCTAACAATAGTAAAGGTTAAAGCATTACATGCTGTGTAACCAGTCAGATTGGACTTGGTCTAACAATAGTAAAGGTTAAAGCATTACATGCTGTGTAACCAGTCAGATTGCACTTGGTCTAACAATAGTAAAGGTTAAAGCAGCACATGCTGTGTAACCAGTCAGATTGGACTTGGTCTAACAATAGTAAAGGTTAAAGCAGCACATGCTGTGTAACCAGTCAGATTGGACTTGGTCTAACAATAGTAAAGGTTAAAGCAGCACATGCTGTGTAACCAGTCAGATTGGACTTGGTCTAACAATAGTAAAGGTTAAAGCAGCACATGATGTGTAACCAGTCAAATTGGACTTGGTCTAACAATAGTAAAGGTTAAAGCATTACATGCTGTGTAACCAGTCAGATTGGACTTGGTCTAACAATAGTAAAGGTTAAAGCAGCACATGCTGTGTAACCAGTCAGATTGGACTTGGTCTAACAATAGTAAAGGTTAAAGCAGCACATGATGTGTAACCAGTCAAATTGGACTTGGTCTAACAATAGTAAAGGTTAAAGCATTACATGCTGTGTAACCAGTCAGATTGGACTTGGTCTAACAATAGTAAAGGTTAAAGCAGCACATGCTGTGTAACCAGTCAGATTGGACTTGGTCTAACAATAGTAAAGGTTAAAGCAGCACATGCTGTGTAACCAGTCAGATTGGACTTGGTCTAACAATAGTAAAGGTTAAAGCAGCACATGCTGTGTAACCAGTCAGACTGGACTTGGTCTAACAATAGTAAAGGTTAAGGCAGCACATGCTGTGTAACCAGTCAGATTGGACTTGGTCTAACAATAGTAAAGGTTAAAGCAGCACATGCTGTGTAACCAGTCAGATTGGACCTGGTCTAACAATAGTAAAAGTTAAAGCAGCACATGCTGTGTAACCAGTCAGATTGGACTTGGTCTAACAATAGTAAATAACAAAAACATCAGGAATGGTAATGTGTGTTACTGCATCAGCACCTGATAACATAAGTCTGTTCTTGTGGCAACATCCAAAAGTAAAATGTGAATAATACATGAAGCAGTTCTCTACTGCATCAAGCAAGACACACTTTCAACACGTTTTAAACAGTAGTCAGTGCAGTTAGACAGAGCAGTTAAATGCAATATTTGAAATAACCTTTCTGGCTCTATAACAGTAAACAAGGAAAACAGAACATAAATAAAATAAAGCAGTTTTCTGCTACATTAAGCAAGTTACACTTTCAACATGTTTTAAACACTAGTCAGTGCGGTTAGACAGGACAGTTAAATACAATATCTGAAATAACCTTTCTGGCTCTATAACAGTAAACAAGGAAAACAGAACATATCTAGGTGCATATGTGACAGCAGTTCATTAAGTTGAAATATCTAAAGGCATCCTGCTGTGTTAAAAAGCAGAAAAAATAGTATAAGCTGTTGTAATAAAGAATTGGGTATAAAACCACAATGTACAGCATACCTTGAATGAAAAAACTTACATGAGGATGATTTCACACCAGAGGAGACAAACAGCTGCTGTGGGATTTAAAAACAAAACAAAACAAAATGGCACCCTGGGTTTAAATTACCTCAGGCTGTCCAATACAGAACAAGAGCTGGAAGAGGGCGGGGTAAAGACTACAGGGAAGGAGAAGGATAGCCAATGGGTAAATGAGCTCTACAGACACTCACTGTGAAGTGCAAGAAAAACAGAAACCACTCAGTTAACTTTAAGCAAAGAGATGCTACTTTGCACAGTCACTCTACTGTATACTGTTAAATTAAGGCAGGTGTAGACCTTGTCTAATTTTATCCTGAAATTCTTAAAGGATATAAAATTAAAGCTGGGGTTAGTTACAGATGAAACAGGAGAGGTATATAGGGCATTTAGAGACAGCTACCTCAGGGAATATTAGGGGTTATCAAAAAGTATTACAGAATCATCAGGCAACCTATGTAAACGATTCTATAGGAATAAGAAGTGTACTAATTGGTTGTCTGACAGAGTAGCTGATGCATGGAACAGACTACCAAATTACATTAAAGGAAGTACTAGTTTAGATATTTTTAAGAACAGCCTGGACACTTATTATGGGAACAAGTGTTTTGGTATATTGGCAGGGTAGAAGGGCATTAATGCTCATACTTGAAATATTTATATGTATATATGTAAATGTGTGTGAATGTATGTGACAAATTAAATGTGTAATGTACACAACATCCTGGGTAACAGCTGTATATGTCTCATTTGTGTTACATGCATTCCTTACAGCTGTTTGCATCTAGTTTGACAAGCTGTCTCTTCAAGTATACCCGCACATTATAAACACAACAGGAAATAGTACAACCATATTTTGCCCAGATATGTTAACCAGATCATACAATGATGATGACATCATCTCTATGACAAGGCAAATGTAAACTACAGAAGAGTGTTACTGTGTTACTGTGTATCCTACTGTCAGTAATTCAGTCCCTAGAGTGCAACTATTTTGACATTTGTACATTGCTACCCACCAGTTTCATACAGACCCCCCAACATCTTCTCCCAAACATCCAGTGATGATGTCAATTGCTATAAGTTGTGTGTGTTTGTGTGTATAGTCAGAAGAGTGTAACTGTGTATTCTACTGTCAGCAATTCAGTCTCATGGAGTGCAAATATTTTATTTCTTATTTATTTTTATTGAAGTTTTAACATCAAAACAGTAATATATAACATTAGAAATATAAAAATGTACCCAACTAAGAGAAGAACAATAAAACAAATATTAAAAAAAACAACTAAAACAACTATTTACAAAAGGTGTCTACTATACAATAAAAATTATGAAAAAAGAAAAAACAAGTAACTGTAATTGTTTAATTGTTAAAATATGTTTACTGAGCAGTTCTTTGAATTTCAACCAAATATATGAAGAGGTAACTCTAGATGTTCTTGTCTTGATCGTAATAAGTTCAAGTTGACATACTTCAGTTACAATGTTTACAAATTCTTTTATAGCATTAGTAGACTCATTTTCCAATTTTTGGTCATAACCTTTCTTGCTATTATCAAGATGCTCCATAAAAGAGGATATTTTATTCTCGTAACACAGTCAGGAATAGGTACATTAAATAAAATGAGAGATTTAGTTAACATAGATTTATCATTGAAAACAGCTTCTAAAACATAATTTATATTATACCAGTATGGCTTAAGCATCATGCAATCAAAAAACATATGTTGCCAGTCAGCTTTAACATTTAATTTACATCTCCAACATCCTATATCTTTTTTGTACATTAGTTTACTTTTATCTGGAGTAATGAAAATTATGTGCATGAACTTCCAAGTTTGGAGAGGAAGTAGTTTGTTTTGATGGTAATAGTATTAATTTGTAATCAATTTCACTTGAATAATTATTAACAGGTCTAAAATAATCCTAATAGCTTTCTCTAGTATTTTGTTGAATCCTTATTCACTTTATATATTTAGATAGAAATCCTTTCCCTATTGTATTCTGGTGTATTAGGATAGTTTAAAGGTCAATACATTTAGAGAATAGGTTCATAGGTTCATAGGTTCATTCTAGGCTATCTGCCTTAGGGCATTTATAAGCCTAGCCAGAATGTGTTTGGCTTTCGCCACCCATTTTAAATTTATTTTGCTATGCCCTTTTTCGAGGTTAGTATACTATGCCTCTGTCTAACAGTGACACAGAAGTGATACCCGGGGTAAACCTACGATCTCCCATCCACTCATCAAGATTCCTCTTGAAGAGAGTCAATGAGGGACTCTGCCTAACCTGGACTGGGATTTTAATCCAGAGTGAAGGGAGCCTCTGGGTTATGAATCTGTCCCTCCAGCATGTCCTATTTATTTCAGTGCTGAGGTTCAAGTCTCTCGAGTGCGTAGCTCGATGGGATTTGGATTTTCTGAGGTGCAGCATGTCCATTAATTCCGGGTTGGACATGGCTTTATACGTCAGGCAAAGATCGCCTCTGAACAGGCGGTATGCCACTGAGTAGAGCTGGAGTTTCTTTAACTGGGCAGCATATGTCATCTGTTTGAGCCCTTTGATCCTCTTGGTGAGGTACTTTTGGGGTCTTTCCAGTTGCTGCAGGTGTCTGGTAAGGTACATGCCAAAAGAGGCATTATACTCAATTATGG
Organism: Protopterus annectens; assembly: GCF_019279795.1. Classification (NCBI taxonomy): domain Eukaryota; kingdom Metazoa; phylum Chordata; order Ceratodontiformes; family Protopteridae; genus Protopterus; species Protopterus annectens. The sequence continues at coordinate 773,010,218 of NC_056736.1, read as the reverse complement.
GCCTGATGAGGGATGAGTAAAGAGGCACGATGACCTCCCCTGATCTAGATGTGAATCCCTTCATGATTAGGTGGGCTATATAAAATGTTTTTATAACCACTTTGGCCACGTGGTTGTCAAATGAGAGATTGCTATCAACTTGGGTCCCCAGGTCCCTAATTACTTCTTCTGTACTTAATGGATTACCACCTATGTGGTAATTTGTGGGCACTTTGTTTTTGCCAAAGGGGATGACTATACACTTTTTGGCATTTAGCTTGAGGCCATAGCTCTGGCACCAGTTGTCTGTTTCTATGAGGCCCTTTTGGAGGATGCTTGTGTCGGCTGGAGAGTCGATTATGGCGCCCAGTTTTCTCTTGGTTGGTTGCATTAAATTAATCTTATGTTCAACTAATTGTCTACGATTTTGAAATTCTAGCTAAACATCTCTGTTTAAATCAAACTTATCTATACTATGATCAATAGTTTGTAATTTCCCACTATCCAACAACTGATAACAGCATATCAAATTTTTATCCTTAAATGTAATCATTGTTGACAGGTCGAATGTATTAATATTTTTCTGAGTTTAAGCTATAGGAAATAATAAAAAGTTCCATGTTTTATATTCTGGGTTCTTGTAAATAAAGTTTTTAATGTTAACTAATATCATGTTAATATAATAAGAATTAATTGGGTTGTTTTTACTTTTTGAGAAATAGTCGTTTAGTAGCCAGAGAAAATTATTAATTAGTATTTTAGAATGATATGGTTTTATCAGATGATTAGATTTAAACCAAATGTTTCCTTTAATCTCATTCCACTTTTGGAACTCCAATACCATCAGATCCCAATCTTCAATGTGATGATTTAAAGCCAACCTAGGTTTATTGGGAAACCAAAGAAATTTTGGGAACAAAGAATTGTACTCATTTATACTATATTTTGGGGGAGGGAGGGATAAAGATTGTATTATATATAAAACTTTAGGAAGATTAATACTTTTAATTAAAGAAAGTCTCTCTTCCATGGCAAAAAATAACATTCCATTTATTAAGAATATGTTTTATGGTATGTAAATTATTATTATAATTAAGATTTTTTTTTTAATATTATCTTTTAAGGTTATCCTTAAGTAAGCACTTCTTTTAATCTTCTACAATGTATTTAGAAAATTTCTTATTTATTTTATTAGTATTACAATGTACAGGTAATATTTTAGTTTTATTTTCATTAAACTAAGTCCTGATTTCTTCTGAAAGGTGTCTATTGGATTAAATACACCACAGTGGTGCAGCAGTAGTGTTGTCACCTCACAGCAAGAGGTTCTCTGGTTCGATTCTCAGCTGGAGTGCCTTCTGTGTGGAGTCTGCATGCCCTCCCTGCATTTGTTTGGGTTTCCTCTAGGTGCTACAGTTTCCTCTCATGTTTCAAATGCATGCGTCTGGAGCATTTCTCCCTGGACCTCTGCTGAAAATTGGCTTCATTTCAAGTCAGATTTTCCCAGTAAACAAATGTTAAATAAATAAATACTGCAATAAGAGAAGAATTACAATCATTCAGAGTCAATAGGGTATAATTCATAAATAATTGTATTTTAGAGATTAAAATATTATTTATTTGCATAACTTTAATGTCTATATTTGATCTTATATAATTTGCAAATGGTTCCATAATTAAAGAGCAACTGGGACAGATGTCAACCCTGTTTAGTACCTTTAGAGATTGTGATTAACTCAGAAATATATAAACCTATTTCCATGTAGGAAAAATAATTTTCAAAGATAAGTTTGATACGTTGCAAGAAATTATTTGAAAAGTTACATTCCCCCAATACTAATAGTAGGCATTCCCAATTAACTGAGGAAATGCACTATTAATATCTAAGCTAACTAAATTTAGCTTTTCTTTTGTGTTATTAGCACAATCTATTTTTGTTAGCAATCTTTTGATATTATCATAGGAATCCCTGTTTAATATAAAACCAGTCTGATCATTGTTTAGCAATATAAGAAGAAATGGTTTTATTCTACAAGCATAGATAGCCATGCATATTTTATAATCTATGTTTAATAATGAAATTGTCCTATATGAAGATCATTGTGTTGAATCCTTGTCAGCTTTAAAATTGGAGATATAAGACTATATTTCAGGGATGGTGGAACCTCCGCTAAACCTTTACTATTGAATATAATTTCAGCAAAATAGTCAAAACATCATTAGACATCAGTTTATATAGTTCAAGTATTATACATTCATTTCCAGGAACTTTATTGGGTTTTAATTTATTACTTTGAGTTCTGAGTCCTGACATTGAAATAGGCTTATCAATTATTTTCATTTGATCTTCTGATAGTCTATTTGTAATATATGTTTATAAATGTTTTAATTACATTTTGTGTAAACATTGTTGGTTTATATTGATACATTTTGTTAACATTGGACATGAATACATCTAGAATATATTCTATTTCTGTAACTTTTTTACTACTAGGAGAATATAACTCTTTGATATGGTTAGATTTAATGATCACTTTTGTTCTAGTAGCTAATTGATGTATGAATTTAGGATTTAAAAAATAATTAGTTATTTTTAGCCTTTTCTAATTTATCATAGATTTATGTTTTAAAATTTCTAGGTACTTACTATTTAATATATTTATCTCTTCTGATAAGTTATTATTCCATTTTTGGCTGTCTGATTTTTTAACTTATCAGTATTTTCTTGTAACTCTATTAATTCCTTATCCCATTGTTTTCTCTTTAGAGCATAACCAGCTCATAATTTTACCAAACAAGTATGTTTTCAAAGAATCCCATACAATATTTCTGAGGTATTACCTATATTATTAATTTCAATAAAATACTGAATTTCTTTATTAAAGAATTCGTTAATTTTTTAATATTAGTTATATCAGTAGGAATCCTTTTAATAGAGACTAATTTAACCTTACATATTCTATTAGCAATATTTGAAACATATACTCTTTCTATTCAAGATTGTGTTCCATGTCTATGTGAGAAATTTGTAAACAAAAGTGAGTCTAACACTGAAAATGCTTTAATATATCTAGTATTAAATAAATCTATAAATTCCATTAATGATCTTGCTAAAGTGGGCTTCCTCCATTTACTATTAGTATTAGTATCCTTATGTAAAATACAGTTAAAAATCTCCTTCAATAATAATGCTTCCTCGTTAAATTTGAATTATTTCTCCCAATTAATATTTGACTATTTGTACTCTCATTCCAGGTATTCAATAAACATTAATAAAAGTATATAGTTTCCTTCTTATGGCTAGTGTCACTGAACAAAACATTCCCTTTTCATCATTATGTGTACTTAAGATTTTAGGTATTGACATAAAATTCTTCCATAATATAGCCAACCCCCTTTTCTTTTGTTTATAATGAGAACTAGTCAAAGCAAAAAATGCTTTGTGTTAAGTCAGTCTGTATCATAGGTTCATAGGTAGGTACTAGGCTATCGGCCCTGGGGCCTATACAAGCCCAGCCAAAAAGGTACCCTGGCTTTTGCCACCCAAGAAAATTATTTTCCTGTGCCACTGTCGAGCAGAGTCACAGAGGTGATCCCCCGGGTGAATTTTGCATCCAATCATCAAGATTTTAATTGAAGAGTGCTAATGAGGAGCTTTGTTTGATACAGATAGGTAGTTTATTCCAGAGTATGGGAAGTCTCTGGGACAGGAATCTATCCCTTCGGCATGTTCTGTTTATTGTGGTGACAAGGTTTAGGTCCCTAGATCATGTAGCTCAGAGGGATTGGGATTTCTTTAAGTGGAGCATGTCCAACAGCTCTGGGTTTGACATAACTTTGTATGTTAGACAGAGATCACCTTTGAGTAGGCGATATGTAACGGAGTAAAGCTGGAGTTTTTTGAGACAGTCTGCATAGGGCATCTGTTTGAGGCTGGTAATCCTCTTTGTGAGGTATTTCTGTGGCCTTTCCAGTTGTTGGAGAAGTCTTGTGAGGTACATACCAAAAGGGGTGTTGTACTCTATAATGGGTCTAATGAGTGATGAGTAGAGGGGAACAATGACCTCTTTTTTTCTGGATGAGAAACTTTTTGTGATGAGGTGTGCCACATAGAATGATTTCCTGACTATTGTGGCGATGTGATTATCAAAGGAGAGACTACTGTCCGCCTGTGTCCCAAGGTCTCTTATCACACTTTCAGTGTTAAGTATACTACCGCCTATGTTGTAGTTCATGGGTACAGAGTTTTTACCAAAGAGGATGACAATGCACTTTATGGCATTGAGCTTGAGACCATGGCTTTGACACCAGGCATCTGTCTCAGTGAGGCCCTTTTGTAGGATGTCCACATCATTAGGAGTTTTGATTATGGCTCCTAGTTTGCAGTCATCTGCGAACTTCGTTAGCCAAAGACCTTCTGTGTTAGCCTGTACTTCAGAAAAGTAAATACCAAACAGGAGAGAACCCAGGACTGAACCCTGTGGTACTCCACTTGTCACTGGTCTGAAGTCGGATTTGGAGTCTGCTACTATCACAGTGTGGGTTCTGTCAGTGAGCCAGTTGGCAACCCATCTTGTGACATAGAGATTTATACCTAGTTTAGTGAGTTTATCTATAATTCCAGAGTGGGGTATGGTATCAAAAGCCTTGGCAAGATCTATATAGGCTGTGTGAACCACCTTACCCTTGTCTACGGCTTTGGTGACTGCTTCAAAGAAGTCTATCAGGTTTAGGAGACATGATCTGCCTTTTACAAACCTGAACTGGGTGGGATCCAGAGTTTGGAGATTACCAATGTCTTTGTTTATAAGTTCCATGATGATACGTTTCATGGCCTTGCAGACCAGGCTCATCAGTTTAATGGGACGGTAGTTCCTGTGGTCCATGGTGGCTCCCCCCTTGTGGAGTGGGATAACCGTTGCTGTGCACCATTCAGCAGGCACAAAGCCTGAGGTGAGGCTATAATTGAACATGGTATTTAGTTGGGGTGGCAGTTCATTCTTTAGTTCATGTAGAACGCAGCCTGGGATGTTGTCTGGTCCCATGGATGCTGTGTTCTTGGCTTTGGAGAGTGTGGTTTTTACCTGTGCAGCCATGATTACAGGAACTTTGCATTCTTCCTGTATAGAGATGGGCTGTTTAGGGGGTGAGAGGGGGGTAAAGTTAGCACTGAACCTATCTGCCAGGATGTTGGCATTATCAGTTGGGTCTGTATATTTTCTTCTATTAAGTGCATTTCCTATAAGAAAATAATATGGAAACTGAATATCTGTAAAACGTTATTTAAACTTCCCTTCTTACAACCATTATTCAATCAATTGATATTGATTGATATGCACTTTAAGTAAGTCATGTTATAAATAAATGAAAAACAAATATACAAATAATACTCTCAAAAATTGTAAATAATATATTACTAATGAACCATTTCTATATGTCCTGAACTGCTTATTTATAAATATAAATCTATGATAGTTGAGATTATTAACTATAAACCTTCTATTAATAGTAGACACCAAAAAAGAAAAAATGTATTGTAAAGTACTAGCCATAAATTGTTTTTTTGCCCTCTCTCTCCTCATGGAATTTTAATACTCCTGGTTTGAATAACAATCCTACTGAAACACACCCACCTATCAATGAGTATACATCAAACATCTTTCTACTACTTTTTTAAATTATGATAAATGAAAGGTCTTACTTACTGAACAAAGTAAGAAAAAAGTCAAGTTCTATATTATATTTTAAGTTTTAAATATATGTTTACTTGTAATAATAAATGTAAAATGTTAAAATGTAATGAATACTGTAATCAGTTGATTCTGTTCAAATTTGAAATACTTATCCAGTATTATAATTAATCAAATCATCTTTTTTAATTTGAAAAGAAAAATGAATGTGTATGAAAAAGTAACAATACATACAACATTATTGTTATGCATTGTCATATTTCTAATATGTAACTATATATTATTAATGATGTGACAAAGAATTGACTATAGAAATTAAACTACAACTTCAAGACTTTCATGGCAAATATATACTGTATTTCAGAAAAATACCTCTTAACATTGAAACAAGTCAGTTTAGCAAACAAACATATCACTAAAACAGTTTATCCTCCATTAAATATAGTTAATCTATGAATATGGAAGTGAAACATTTAATTTACTATTTGAAAACATTAGAAGTGCTTACTTACACCAACTAGCAAAATAATCATTCCCATATCTTATCCTATGTATAAATTTAGTTTCATGTTCTTTTCATTTCAACCCACCCTATAGAAAACACCGATCTCTTCACAAGGAATCATTCACTAAAAAAATAATCATCCTGTATACCAGCTGAGAAAAAATACATATGAAAATAAGAATAAAACAAGTTTGAAATTATAATTCTGTTATATTAGGGCTTAACTTACTTCATTACTAAAGACGCTGTACTAGTATTATTTTTGAGTAAATACTATCAAGAAGCACTTTAAGTGAAAAGATCTCAGGGAACTTTCATAAATCTGGATGACACCTTCAGCTATCATATCAATAAGGTACATATGACTACATAAAGAATATAAGTCTATTATACTTTGTGTTTAGAATTAGAGTTGTAAAAATGCAATAAAAATGAATACTTTACTCATATTCATATGACAACAAGGAGGATGTCTTTAAAGTAGACTGCCAAGGTTCCATGTAGCACTCACTGTTTTGATTAATCTGGCAAAGCAGTATACTATAGTGCCAGCAAACCACTAACAAATCTCATACTAACTCTGATGCAATTGAGCATCTCTAAAAGAATCTTTTGTCTCCATATAAAAACCCGCAGAAAATTAATATTCAGAACAGAAACCCTCCAGCACTAAGCAGCACTAAGATATCAGATGCACTTAAACATGTCACAAAATATGAAGATGAAAAACTGAAAGCCAGTCAGTGTACCTAGACTTGAAAATATGCTGAGAAATATTGATTAAATTTACTGCTGTGGCTGCAAAGGCTGTATGAGCATTGATTGACAAAGCCGTTACTACACGCCACATCATTGTTTTTATTTTCTTTTTTCCCCTTCCTTTTTTCTTGTTTTTTTTTACTTCCTTTACTTTGCTTAAAACTCTTGAACAATGAAGCTGACAGGTGTAGCATAAGTACTATTGGTGAAAAATTGATGTGGCATTTACAATGTGAGAGACTAGTCCATATTTATGAAGTTCTCAGACACATCATGTATGGTTTCTGTGATGGTCCCCATTCTGGGCCAGTAATCAAGGAGCCTCAATCCTCACCACTGACACCGGTGAGGAACGGCCACTATGAACAAAAATGGATACACACAGTATTTTCAGATGCATCTGTATGGACAATGCACAGTTTCTCTTAAAAGCACACAGGGAGCACAATCCAGAACTGGGCTTGACTCTCTCACTCTCTCTAGGCTCCAAACAAGACTCCACAATAACCACTTTGGAGCTCTTTGTCCCTGTTCCAAGTAGATGACACACATACTTGGATATTTCATTTTCACACACACACATACACACATCTGGGAAAAGCTTGCACAGATTTATCAGCTGTGCGCCTCTGCCCAGACTCTAAGGTAAGTATATTGCCACCCAACAGCTACTCTAAAGCTCTTACAAGGGTACCCAATTATACTGAGCAAAATTAATACTAATACAAATTGTAGTGTTGACCAAACAACAAGGCGTTTAGGAGCGGCCATAGTTTCACTAAATAAATATAAGTATTCTCAAAGGTTAAAACATTCTCAGCCACAATTAATAATAAATAATAAAACACCCCAAAATACTAAATATCTATTTACAATAAGCAACAGAGTTTCAGGCACAGGAAATATTAAACTAACACAGATGGATAGATTCACAGATACAGAAAAACATTACTTAACTAATCTCTCTATATTTTTCTGACTGACTAAATAATTACTGTTCCCTGGTTACTTACTAAGACAAGCCAAGGTGACGTGTGTTGGGGTGCTTACTACAGCAAGGCAAGATGAGGTGTGTGATTGTGTGAGATATCTGTGAGAGATCTTTGCTGCCACATTCTGAAATACAAAGAGCTGTTGAAAGAGTTCCATTATATCTCTCACTAATATCTAAAGAATCATTTCAGTGCTGGTTATAGAATGACATCACATCTGGTCATCTGAATCTGATACTATACACAATCAGAGCTTTACTATGACCTGTTTCAGCATCTCAAACCTATAAAACAAATTTTAAAACTTCCAGTGTAGCAAAAGTGTAGTAGTCTACCTGTCTCCATAGGGGTTCCCCAAGGATCCATCCTTGGACCCCTACTCTTCTCTATTTTCACAAATAACCTAGCCTCTACCACCACACATGGCACACTCATACAATACGCAGATGACTCGACCATCATCTGCTCAACCCAGTCCCTACCCAAACTGCAAAAAGTCAGACAGGAAGCCTTTTCCTGTCTTGAAACTTGGTTATCCGATGCCCAGTTAATACTCAACCCAAACAAAACTAAACTACTCATCTTCCAACCCACCAAACATACTCAAAACAACTCTCACTTTAACATCACAGCAAAAGACAACACCACTATATACCCAACTGAACACACCAAATTGCTAGGAGTGGAAATAGACAATAAACTAAAATTTAACATTCACATATCCATGACCATAAAAAAGTCCACAAAAAACTAGGAGCGTTATACAGAAATAAGCATCTTCTCACCAAAGCAGCAAATATTTCAATAGCAAATTCCCACCTTATCTCCACCCTACTTTATGCCTCTCCAATATATACCAACCTAAGGCAATGCGATCTAAACAAGCTAGACCTTGCTACAACAAAATTGCCAAATTCGCCACAGGGGCATCCTACCATAGTCACCACTGTCTCTCACTTGCTGAACTGGGCTGGCTTGAACTCCCTCACCTCCTTCAATGGTATCAACTCTCACTCACCCACAAACTAGTAAACCATCCACTAAATGTCCCATCCATCCAGAATCTACTCCAACCCTATCGCACCACCAGACCATTAAGATCCAGCAACAAAAATCACTTGCAGATCACTAAAGCCAATAACTCTGCTGGTGAAGCACTATTCTCTTGCACCATAGCCAAATTATGGAACTCCCTCCCACCCACAATTACCTCCATACCATCATGCACCCACTTCAAAACTTTACTAAAAGCACACCTAAAAATATGCTGGCTATGCCCTTGCAACACCCACTCTAATATCACCCACCCCATCCAACCACTACCTTTCTTTCCACTCCACTAACTACCTTGATTATAGCAAGCTCAGATGCTCATAAGCCTAGTACTTATACAGCAGGAACTTCTTATTTTAACATTTGTTAATGTCTGTTATGTACTTCACAGATAAAGATTCTAGTTGTCTACTGATGTACTATGTTCTTCATCTGTAAATATGTTGTAATTGCTATGTAAATTGTTAATCGCTATGTAATCCAATGTAACTACTGTCTGTTTATTTTAACTGTGGAGCTTTTCTCCCCAGGCCGCCGCTGAAAATGGACCTACCTCCAGTCGGACACTCCTGGTCAACAAATATAAAATAAATAAATAAAATAATTAGTTCACCCCAAAGGAGAATACAATAAGATTCCTAGTCCTTGTTTATCCATACATGTTTGTCTTTGGCTGCAATCATACTTGTAAAATAAACTCTTTATGGCCTACACCTACCCATTTAATTTTCATTCTATTTTCAAAATTAGATGGACTGAGATTAACCTCTTCCCTTCCAGAATTGTTTATTAAAATATATGCATTTAATCAGTTATAATAATGCTGTCTGACATACATGTATACCTCTTTTCAGACCAGCAATTGATGCATTTTTAACACAAGCAACTTTACAAGTACATTTTAACACAAGCATTTGTACAAATCAGTGTGATAATCAAATGACATAAAATTCTATACAAACCTCTGGCTAACTATACTGGGATACGTTACACATGCACTGCCCTACTCTCTCTCCCCCTTTAAAAACACAAGCTAGTTTTTAAGTGACCCTGGAAAACATTGTTTGAGAGAACTAGGCTTGTTTGGGAACACATTAACCTATACCCTGTCCTGAGAGCCCATTTGCATTGGCATTGCTGACTGACTCCACTATAGTGCTGCACTGTCATGTCATATGCCTGTAACCCTAGGCTCCACCTTAATAACTTTGCATTTTACTGGCTGGCACAATGCAGCCATGTTAAGGGAGTGTGATCTATAGCTACAGTGAATTTCCTTCCATACATACATGGCTGAAGTTTCTACAGTGTCCACACTATGGCTAGACATTCTTTTTTTTGCAGCTGCGTAACATTCCTCCCTAAGTTGAGATATACAACTGGGTGCTTTTTTCTCTCTGAAGAACTCTGACTGAATACAGCCCCCCACCGCATGGTTCAAAGCATCCACCTGCACAATAATTTTTTTGCTGTTATCTGGACTGGGTAACAAAGCCCCTTTAAGCTTTTGGAATGTCTGCTTACAGGCTGGTGTGCATATTACATTATCAGGCCTGTTTTTCCTCATCAGGTCTGTGAGGGAAGCAGGTTTTGTACTATAACTGGGAAAGAACTTTTTATAGTACCCCTTTGTCCCCAAGAATGCCTTCACCTGCTTTTTGGTAACAGGGCAAATCTACACATGAATAGCTTCCATTTTGTCAGGTTTTGGACTGATCACTCCCCACTCTATGTCCCAGGTAAGAGACCTCTTCCATTCCCACCTCAAACTTACTGGGCTTAATGGTCAACACTACCCTTTGCAGTGTGCCCAGGACTGCCTTGTCATGACAAGGCTTCATCATGTTAACATGGTACAGTTTGTACTGCTGTCTACTGCCTAGCAGGTCTACCATGTAGTCAGCATTACTGACCTTCCTTACAACTTTGAAGAGTCCCTCCCTAGCTGCCTGCAGCTTATTGTGACTGACAGAAATAAGCATCATAACATGCTTTTGCAGAGCATAATCTCTGCCTCAAGCATTCCTGTCATACCAGACCTTTTTCCTCCTGTTGGGCTCCTGCCAGGTTGCTCTCTAAGCCTTGTCCTGAGGCATAGGACAAATGCTACAACAGACTCCTTATGGTCTTAACACTCACTTTCCCACTCATCATAAATCAAATCTAAAGTCCCCCTCACCCTATGCCCATACAGTATCTCAAAGGGTGAAAAATCTATGGATTCTTGGGGTACCTGTCTGTTTGCAAACAGCAGATGTGGCAAATATTTTACCACTCTCTCTTAAACTGGTCTGAAAATGCCTGTAGCATGGTCTTTAGTGTAGAGTTGAACCTCTCCACAAGACCATTCATCTGGGAATGGTAGGGGGGTGTCTATACGTGCTTCACCTCAATGCACTTCCACAGACAAGCTAGCAGGTCTGACATGAAATTAGCACCTCTGTCAGTCAGTATTTCTCTTGAGAAACCTACCCTGCTGAAAATCTAACAAAACATTTGCACCTTTTCTGCCTCAATGGAGGACAGAGACACCACCCCAGAGTATCTAGTAGCATAATCTACTACCACCAGGATATACTTCTTTCCTGTGGAACTTGGGGCACTCAGAGGCTCTGCAATAGCCATAGCTACCTTCTGAAATGGTTCTTCAATTACAGGCAAAGGTGTCAAAGGAGCTTTGACCTTATCTCCTGCCTTGCCACCTTTTGGTGGATAACACAAGTCCTGTGGTATCCTGTTACATCCTTTGTAATCCCAGGCCAATAAAAGTTCTGCATAAAATGTTTCTTGGTATGCATTATGCCCATATTACCTGCAAAAGGAATGCCATGGGCTATGGTTAGAATTGCTAGTCCCAGGCTCTGGACACTACCAACTGCTGTATTACCTCACCCTCTAGCCCTCCCTCAGTGGTACACTCTGTATACAGTAACCCTTTGCTCCAGTATACAGACTCCCCTCTTCTTTGAGAATCAGGTGCCTCCTAAACTATCTCCCTCAAGCCTTGTAAGATAGGGTCTGAAAGCTAAGCTTGTCTCAACTCTATCTTTGTGACCCTTCCCAGCTTTCTTTCCACAGGAAGCCTTGTTTCTTCTGGGAGACATGCCTCACTGCCAGTCTGGGTATTACCACTCACCTCTGTCCTTGCATTCATGGTGTCCACAGGAACATCAGCAGCTAACAGCAGCTGTGATTAACTTTCAGGCACAATTTTACAGGGTAGCTCACTCCCTGAAATAGCCACATTACCATCTCCAGATTCAGGTGTAGGGACTGTCTCAGTCTTGCTCAGGCTACCAGACTATCATACTTGTCTCCAAGCCTGACTGCATGTAACTGCATGCACACAAGGTACTGCATTATCAGAACCATTCCCTATCAAGACGTCTGCAGGGATATCATCAAACACACCTGCCTGCTTGCTTCCTTTTCCACCCTCCCAGGCAAGGTGAACCCTGGCCAAATGTATTTGGAATGGGGTCCCTCCTAAATCTCTGACTGAAGTGGACTGCCCAAGCAAGTACTTCTCCTTTTTTAACCAGGGCAGGCTTCACAATGGTTATGTCAGAGGCTGTGTCTGTTTTAGCAGTGGCTTGTCTTCCATCCACTAAGATAGGATACAAATTCTGTTGATAGTTTTGTACCCTTGTTGTCTCCAGAAAACATATCACTGGCGCTGTTATTCCCACTTGCTGGTTCCCTCACCTTTTGCTCCTCAGCTTGCTTCAGTGGACATTTGTATGCTGCATGCTCCCACTGGTTATATTTAAAGCATCTAACCCTTGCTCCTGGCCATGTACCTGAACAAGTGGCTTCCCCTGTTACTGGTGGAATCTGTTGGGGTGGTTTATGCTGCCCACTATGGGTTCCCTTATATCCATGTGCAGCATTGGGTATCCCCTTCTTGTGCAGTGGTGTCCTGCTTGCTGAGTAAAAAGCCCCTTTTCTCTCCAGCTTATCTGCAGAGTTACATTCCCGGTATACCAACCAGATTCTCATGTCCTCAGGCAAAGTGCTATGGGCTTGTTCCCTCACCAAAAGGTCTGTCATTCTTTCAAAAGTGGTGACCACACACTCACTCACCCACCTATGAAAATAAGTGTTTAACTTAGCAATATAATCACATACACTTTTATCTTCTTTGAATCTAAGCTTACAAAACAGTTTTTTTCTGTAAGCTTCAGGTGCTAACTTAAAACATTCCAATAAACATTGTTTAACTTCTCATAGTTGAAACAATCAGTATAAGACAATTTAAAAACAGCAGTTACAGCTTTACCATGGATTAAGGGGGTCAGGAACTATACCCAGAGCCCTTGGTCAACATTATACTGTTTACATACTCCTTCAAATATATAAATAAATCTGACAAAATAATCACCCTCTCTAAATTATGGAAGACATTTACTGACCTTTATTGCTTCTGGGGTTCACTTATTTTCTTCCTCATTACCTCCATGATTCTGGCATCTCCCTCTCATATTGCCCCTGTTTCTCATTTTCTTCATCCTCCAAATACTGCAGTATCTCATTCTCTATGACCTCCAAACTCCACAGTGTCTCTGCTGATTGGAATTTCATCTGTTTTACCAGCTGCAATCTCTCAGCCAATTCTAATCCAAAAGGTTTGGCCTCTAGTTTAAATCTCCTTAACTCCAGATAGATTTTAAGTCCTCTGAGTTAAAGTTGAACTGTCCTGTTTTTGAAGGCTGATCTTCCCCAGCATCAGACTGGTTGTCATCCTGGTTGCTGGTCCATACTGCAGCTCTGATTTAGGCTGAAATATTTTCCTCTTTAGTCAGGTTGTATGCACCAGTCATTTGGCTTCACACACCTTGGCCAATTGGTTCTTTGTCAGCTTGCCATAATCCTCTACTGACATCTTTGCCTGTCTTTCCTGATTAAACTAGACTAACAAACATAAATAAAGCTGTTGTGAAAATAAAACTCTGTATGGTTACCTTGTGGCTGCTGAGAGTACACAAATCCTTCAATGACAACTTCCCACAGGCTATTGATGTTCAATTAATATCCCACCCAGCTGCCACCAATATTGGATGGTCCCTATTCTGGGCAAGTAAACAAGGAGCCTCAATTCTCACCACTGATACTGGTGAGGGGCATCACTAGGAACAAAAATGAATACACATAGTATTTTCAGATGTAACTCTCTGCACCAAGCACCATTTCTCTTAAGAGCACACAGGGAGCACACTCCAGACCTGGGGCTGGACTCTCCCTCTCTCTTTCTTTCTCTCCAGACCCCAAACAAGACTCCACACTGGCAACTTTGGAGTTCCATGTCGCTGTTCCAAGTAGCTGACACACACACTTGGCTATTTGATTTTTGCACACATACACACACACACACACACACACACACACACACACACACACACACACACACAGACACACACACACACACGCACACACACGCACACACACGCACACACATGCACGCACACACACACACACATACACACACACACACACACACACACACACACACACACACACACACACACACACACAAACCTGTGAAAGGCTGTCACAGATTTACCAGCTGTGCCACTTTGCTCAGACTAAAAAATAATTATGATGACACCAGTCAGCTACTGTAATGCTCTTACAAGGGTACCCAACTATATTCAGTAAAATTAATACTAATACAAATGATAGTGTTAACCAAACAGCAAGGCTTTCAGAAGTGGCCACCGTGTCACAAAATACATAAAAGTACTCTCAAAGGTTAAAATATTCTCTAAAAGACCAGCCACAATGAAAAGTTTATTTTAATAATAAAAAATAAAATAAACTGAAAATACTAAATATCTGTTTGCAGTAAACACCAGGGTTTCATTCACAGGAAATATTAAAAATGACACAGATGGATAGAGTCACACAGATACATAAAACCAGTACTTAACTAATCTCACTATATTTTCCTAGCTGACTAAAGAAATACTGTTTCCTAACTACTTACTAAAGCACAGCAAGATGGAGTATGTTGAGTTGCTTACTACAGCAAGGCAAGATGAGGTGTGTGGTTGTGTGAGATATCTGTGAGAGATCTTTCCTGTCAGGTTCTGAAAAACAAAATGCTGCTGTGAGAGTTCCACAATTTCTCTCATTAATATCTAAAGAATAATTTGAGTGCTGGTTACAGAATGACATCTCATCTGGTCACCTGACTATGGTAAAATACACACCCAGAGCTTTGCTAAGATCTGTTGCACAGCTGAAAGCTATAAAATAATTTCAAAAACTTCCACCATTCCAGGGTAGCACTTAATTCACCTCTAAGGACAATACAGTAAGATTCATTGTCCTGGTTTTCTCAGACATTTTTGTCACTGGCTGTAATTAGATCTGTAAGATAAACTCTTTATGGCCTCAACCAACCCATTTAATTTTTAACCTATTTTCAAAATTAGCTGGACTGAGATTAATCTCTTCCTTTTCAGAATTCTCTGTTAAAACACATACATTTAATCAGTTATAATAATACTGTCTGACACACATGTATATCTCTTTTCAGGGTCTATATTATAACAGCAAATGCTTAAAATAACGAACGCTGTATAATCCACCACAAAAAAATGAAAACAGAAAATTCTGAACAAACGGAATAACAATTTCTTTCCCAGGAACAAAATTCACTGGTCTGCAAAAAAACCCCCCACAAAATAAAGTGTGGGGCTGTGCCCTCCACATGCCCCCTACTTAAATATACCAACTCTGAGATTGCACCATAGTGGAGGAAATGGCAAAGTCCTGAAAATGACCCATGTCTTTGGGATTTTGCCATTTCGACATCTAGCTTTCGATTAAACAGTGTTTGCTATATTAAGCATTTGCTTACTTAATAGGGAACCTTTTTTTTGGTCCAGCAGGACCCACCATTGATGCATTTTTAACATGAACAACTTTAAAAGTGCATTTTTAACACAAGCATCTGTACAAATCAGATTTATAGTCAAATGACATAAAATTATTTACAAAACTCCAGCTAGCTATGCTGGCATATGTTACATATTCACTGTCCCACTCTCCCTGGCACAGATGACACTACCTCATATTATCACACACTCTATGGAATTGTATGAATCCCACCACCACACTTCTATGACGTCAGTTTTGTCCAAGATCTAAATTTATCCTTAGATCTTTTTTTAAAAAAATGTTAATGTGCCTGTTTACATCTACCACTACAGCAAATGTCCTAAAATCAAAATAAAGAAGCAGTTGCAAACCACTTAGTCAAAATGTCCCCAGTGCAGACAGAACTCTTGTTTTAAGTAAATGTTCTGTTTTTTCTTTCATACTTGTGAAATCACCTCAGCTGTGTAGTTCAGAACAACCCCTCCATATATTTTCTGAAACAATTCCTCTCCTTATCAAAAGTAACTGTACATCTTAATTGTTTTGGATTTTGTAGAAAATGTCACCCTGCATCAATATTGAACCTTCCCTCATTATATCTTTAATTTCCTGTTAATTAATGGAATACTAGCATTCAGTAATGCCATACATATGAATACCTTATAGGGAATACACACTGATGTAAACCCAGCCACTCTGTAGCATCTCAAGAAAATTAAAACAATGAATTGCCACATCCAAAGTTCTTTATAAAAGATGTTCCTTTTATATGTTAACACAACAATAACATAATGAATACATGCATAACTACTGTCAACTTATCACAGGTAAAGTAGATAAATTGAACAGGAAGCTGACATTGTCAGAACCAAGCATGACAATTTATTTTTCCTTAGAGAATTAAAAAAAATAATGTAAACAGTCAAAAAAGAGCATATTTAAAGAACTGAAGGTGAGGAAGAAGTGCGTATGATGCGTATGAGGACATTACACTGTGGGTAGTATTATGAATCTAGAATGAGAAAACAGGATGTTGAAGGAACACAAATAATAATAATTAATAAACAATAACAAAGTATTGGTATTAAAAACTATATGTTTATTAAACCTAAAATATATGTTAGGTTTATAAAATAATAAGTTGTGTAGATGTTAATGATGATTTTTGACCAATGATGTTAAACTTTAATACAAATTAAACTAATACTTTGCTACCCTATGGAAGAGTGAATTCATGTTTTTTTTTTCTTTTCAAATCAAAGCTAAAGTAAAAAAAATAATAAATACAATTTGTCATGCAAAAAAAGAATATGCTGATATATTGATGTTGAATAAAATTATAACTTTTAAATTAAGTTATCTTTTAATTTCTCTTTCTTTTCATTATTTCATCCATTTCATTCAGCTTGTCTCTTCAAATGGATATTGTTCCAATCCATTTCTTTGATCTGATCTAATTTTTTTTGTTTTTAAGAATGATATAGCACAGAGTGTCTTCACATGATTTGATTTCATCAGGTAAAAATATTTTTAGTCTAACAGAAAATAGCAAGTTAACTTTAATCTGCCTTTTTTTTAGTTCTTTTATTAATAGTAATTTTTTTCTCTTAGTCAACACAGCAGGGAAGTAGTCATTATTGAACCGTATTATGTTGTCTTTTATCCTGACAGGAGATTTAGACCAAGCTGTTTTAAGAATTTGTTCTTTGTCTTGACATGAAAAGAATCAATAGTGAATCTCAGTGGTGGATTATTTTTCAAAGATGTAGAAACAACCAAAGATCTATGTGCTCTTTCTATATCATATGACATATGTTCAGGTAAATTCAAAGTCTTAGCGAGCCAGGGTATAAGAAAGTTTGCCATGTTTTCTCCTTCTATTTTTTCAGGCAAACTAAAATTATGAATGCTATTTCTCTTAGAACTTTTTTTCCAGGCCATCAATTGTATTTAATAATAAGGTATTTTTTTTCTCAGTAGAAATTCTATATTATTTTCATCTTCAGATTGCCTGCATTCCATGTCATTTAGAGCATTTTCCATTCTGGATATCTGGACTTTCTGCTGTTTTAAATTCTTGTGTATTTATTCCATCTGTGTTGAGCATTTCTCTTTAAAGTTGTCTAATTTGTTATCTATTTTGCTCATTTTTTTATTGAAAGTTTTTGTATATTAGAACAGAATGAAGTTCTTTCTTCAAAGATAAGTCATATCAGTTATTCTTTAGATGACTCATTTCAAGATTACAAGTGAAAGAAGTAACCACATAAACCTATAGTGCCCAACAAATGATCAACACCAGCTCCAGTAAAATGAACAATTTTAATTAAGGTAAATAAAAAACATGTTAAAAATATCTTGAGAAGGTTTATTAGAGTAATTACTTGCTGTAATATTAAAAACAGTAAAAACATATCCATATCAATAATACTATCTCTAGGAAACTTTCAAAATAAACATTTTTTCAAAAACAACTACTGTGCAATACCACCACAGATTAAGCATAATAATGTTTCATTTTCAGTACTGAATTAATTTATATATTAGTAAGAACAGATTGGAGTTTTTTCTTTAGAGATAAGTCATGGCAGTTATTCTTTATTTTATTTATTTAACATTTGTTAACCAGGTGGCACCTCATATATATTTAATAACATAGCCTTACATTGCATGTTGGCGCCCAGTGCCAGTTTGATTAGGCTCATAATTTGTTTATATCTTCCTGGAAGCTTTAAGGACTTTAAGAAGGGATATGATGTCCAAGCTTGGGCCTGGTAGGAACTTGTATAGATTTTGTAAATATTGTATATATTGTTTACTCATTAATCTAACTACAATGTCACACGTATTCATTCTCTCAATTGCTATAGGGAGGTGGGTATGCACGGTTGTAGGATTGAGGGGTTTTAGTGCCATGCCTTTGTTAATTGCTGCCTTAACCCTATGGTGCTTCAGTGCTCATATTATCTTCCTATTATTTGATAAAATCATTTGTAAACTTATACTTAACATGTTTAAAAGATGTATCAAAAAACAATATGGCTAATGATTCCAATATAATGACAGTGTCATCTTGGAATGTTCGGGGACTAAACAACTGTCACAAGAAAAAACTGGTAATGCATATTTTACTTAAATCTAATTGTAATGTTTGCTTTCTGCAAGAGACGCATCTACTAACTACAGACTGGGCAAATGATATGAGGAGAGCATGGATTAATGATATTGTTTCCTCTGGCTCGGTTAACAACTCGAAGGGGGTGGCTATTATTGTCAAAAAATCCTTTCAGATACAAGTAATATCAAAAGGGAATGACCAAGAGGGGAGATGGTGCTACTTCACTGGCTACGTTCAGCCAATAATTGAACCAATATTATTCCTTAATATTTATGGACCATGCTCTGGACAATCAGAATTTATTATTAAGATCTATAATCTCCTGCTTAAATTCCCGAACCACGTCCTAATAATTGGAGGAGACTGGAATACGGTCATTAACCCACAGGTGGATCGTAAAGGGAGAGATATTCATAGCAATACCATAACCTGTAAAGTTTTATCTGACATGATTGATGACTTTGGTTTGTGGGACCCAATTGCATCCAGTTCCACTGCTTTAGAGGATAGCCATAATCACTTTACTTATTTTTCTAAATGCCATCACTCGTGGTCCCGAATTGACTATTTTTTGATCTCAGAAGGCTTGAAAAATAAGAAAGTTAAGTATGCGGTCGAGCCCCGCTTCCTGTCAGACCACTCGAAGATAACTTTAGAAGTTAGTTTAACTCAACTAAATACCTCTACAACTCCTAACTGGTCTCTAAATTGTAATCTTTTAAATGATAGATCTCTGGGTAATGAAGTTAAAATGACTCTTAAAGATCTGTATGGTAATAAACAAGATGAACTTATCTCCTTGGATATTAGATGGGCTGCAACTAAAGCCGTGCTTCGAGGTATCTTCATTAAAAAAGCGAGCTTTCTTAAGAAACAGCGTACTAAAAAATTAGGGGACTTACAGGCTGAAATTGATAGTTTAGACAAAAAACTGTTAGATGGATACTCTGAGATCATAGAAAAAGAACTAATGAATAAACAAAAAGAACTATTTGAATATCATCAATCTAATCTGTCCTTTTGGGAATTTAGATATATAGCGAGATTCTCAGAATATATTCAAACTCCCTCCAAGGCGTTGGCGAGAATTATTTTGAACACGCCTAGATCCCCGAGAATTTCTTGTATTCAATATGAAAACCAGGTCTATAGATCTGATGAACATATCCTTCACCTTTTTCACCAAATATACTCAGATATCTATTCTACTTCCAGCCTCACGGCCTCCAAAGAGGAGATGGAAAATTTTCTGGATATGATTGACTTTCCAAAGATTACTGACCTGCAGAAAGATCAACTCATAGCCCAGTTTAATATTAAAGAAATCATAGAGTCTATTGATAAATTGAAGACAGGGAAGGCCCCGGGCCCCGATGGCTTCCCATCTGAGTTTTATAAGTCACATAAAGTCACTCTGGCCCCTATCTTACTAGACCTGTTTAAATCCATTGCTGTCAATGGTATTAAAGATCCATACATTAATCTATCAAAAACTATTCTAATCCCTAAATCTACACTGGATGATACGAATCCTAATAACTACAGACCAATATCACTTATGAACGTGGATATTAAAATTCTATCCTCGATCTTGGCAACTAGATTGAAAAGTGTGCTGAATGATCTGATCTCCCCAGAGCAAACTGGATTTATGAGCAACAGGCACACATGGGATAACACCCTAACACTAGAATCAATGATACAATTATCCAAGCAGAGCCGAGACCCTATTTACGCTTTGATACTTGACGCAAATAAAGCCTTTGATAGGGTCAATTGGGACTTCCTGTTTCTAACTCTTTTAAAATTCGGACTCCCCTCTGAATTCATTGATTTAATCAAGACTCTATACAATAGCTCATACACACACCTTTATATAAATAGGAAATCCTCAAGACCGATTAAAATAGCCAATGGTACAAGACAAGGGTGTCCTCTGTCTCCCCTATTGTTCAACCTATATATAGAGGTACTACTTTTGTTTATTACACAGAAAGCCTACTATGCTATCCCGAAAATATGTAATATCAATATTAAATTTGCTGCCTTTGCTGATGACCTTAACTTATATTTCATGTATCCCTCTAACAATGCAGTAAAGTTAATAAACTCCATAGATACCTTTACAGCGATTTCTGACTATAAAATTAATGCCAATAAATCTCATATCTTCCAAATTAACCCTGGAGCTCACAAACCACATCTCTTTCCAATCTTGCCTTCCGTACCTCTCACTCTTTCAACTACCTAGGAGTTACCTATGAAGATTCATATTCCTCTATTATGCAAGCTAACCTAGTGAAGGTTTGGAACTCTATCACACAAGATATGAAACGTTGGCAGTTATTGAAACTCTCTACACTTTCCAAAATCGCCATCGTCAAAATGAATATACTTCCAAAAATTCTTTATCAATATAATTCCTCCTTATCCCCAGTCACAATTACTTTTATCAAGAAAATCCAGAAAGAGATCGGAAAATTCATTTGGTACCCAAAATCAGTCAGGATGTCTTACTGCAAACTCACAGCTCCCAAGCAGAAAGGAGGTATGGCCTTACCAAATCTCATTTTATACTATAGAATTATTCGAACCAATAGAATTCTTAGCATAGCCAACTATGCCACTGAACCCATGTCATGGTCCCCTATTTGGACTAAGATATGGCATAAATATGCTATTAATAAAAACATCAATCCCAAATCTTTGCCTTTCCTTACGAGAGTTTCAATTAAGACAATGAAAATCCATAAAGTTCTTAAGGACCTAATTGAGGACTTTCAGGAACTTTTCAATGTGGTAGGCTTATCTAATGCCTTATCATTATTGCAGCCTATTCATCTCAATCCTAATATTACAATGGGAGGCCAAATGCTGAACCTAAACAAATTTCCTATGATTAAAAACTGCACGATATGGGATATACACAAATTTCAACATCTCTCCCTAAATGAGCTCAGAGGAACTTTATCGCTGTCTAAAGCTTACATTATCATTCTGAGGCAATTAAGAGATCTTTTCTCATCCCTTCCTATAAATCAATACAAATCAGAACCTGAGATCAATGTAGTCATCCCACTGCTTTTAAACTTAAATGTCAAGAAACACATGCTCTCCATATCGTACAAAGCATACTCCTCATACCTTTATGGAGATGAAGTTACCTTTGCTGAATATTGGAATAGACAAGGATCCAATTTATCTCTGCAACAGAAGAAAGAATCGATAACTCTTACGCTTAAATACTCCCCCTTCAAGAAATTTACCTATACCCAATTTATGATTATAAATAATCTATACCTTACCCCAACCCACCTAAATAAATTCAATGCCTCTATCTCCACCTCATGCCCTTGTTGTTCACACCCACATGCAGATATTATACATATACTTTGGTATTGCAAATATGCTCATAATCTATGGTGCTCCCTCAAGGTTAGGCTGGATAAAATGGGTTATCACAAGTCAACACTATCTTGGGAAATGGCTCTACTCCATATTACCAGGATTAGTATGCCACCCCTTAGATGTAAAAGCCTGATTATTATATGTCTTTTGATTAAATTCTATATTACCAAGCATTGGATAGACCGCTCCAAATTATCTTGGGAGGGTTTCAGAAAGATGGCAGTTACGTACATAACTTCTCAAAAATTAATAATTGTCAACCCTCGTAAAAAATTGGAATTTAAGCACCTATGGAACCTTATTTTTTCACTACTAGATATGAGCTGACTGAGCCATATTAAAATAATAAGGATTTCTTTTAGAACAAGATTATATTCTTCCTTTCCCTTTCTAACTCATGGATAAGCAGCTTTATGATCCATACTTGAACATTTTGAATTTTATGGCACTATGTATATAGTTGTTTTTAGATCTGCTATCCTTTTGTAGATGTAGTATTGTGTTATCACATTGCTTATGTATACATATATTTTATCAACTTCTAGATATTTTGGTTTTGTCTGTTGTCTTATATTAAAATGCAATAAAGATTGTTTGGAAAAAAAAAAACATTTGTTAACCAGGAAAGTCCAACTTGGAACAAAACCAATTTTCAGCAGAGGCCCAGGGAGAAATGGTCTGAATGCATGTCTTTGTAATATGGGAGAAAACTGGAGCACCCAGAGAAACCCACAAACAATGGAGGGAAGATATACAGACTCTGCACAGAAGTCACTCCAGCCTAGAATCAAACCAGAGAATCTCTTGCTGTCGGCTGACAATGCTACTGCTGCACCACTGAATCCAAGTCATCCTTTAGATGACTCATTTCAAGTTTACAAGTGAAAGAACCTTTCTGACAAAATATTGGCAGAAAAAAAGGTAAAATATAAAATTATTTTTCTGACAAAATCCTTCAGTAAGATATTAAGTAAAAGACCTACATAAAAAAGTATTTAGGATATCTTAGAAATATAATTTCCTATCAGAAATAAAAATAAATTATCAGAGCAGGAGAATTGAGCTGCTAGCCGAAAGCATCTTGACCATTCCCTAGGTGTAAATATTTTGACAGTTGTATATGGCTACTCATACAGGCCTACCAACATGTTCTCTCAAACATCCAGTGATGATGTCATCCACTATAAGTTGTCCAGCAACAGTATAAAAAGCAGACTTTGCTGTGGCACTTGCATTAAGTATTGAGTTCTCTAGCTGGTGTACTTAGGTAGGGGTTCTATTCTCACTGTGGCCAACTGGTGTGTGTGTGTCTGTTAGTGTTCATTTGGTTGACATTCAAGAGACCATTTTAGACCAGCATGTGAGACACTCCTATTACAATCTTCTTCTCAGCAGACACTGCTGTCATCAGCTATAAAGTGTTGTCTGACACCAAACTTGCGCTGTGGCACTTGTGTTAAGTACTCTGCTCTGTAGATAGTCAGGTAAGGGTTCTATTCTCACTGAGGTTCTCAGTTGTGTGTGTCTTGTCTGTGTTCATGTGGTTGACATGCAATAGACCATTTTAGACCAGCATGTGAGACACTCCTGTTACCATCTTCTTATCAACAGAGACTTCTGATATCATCAGCTATAATGCATTGTCTGATAGTGTAGAAACCAGACTTGTGCTGTGGCACTTATGTTAAGTGCTGTGTTTTCCAGATAGTTAGGTAGGGACTCTACTCTCACTGCGGTCAGCTGGTTTATGTATGCATTCAATAATCAGTATGGTGAGAATTTTAGAATGACATGTAGGTTCACAGCTATAACAGACCCTCCTCCGGACATCTTCTTGTAACATACACAGATGATGTACTGTGCTTTCAAGATACTTTATATATATATATATATATATATATATATATATATATATATATATATATGTTCTAATCAGGTAACGTGAGTGTGTGTAGTTTCAAATATTACTTTTCAGAGAATTTTACACTGATATGTGACTCCACATCCATGTCAAACAATCCCAACATGTTCTTCTCAGCAAACAATGATGCTATCTTACTCCATAAGGTGCAATGTGTTAAAGTTAGACATATGTGATGGTGTTAGTGTTACACTGTACGAAATTCATCTTCTATATGTATGCAGGTGTAATGTTCAAATCAGACCAAGCTTACTGGTGTGTGTGTGTGTGTGTGTGTGTGTGTGTGTGTGTGTGTGTGTGTGTGTGTGTGTGTGTGTGTGTGTGTGTGTGTGTGTGTGTTTGGTTATCAGCACATTATGGTTATTGTATGATCTTGTGAATCACTATTCATTTCACTGCCACTTAGGAGAACCTTTAACATATCCGATGCATCCACCATCCTCTTTTTTCATCTGGCCCAATGACATACATCCTGCAGAGGAGTGGCAGATGTCCTCAATATGCATACACACATTATGGAACAGAGTCCTTCCATGAGCCTCTGCAAGCTACCTCCAGAGCACTGCGTGTCTGACTGTTAATTCCTTCATGGTGTGGTGCACATGTCACATATGGACAGTGGCATTATATACTGCAATCAAAACACTACACACATACATACATAGCCTTACTATCTTCAATTATATATGGAGTTTGTTTTAAATGATAAAATAATAGATAAGAATTGATATGATATTGTCCATTATACAATGACCCCCCCATTAATATTCTAAAATGTGCACACTGAATGGTCAGCGTGCACGTTGTAACTCAGAGTTATACTAATGGAAAAAGGTCCGGTCGCCCAGACTTTTTCCATTAGTATAAGTCTTTTTTTATAGCAAAAGAGAACACAAGATCTCCATTGCACACTGTCTCGCTATGTTAAAGGAGTTTAACATAGCGAGACAGCTTTTAAAAAAGTAACGGATATCTTCCTTTCTCCGTTGCTTTTTTTAAAGCTGTCTCGCTATGTTAAACTCCTTTAACATAGCGAGACAGTTTGTAAAAAGCAACGGAGATCTTGCTTTCTCCATTGCTTCCACCCACAGCTCTGATGTACTGTGTAAGCATACACATGCGCAGTACATCAGAACTGCCGCAGAATACCAGACAGCTGCAGAAGGGCAGCAAGGAGGCATTATACAATGCCATTATTTAAGAAAAGTAATTATTTTTTTTTTTCTTAAATAATGTCATTGTATAATAGCAATAACCACTTCTGGGTGTGGGTAATACTGGATTTACCCATGGTTGTCTTTTTTGGCCACTCGGGCTTCACCCCCATGACCAAACCACACCAACCATGGGTAAATCCAGCATTACCCACACCCAGGCATGGGTTATTGCTATATTGGCTTATTAATGTCCTATGACCCTATGAACATTTCACATGTCAATGTTTCTCTCATCGCCATGTGCTATGTGGATGTGTGGATGTACATTAGGCCTACAAGACGGTATTATAGTCTATAATGTGAGCTAATGTATTGATGGTCGCTGCTGACATTTGATTACATGTTACTTCCATAACAGCTCTATTGATATGCCTACTGAGATATGTTGACCTGGGATGATACTATGTATATTGTTGGCTTAGTAAGGCATGTGTTGTTATAGTGGAGCAGATCAATATTCTAAGCAGTTATTATTCAACCGTCACAGTGGCACATGCAGTATGACACACGTGTACATGTGTAAACCTGCCATCAGTAAATGATATGTAAGTTGCATTAATATAAATTCATACTGATTACATGGACACACAAGTCTTGTTTCATCCACATGTTGTGATATACACAAAAATATAACATGATTTGATTAATCTGCAATCTTGTGGAATTCAGTGTATGCCCAGTTGTGTTGATATTCAATCTTGTGGAATTCAGTGTATGCCCAGTTGTGTTGATATTCAATCTTGTGGAATTCAGTGTATGCCCAGTTGTGTTGATATTCAATCTTGTGGAATTCAGTGTATGCCCAGTTGTGTTGATATTCCCAAGGATTTTTTAGGTGGTCACCAGCACCACTGTGTGAGTATCCACATTTGTGCCACTAATTGTTTTGCATGAGCCAGAACCAGCTCATTTATAATATGCCCTTATATGGTATCAGGCCACTCAAATACAGCTTTCCAATGAAACACATAAATGCATATGTTGGGCGATGGATGTAATTACGTGACACTGGTACAACTGCATGACTGTGTGAACAGTACCACTGTGTGGCATGTGACAACTGTATGACTGTGTGAACAGTACCACTGTGTGGCATGTGACAACTGTATGACTGTGTGAGCAGTACCATGGTGTGGCATGTGATGCGTGACCAAGGGTGTATTTGGAGGTGTGGCCACAAATCAATGATTTGAATAAGTGTGAAATGTTTAGGGGATACACAACTAAATGCAGAGCTGTTTGTACATGCCACCTGCCATACTCAACTGGAGAAAATAGACGATCTGCTAGCTGACAGCTTTTCCCACACTTCACCTACACTGTTGCCACTGGACCTTAGCCAAAGTATGCGTGCAAACATTACTCTGTTTATTTTCTCAGGAGATCAGTTCATCTGTGCACTGCCTGTGTCTGTATGACTAATAACATAGAATTCATGGGCATATCCCACGTTGCCTATAGCATGAGTTAAAACCTGATGTAGCAGACACAGTTGTATCCCTAGTTAAACGCAGCCTGTGCTCTTGTAGAAGGGTGTACAGCAGCAGTTATCCATCTGAATGGGGGGTGGGGGGGGCAGACCAACAAGTCATCATGCACCTTATCAATAAGAACACAGGTAATCTCCAGACTGCTCCAAACTGATGTTTGATTTGTTAAGGCTATGACATGTCTTTTAAATCTGTTTGATGTCTTCAAGAAGGTCACCATAGGCATGCATGAGGAGAATACTATCATCCTGTGTAACTTGACCTAGCCAAGGTATTTGCACAACTGTCTCATGTGTGCATAAAGACCTACATCACAAATTGGATGGAGAAATGGATGACATACAGGACACATTTCATCAAAATGTGTGAAGTCACCTCTATCTAGACTCCAGAGACCAGGTCTGTACTGTTTATTATTTAAGTCTCAGACATGAAGAGAAACAAAACATCCTGTGCCTAACCAGCTTTCTGAAACTGCAAAATGTGGAGAATCATTGACTCCAAGATTTATATTGGTACAATTCAGACAGTATTAACACACACAAAGGATTGTTGCCAGAGCCATGGAGACACAGTAGATGAACGCAAATTCATGGGATGATTATTTCCTTTACGAAACCTAAATCACAAGCTGATTATAACATTGACAGCAAACCTCTATGAGCACACCAAGTGGTATGTGGCCTGTGTACTCAGGTAGATGGTATGTGGAACACCCACCAACGTGTGCCCAGACTGGTGAAATATTTGGTACGGTTTTTGCTTTACAGGTTTTAACAAATACTTTTCTGATTTTGTTGGGTGTTATATGATGCTCATACCATTTGAACTGTTATCCGTGAAACTTTTTGCATATATGTTTTGTCGTAGCTTACCATCCCAGTATGATAACATGGAATATGAACTGCAAAGACATGGTAACACAGACAATGAGTGATTAGAGGAAACACATTTATATTGGAAAAACTATTGCAAGACAAAGGTTAATGTATAATGCAAAATCTGACAAGAGTGTTCCCTACAAAGTTCAAACAAGAATTTACATGAAAAATAAATATACCTCAAGGCTGGTCAAATAGGACAATGCACTTGAGCTGCTCCATGTTCAAATAACTACAGGTAAAATCCAGTACCACTTCCTTGTAAGCTATAGGTCCCACTCTATGACCCAGGAAATCCATGCCATGTACTAAAACTTATTAGAAACACTAACCCTCCAAACCAATACCGTATTCATGGGTGACTTTACCCCACTATTGACTGGGAATTCTATACAACACCAAATGTACAGGCATGGAGATTCCTGGATTTTGTAAACACAAACTCCCTGAACCAGATAGTCAATGCCTACATACCATTGCTAGAAT
The DNA here is from genome assembly GCF_019279795.1 of Protopterus annectens. Taxonomy (NCBI): domain Eukaryota; kingdom Metazoa; phylum Chordata; order Ceratodontiformes; family Protopteridae; genus Protopterus; species Protopterus annectens. The sequence continues at coordinate 772,981,837 of NC_056736.1, read as the reverse complement.
CTCCTTGTGTTCTGACTGGAGTGTATCTCAATCTGAATATATAGCACTGGTAAGTATATGTTTTGGCACTTTTTAACTTTTCAGAGTTCTGCACTGTCTTAATTTTTGCTTGACTGAATTATTTATATATTTGCTGGCATTGTTTTCTGTTTTCTCATCTGTTCTGGAACTGCCCCCCCCCCCCATTCCTGTGGTGTTCTTTTGTGTTATCTGATTGTTTCAAGGATTGCTGATATAAAAATAGTCCCTGTTTGTAAATTCCTGCATACCATTTAGAATCTTCTTGTGTTCTGACTGAAGAGTGCTTGTCAAACAATCTGGAAATATATAGTGCTGATAAGTATATTTTTTGGCACGTTTTAGCTTTTTAGAGTTCTGCACTGTATTAATTTTTGCTTGACTGAATTATTTATATATTTGCTGGGGGTTTATATTAGATCTTTGAATGCTTAAACTGTCAAACTCTGGAACACTGACACCTAAACATCAAAGTCTAATAAGCGTGACAGGCCAATTACGCAAGTTTTTTCCCTGGGGAAAAAATTTGCTTGGCCATCATCGGGGATTTGCCCTTTTCCCCGATATAGAGTGATAGTTTGGGGGGTGGGGGCACAGCCCCCACATTAACAATCTGCATTCAAACTGGAACCTTAGTTTGAGAGACAGCCTTACAGAACTATCTGCAAATATATAGAGCTGAGTATATTTTTCTGTATTATTCTATATTATAGAGCTAAATTGTTTGCTTAGATATCTGTTATCTTACTGCTCTGCAAATATATAGAGAACAGTATATATTTTTTGGCTTTATAATTTGCACATTCCTCACATCTGTGTTGAAACTGTTTTTCCCCATCCCCCCTCCCTGTTCTTGGTTGTAGTTTAAATTTGGTGGCTTTTGCAGTGCCTGCCCCACTGTAGATTTGATCTAAGACACTCCCCCAGGCCCATCTCTTTACCGCATTCTACCTAATAAACCCTTTCTGCACTTGCTTTTTGTCCTTTTTAATTTAATTACATTTTTTCAAACTGTGTGTGGACTAATATTGCTACATATTCAAGTGTGCCAGCTTGCACTGCATGAGAATTGTATTTACTACTGCTTTTGCTACTTTTCTGAAAAAAAAAAAAATAATCTGCTTTTACTGTACTTGTGTTTCTTCCTACTTTATTTTGCTTTTACATCATCTTAAAAGTACTCAATTGTATTTATTACTGCTTGGTGTAACTCATTCAAAGGCTTTTAGTTTAAACACTTGGGCTTCAGACCAGTTGTTTTACATTAAGAGGGTTTGTGGTCTGCACTGTAGTGGCAGAACAGGTAGCTTACATCCTTCTTTGTTGGGAACTGCTGATTGAGGGCTCAGTGTCTGTTATTCTAAAAGTGTATTAATTCTGGTTTAATCACTTGGGCTTTCAGGCCAGTTATTTTACATTAAGAGGGCTCGTGGTCTGCACTCTTGTGGGAGGAGAGGCTGGACTCTGCCCTTCTGAGCTGGGAATTTCTAGTTAAAGGCTTATAGTGCATGCATATCTGAACTGCTTCTTACTGAAATTGGTACACCTTGTTTGCTGTAGCATAGACTAGATCCAGGCCTGCTGAATCTAGCTTTGTTTGTATAACTTGAGCATTAATCCAGGCATTCTTTAAAGTATTCAGTTGTATTTATTACTGCTTGGTAGTAACTTGATTAAAGTGTAGCTATCATTCTAAGTCTTTTGGATTAAGCACTTGGGCTTCAGACCAGTTGCTTTACATTAGGAAGGTTTGTGGCATGCACTGTGGTGGCAGGACAGGTAGCTTTCATCCTTCTAAGTTGGGAACTGCTGATTGAGCGCTCAGTGTCTGTTATTCTTAAAGTGTATTAGTTCTGGTTTAATCACTTGGGCTTCAGGCCAGTTATTTTACATTAAGGTTCATGGTCTGCACTCTTGTGGGAGGAGAGGCTGGACTTTGCCCTTCTGAGCTGTGAATTTCTGGTTAAAGGTTTATAGTGCCTGCATATTTGAACTGTTTCTTACTGAAATTGGTACACCTTGTTTGCTGTAGCATAGACTATATCCAGGCCTGCTGAATCTAGCTTTGTTTGTATCCTTGTTGTTTGTTTGCTTGTTATTTCCCTGGAATGCTAATTCCACCTAAAATGCGGCTTCTCAGCACTTCTGTGGATCCCTAGTGATATATGCATTGCTTGCTGTACTTATTTCCTTGTTTCACTTGAAAGAAAGTTACTGTTTGCCATTTTTGCATTTAAGTTACCTGTAACACATTGCACTTAAGTTACCTGGCACTTGCTCACTAAAGCAATTATATAAGTCAGCACTAAAAATTAAAAGCACTACACCCTCACTCCCCATTGGCCCTTGTTTTCAATTATAAAGGAATACCCAATATTATTCTAGCATGCTCAAAGGTCAGTTGTCAATCTCCTCTCTGATCCAGCTGGTGAATCTGGGAATCCTGAGACAATGTTACAACTGCCTCATGTACACAGACAACCCTCTCCTCCCAACAAATTCCAACACATGTGAGAGATGCAACCAAATAGCCAAACTGGAGGCTAAGCTCTCTCAACTCATTACTGGCATAACCAGGCAGGAGGAGAAGGAAACCACACTCACTACAATTCCAGTCTCACATAGACCTACCACGACAGCAAACCAGACACATAATCACAAAAAAACATAATCAGAGGCTCTAAATAAAGATCTGCCTAAGCAACAGAGACCTCCAAAGCAGACACCCAAGCAACCGCTCCCCAAAACAAAACACGTGCAACACATATCTCACAAAGCCAGTGTGCCGAACAGTCACAGCCCTTAAGGCTAAACAATACACCTGATACACTTGTAATAGGTGACTCTATCGTCGGGCACACTGACGTCCCGCTCACCAGGCTGAACAAGGAGAAGGTCACGGTGAGCAGCCTGTCGGGCGCTAGGATCCGCCACATAACACAAGCACTCAGGTCACTCCAAGGCAAGTACAAATATGACTCGGTCGTTGTCCATGCTGGTGTGAATGACCTGAGACGTACCTCCCTGGACTACATGAAAAGAGACATAGAGGAGCTCTCTGAGCATGTAGCCCAGGCCGGTATGACCCTGACCTTGAGTAGCATCTTACCCTCACCAAGAATAGTGCCACAATATGAAGACAAGATGATCAATTTCAACAATTGGCTTAAGTACTGGTGTCATTCAAAGGGGATCCAATGCCTGTCAGCCTGGGATGATATGCTTGACAAGCCACGATGCTTCGCTAGGGAAGGCTTGCACCTGTCTCCCCTGGGCTTTCGGATATTGGCAAAGGCTCTTGCTACCCCCATAGTGCCTTTTTTAGGCAAGGCTCAAAAGACAAACCCACCTCCATAGGTATCACAAGGGATAAGAAACTAAGAGTAATGCTACTCAACGCCAGCATTCTAAACTTCAAGATGCATGCACTCAAAACTCTCCTTAGCATGGAAAACATTGATATCTGTGCAGTAACAGAAACCTGGTTCAGGGCTCCCAAGAGCACCCCAGCACTACCAGATTATACCTCATACTATGCTTTTCAGCCCCAAAACTTGGACCGAACCACAAAAGGAGGGGGAGTATCGATATTCATCAAAGATACCCACACCTCCAGGTTGGTGGCAAAGCACAAAGCATCAGAGACTATCCATGTGCAACTAACATTGGGTAAAACTGCCTTCCAGTTTATAGCCTGCTACAGACCACCCTCCCAAACCCAGGAACCCAACTCAGCCTTCCTGAAAACACTGGAAAATATGAAGGTCTCTCCAAACACCATTATATTGGGCGATATCAACTACCCAAACATAGACTGGGAGCATTACTCTAGCTCCAACACCCTAGCCCAAAGGTTCCTAGAATTCATAAACTCAAATGCTATGGAACAACTTGTTACCACTCCCACAAGAAGGGAAAACATACTGGACCTGATCATCACCAACATGGGGACTCTATGCTCCAGACCAGAAGTGTATCCCTCACTGGTAAGATCAGACCACAAACTGATCTCACAGGATATTCACATCCCGACCCCACCCCTGCCCAGAAAACCACAGTGAAAAACTTCTCTAAAGCAAATTTCACACTCCTCAAAACTGAGGTGGAATCCTTCAAAGCCCCAGGGCCTGCGGAAAATACGGCCCAGACTGCAGAATCCTTTATAAATGCATTCTATGAACACCTTCAGGAATGCATGAATCATGCAATCCCAAATAAAACCAAGACCTAATCCTCCAAAGGCAGACGTCCTGTCTGGTGGACCCCAGCCATAAACAAACTATACAATAGAAGGAGGAAGCTACTACATGATAGAGCAAAATCCCAAAAAGGGAAGGCATCTCTGATCAGTATTAGCAAAAAACTAAGGGCACTCATAAAATCATCAAAGGCCAGCTTCGAGAGAAAAATTGCACAGGACACTAAGGATAATGACAAGGCTTTCTTTAGTTATGTTAGGAACCTTGGTGGGAATTCCCAGATATGCTCAGAATTAGTCCAAAATCACAAAAAATACACCGAACCCACAGACATTGCCAACATCCTAGCTGACAGGTTCAGCGCAACCCCCCCCTCCCCACCAAAAGGGCAAATATCTATCCCAGCAGAGTGCTGCCCCCCTGACATCTCAGATGCTCTGGTAAGAGCCGCCCTCTCCAAAACAAAAAACACAGCATCAATGGGACCAGACGGTGTCCCGGGCTGCATCCTACATGAACTCCAAGATGAGCTAAACCCAAACATAAAACTACTGTTCAGTCTCAGCCTTACTACAGGATATGTACCCAAAGAGTGGCATACAGCAACAGTTGTCCCTCTCCACAAAGGTGGCGCCTCAACGGACCCTGGAAACTGTCTCCCCATAAGCCTGACTAGCTTGGTCTGCAAAGCTATGGAAAGGATCATCATGGACCTCATAAATAAAGATATTGGGGACCTACAGACACTGGATCCTACCCAGTTCGGCTTTGTTAAGGGCAGATCCTGCCTCTTAAACCTGGTCAACTTCTTTGAAACAGTCACCAAGGCCATTGACGAAGGGAAGGTGGTCCAACCAGCCTACCTGGACCTCTCAAAAACCTTGATACAATACCCCACTCGGGCTTTATAGATAAACTCACCAGCTTAAATATAAACCCCCTATGTCACTAGATGGGTTGCAAACTGGCTCAAGGACAGAACCCACATGGTTAGAATTGCTGGAGCCATGTCAGACTCCAAACCAGTTACAAGTGGCATCCCACAAGGCTCAGACCTGGGACCTCTCTTGTTCGGTATATATTTCTCGGAGGTACAGGCCAACACAGAAGGACTGTGGCTGACCAAGTTCACAGATGACTGCAAACTGGGCACCATAATCGACTCTCCAGCTGACACAAGCATCCTCCAAAAGGGCCTCATAGAAACAGACAACTGGTGCCAGAGCCATGGCCTCAAGCTAAACGCCAAAAAGTGTATAGTCATCCCCTTTGGCAAAAACAAAGTGCCCACAAATTACCACATAGTTGGTAATCCATTAAGTACAGAAAAAGTAATTAGGGACTTGGGGACCCAAGTTGATAGCAATCTCTCATTTGACAACCACGTGGCCAAAGTGGTTAGAAAAATATTTTATATAACCCACCTAATCATGAAGGGATTCACATCTAGATTAGGAGAGGTCATCGTGCCTCTTTACTCATCCCTCATCAGTCCCATAATCGAGTACAATGCCCCTTTTGGGATGTACCTTACAAAACACCTGCAGCAACTGGAAAGACCCCAAAAGTACCTCACCAAGAGGATCAAAGGGCTCAAACAGATGCCATATGCTGCCCGGTTAAAGAAACTCCAGCTCTACTCAGTGGTATACCGCCTGCTCAGAGGCGACCTGTGCCTGACGTATAAAGCCATGTCCAACCCGGAATTAAGGGACATGCTGCACCTCAAAAAATCCAAATCCCATCAAGCTACACGCTCGAGAGACTTGAACCTCAGCACTGAAATAAATAGGACGTGCTGGAGGGACAGATTCATAACCCAGAGGCTCCCTTCACTCTGGAATAAAATCCCAGTCCAGGTTAGGCAGAGTCCCTCATTGACTCTTTTCAAGAGGAATCTTGATGAGTGGATGGGAGATCGTAGGTTTACCCTGGGTATCACTTCTGTGTCACTGTTAGACAGAGGCACAGTATACTAACCTCGAAAAAGGGCATAGCAAAATTAATTTAAAATGGGTGGTGAAAGCCAAACGTACTCTGGCTAGGCTTATAAATGCCCTAGGGCAGATAGCCTAGTATGAACCTATGAACCTATTAGAGGTGTGGGGGACAAAGCCCCCCACTTGATTAGGGTTTTAGATTTTTTTTCTTTTTTGGCCATCCAAATTCTTTCCCAGGGAAAAAAATTGCATAATTGGCCTGTCGTGTTTATTAGATTTTGACATTTATGTGTCAACATTTCAGCATTTGACAACCTAAGCATTCCAAGATCTAATATAGACCCTTTGCTGCATTGTTTTCTGTTTTCTAATCTGTTCTGAAACTAGTGCCCCCCACCATCCTGTTGTGTTCTTAAAGTTGGTAAAACTGGTCTAACAGCTTTTGTGCTATCTGATTGTTTCAAGGCTTGCTGATATAACAATAGTCCCTGTTTGTAAATTCCTGTGTGCCATTACTAGAATCTTCTTATGTTCTGACTGAAGAGTGCTTCTCAACCAATCTGGAAATATAGCGCTGATAAGTATATTTTTGGCACTTTTTAACTTTTCAGAGTTCTGCACTGTCTTAATTTTTGCTTGACTGAATTATTTATATATTTGCTGTCATTGATTTCTGTTTTCTCTTCTGTTCTGAAACTGGTCCCCCCCACATTCCTGTGGTGTTCTTAAAGTTGGTAAAGCTGGTCTAACAGCTTTTGTGTTATTTGATTGTTTCAAGGCTTGCTGATATAAAAATAGTCCCTGTTTGTAAATTCCTTCATACCATTGCTAGAATCTCCTTGTGTTCTGACTGAAGAGTGCTTCTCAAACAATCTGGAAATATAACACTGATAAGTATATTTTTTGGCACTTTTTAACTTTTCAGAGTACTGCACTGTCTTAATTTTTGTTTGACTGAATTATTTATATATTTGCTGGCATTGTTTTCTGTTTTCTGATCTGTTTTGAAATTGGGTTTCTCCCTCCCTCCTTCCTTATTCCTCTGGTGTTGTTATAGTTGGTGGCTTTGCAGTTGCCTGCCCTAAATTTGACCTGGAACACTCCTCCCAGTCTAGTGTTTTTAGCTCATTCTACCTAATACAGAGAGAACATCTGAGAAGGCCAACCCACGTAGGGTCTTAACCTTAAATTATAGTTTGCTTTGCTCCTCCTTTCTCCCATTCCACATTACAAAAAAAAACCTGCTAGAATCTCCTTGTGTTCTGACTGAGTGGGTTTCTCAGCTGATAAGTATATTTTCTGGCACTTTTTAACTGCTCAGAGTTGAATAAAACAACAATTGAATTCAGTTCAGAATACATTTTGAATAAATTGCATTTATTTAAACTGTATTTGCTTTAATACTGCTACACACCCAAGTGTGCTAGCTTGCACTGCACTCAAATAGTTTTTAGTGCTTTTTTAGCTACTTTCTGAAGACATTCTGAACTTGTTTCCTGCCTTTCCTGTAACTAGTCTAGTCCAGATACAGATTTTCTGTATCCAGGACTTCTTGCAAGCTTCTGAGCCCCACAAGCATTTCTGTGTTGAAGGGAAACCTTCATGCTTATCAGTGAGAGTGGTAAGCACTAGGTAGCCTATCTACTACAATAGGGGTAGTTTCTGGCCCAGAAATTGTAGTTCATTGGCTGTTTGGGCAGGTTTTCAATCTCTTTCAACTTTCTGGTTTAAAAGCTCATGTTTGTGCTTGTTTCCCACTTTTCCTGTAACTAGTCTAGTCCAGATACAGATTTGCTGTATCTAGGACTGTTCGTAAACTTCTGAGCGGTGCCAAAGTCTGCTCTTCATTTTTTCCCTTAGATCTGCTAGTTCTCCCCTCTCCTGCACTTTTACTAGCTTATTGGTCTAGCACTTTACCAGACTTCTTGTAGCGATTATTGTAGCACACAAAAGTGCTACCAGCACTAAACGTTCTACAAGGAAATAGCTCTAGTACTTTACTTGGTCAGAAAGTCCTTCTGTGTGGTACATCTCATTGCTAAGGGTTTTGCATCCAAGAAGAAAGAGGTCATTGTCTCCCTCTACTCTTCCCTCATTAGGCCATTCATTGAGTACAATGCCCCATTTGGCATGTACCTCACTAGACACCTGCAACAACTGGAGAGGCTGCAAAACTACCTCACAAAGTGGATCATAAGCCTTAAACACTTGTCCTATATGGACAGACTCAAAAAAACTCCATCTATTCTCTGTCTCATATTGCCTATTTAGAGGCAATCTCTGCTTGACTTACAAAGCCATGTCTGACCCAGCTCTGTTAGAAATGCTACATCTAAAGAAATCCCAAATCCTCCGCACCACATGCTCCAGAGACCTCAACCTCATTACCACAATCAACAGAACATGCTGGAGGGACAGGTTCATAATCCAGAGACTGCCCATGCTATGGAATAGACTTCCCATACATGTCAAGCAGAGCACCTCACTGGCCCTCTTCAAAACAAATCTTGATGAGTGGATGGGAAATAGAAAATTCACCCCAGGAATCACTCCAGTGGCTCTACTCGACAGAGACACTGGGAAATAAGGTCGGGTGGCACAATGCCAGGGTAATCCTATGGGCTAGGCTTGTAAAGGCTCCAGGGCCATTAGCCTAGTACACACCTATGAACCTATGAACCTATAATACACTGACCAGGGGTGCAGCCATACTGCATCTGGTCTTCATTAATATGGGAGAGTGCTGCATACCCCCTACTGTAATGTCTTCCCTGGTAAGGTGTTATGGCCAGACCACAAAATGGTCTCCTTTGAAGTAAAAATAAAACTTGGACCCCCAGCTAAACCTGAAATATTCAGGAACTATTCTAAGGCTAACCTCTTGCTATTAAGTGGTAACCTGGCAACATTTCAAGCCCCCATAAACCATGAGAACACTGCTGATTATGCAGAACTGTTCACAGAAACTCTGTACAAGCATGTTAATAGCTGCATAGAGGCAGCTGTACCCACCAGAATGAAGTACAGAACTGACTCAAAAAAACAAGCTTTGCTGGTGGAATCACAAAATCAATAGACTGTGTAACAGAAGGAAGAAAATCATGGCATAAATTAGGAGGTGCTGCACCAGCAGGATAAAAGCACTCGCATCAAACTAAACAGACATCTCAGAGGCAAGTAAAGTCTACCAAAGCCAAATATGAGGTGAATTTAGCCTCCCAGGTGAAGGACAACCTCAAGGCATTATTTAGCTATGTCTACAACATCAAAGGCAATAACAATTGTGTGTAGAGTTTAATTTAAATGGATCCAACTAAACTGAGACAGAAGATATAGAAAACCAACTGGCCAATAAATTCAACTTCAGCTTTACCCCCACTCTCCCCCTCAGGAAATACCATCAATTATAACTCCCCCTGCTATGACTAGGGAACAGGTTCTTAATGCTCTGTGTAAGGCCAAGGACACTGCATCAGTGGGCCCAGAC
>NC_056736.1:772884693-772969693 GCF_019279795.1 Protopterus annectens | reverse complement strand
GGAGTACAAGAAAGGAACTGAGTTTCAGAACGAATGAATATCATACTGAGGGAAAACAGAAAGAGGAATCTGAAGAGCTTCTTAAATAACATAGACAGCCAATCCAAGACAGATGCAGGTCTCTCGATGTGCAAAGGAAATAAGAAAAATACAGAAGAGGAATAAAAGCTACCAATGTCCTTGGTGGAAGAAATTATGTTCATGAGTTGCCGTTTTTAGGGGTGATTTAGATTTTATGTTAAAACCCATTCTTCAGCTGAGAGGATATGGCTTTGCACATACTGTTATAATATTGATGAAGGTAATGTTGGCTTCACTTGATTAAGCCAAATCAATTAAAAAAAATATCTCTATAGGAAAATAATAAAAAAAGTACAGATGGGAAGAATATAGAAGAAGTAGATCGGCAACCAAAAAGAACAAAACAGCCCTACTTTATATTGGTACTTTGAGCTATGAAGTTATCTGCTTTGACAAGGTCACCATAAGTAAAGGACAGAGATTGATCCAATTATTGATTCTAAGACTTTTTAAAATAGTTGTTATTAAGTTAACACATAGCTACATTTTTGGGTGCTCATTTTGGAATGGATAAGGCAAACACTAAGATATTAGTTGAATTGTGCTGATCTGATGTTTTGAAAGGCATGGGCTATTCTTGTTCAGCCTGCTGAGAAAATAAAAGTTCAGCACATAACTCATATTTTAAATCACATCACAAAAGAGGCTTGTGCCTAATGAGTATGCCGGGTAACAAATGAATTAGATAAACAGAAAGAAATAAGATAAAGACTCCAGCAGCTGATACACAAGTAACTGACAATTCAAGATGTTTTTCCCCCCAAAAAACCCACTAAAATAGGTCTGCACCAACAAAGTTTAATTAAACCTTAACATGACAAAAAATAAGTGCAGATCAGATGTTACAACTAAGATAAATATCAGCAATAAATAACAGTCAAGTAGTTGTTCAGTATTTGAATGCTGCCGCATCGTTTTTGAAAATTACTTGTTCTTATGACATGTCCATTAACTATTTGGACATAGAAATGAATAAAGATATTAAAAACAAAAGGCTTGTAAGCAATATTTACCAAAAACCTACCCAATCCCACAGTTTGTTGTATTATTCTAGTGCCCACCCTGAGCATCAAAAAAGGGGGATTATTAAGGGTCAGTTTGTGAGATTAATGCCTATGGTGTCTGAAGATGAGGTACTTAAAGATGAAGCACAGAAGTTAACTGGGATGTTTTTATCCTGTGGATACCCATTAAAACTCATTCAGAATCAGTGTACTTTATAAACATGTTGAAAAAAACTCAGGGCACAAATTTGAATTTATGGAGATAGATCAGGTTATTAAGAACCCGACGGAAAGCCCATGGGTTGACTGGATTTAGGCCTTGAACTGAAATGGCAGATGAGGTTGAATGCCTGTGTGTATCCAGGTCTGAATGATATGGTTTTCTGCACAGCATTTTTGAAGTTATGCTCATATATTGTTTAAAGTTTTTGTGGTTATGGTTGGAAATAGGTGTGTGTTCTTATTACTTGAATGAACTGCTTTTCACAGGTTTCTTCATTTTTGCATAGAAATTTTAACATTCCTTCCTGTGGAATTATGTTTTTAAAAAAAGTGTGGAGAATGTATTATTGCATTTTCACTACTATTTCATCTTAATTTAGGTTTACCTAATTAAAACTTAGAGTGTGTTCAATTGTTTAAGGTGAACAAATTTAATTAGTGGTTGTAAAACATGTGATATCCTTTGGAGAGGTTTTTAAATGTGTGTTTTTTTAGAGGCTGTTTAACTCTGATGAAGTCTGTAATATATGCTTGATGAACGTGTTTAATTTCTATTAAACTTTTTAAATTTTATTTTTGTTTGGTTGTGAGTTTGTTTTCATTTTTTGGACCTGTTTTTTTATTTTCATCTTTGGTTTACTTCATGGTTCCTGGTTAAGATAAATATCAGCAGTAAATCGCAAACAGTCTAGTAGTGTATATCTTTTGTTAATTTTTAAACTGGTAAACCTACTAGGCACAAGCATTTTTAAGGGGCAACTTTGAAGTACCATCTTGTTAAGTGATCTTAGAGTCACATAGTAGGCAAATCAAAAATGAGGGAATCAAATTCTGGCTTTAGGATGAAGCTTGTTGGCATTTATAGCCTTAATCCTCCATGTTAAGAACCATGGAAATAGAGGAAACTGTAATATTTGCATTTCTGAACTATGGATTAAAAAGAGGTTAGTGGCCAACTTATAACTCAAGGAAGAAAATAATTTCCTCTGTATCACTAAGTCATGGGGGAAACATTTAATATGAGACGTAAAACATTAGATGCCATTATGAATTTGTTGTATCATGGCATTTATTGAGGAATAATTTAATCAATTAAATTAAGATAAAGAAAATAAAATTTTTGATTGCTTCAGTTTAACTGTGTTATATGAATCATGTTAAGGGAATAACTATGAGAACTTTCTCCATCTTTAATTTTTAAACTGTAAAACTGATAAAGTGTCAGTAGATGGCATTTGAAAATAAAATAGCAAATTTCTGTGCATTGGAATCATTTAATATCCATTATTTGATCAAACACACTAGAATAGTGACGATTCCAAACCTGGAAAGCAAGCACAAAACTGCCTTAGACTTCAGACGTATTTAATTATTGAATGAGGATGTCAACATTTTAGCCATAGTATTAGCATCAAGGATGGATGACATGCTTGGCAACGTAATGGCATCAGTGCACAATGGCTTTATAACGGATAGACTGGGTATTGATAATTGGTGGCTGCTGGTCAATTTTATAAATAAATATCAACTGGCGACTGACAAGGTGCGTACTATTTAATATTAGAAAGGCATTCAACACCGCCATTTATGATTTCCATTCAACACTTCTGAAAATAAAAGGCGTTGGGTAGAGATTGCTTACATGGGTAACTGCTATGTACTCCATGTCTTCCTCTGATATATATTCAAAGGTTTAGGTTCATAGGTTGGTACTAGGCTATCAGCTCTAGGGCCTAGTCAAGCCTAGCCAAACAATTCCCCAGATATTTCTTCCCACAATATTTATTTCCCTGGACCCCTGTCTAGCAGGGCGACCGACGTGATCCCTGGGGTGAAGATATGGATAAATGAGGCTAGCTTGAAGTAGGGCTCGATCAAAAGAGGCACCAACTAGGAATGTCCACTGTCTTTCTCCAGTACTACATTTGGTGATCATAGCGCTGTTGGTCTAGAAAGTTCAATGATATTTAAAGAGGATGGCGGAGTGGAGGCATGGTTCTAACTTATTTTTTAATTGTTTTGATGAATGCATACCGATGGCAGAAAAAGTAGAAAAGGTCTTGCCACCAGTCTTGAAATGCTTCCAGGAGTTTGCAAAAGTCTCTCTAGAGAGATAAGTCAGCAAACAAAGGAGAGTAGTATTGCTGAAATTGAATTCGTCCTCAAGTCTTAGTGAGCACCTTCATGAGGTGGACCCTATTTTTCGCAAAATCTCAACAAGATGACACTGATATACAGACTGTATTTATATAGCATATATCATGGACAGAAATAAGTCAAAAATTAAAAAAGACAGCTGGGTGCACAAGTCCCAGGATAAAAAAGTGCCCAGTTCTGGTAGTCGCACTGGTGCCAGGACTAGAAAAAAATGACAGTGTAAAATCCTCAAAATATGAAAACATTCCTACAATGGGGCCAGGCCAGGCCCAGGGGGAGGATGTCCCTCTCTGTTGTAGAAGGAAGTAGTACTCCACAAAAATAAAAAAAAATTGATAGGCCAAAGAAGAGTCATAAAGACAATATAGTGGACTATTGAGGATAAGAAAAAAATGATGTATTGTTACTATTATGTAAAAAGCCCAGAATTTCCAGACAAGAGATACACAAAAAGTTTAACAAAGAAATTACAGGAAAGAAAAATACTTTTACAAGAAAAACTGTCAGAAGCTTCAAATAAGAAATTGTGTACATTAATACAACAGATTTGTGAAAAACAGTATATAGACCAAGAAAGTTTGATTTGTTTAAAAAAAGTAGCATCTGAGAAAGTGCAAAAATCTAAACAACAAAATCTAGAGATTTTTGAAAAGTATAATAAAAAAATATGGACATGGGAAAGAAAATTTGATTTTATCCAGTATATTATTTATGCAAAGGCTAAAGCCAAATTAATCAATGTAAAGAAGCAGCCCAAAAGATATTCAAAGAGAAATACAGGGAAAGGCATCCAGATATAGAAAATTTCACAATAAAAATAATATTACAAAGTGAGAATGTGGAAAAGATGATTAGTAAAGTAGAAGTTAAAAAAAATAAAAGTTGAAGTTATGGAGTGCCTGCGAAGTGAAGGATTTGGTGAAGAAGGTCTAACACAGGTTATATTGCAGCATGATGGAACAAGTCCCCAATGTAAGGAGAAACAGGAAGATCAGGAGACATCTGAAGAAGAAATATGGACACAGGAAAGAAAAAGAGATTTAATATGGTGTAATATTTATGCAAAGGAGAAAGCAAAACTAATCAATACAAAAAGAGCAGCACCAAAGATATTTGAAGAGAAATACAGGCAAAGGAATCCAGACACGGAAAACTTTACAATACAAAAACTAAGAAGACAAAGAGGAAAAGCAGAAAAGGAGATTAGTAATGGAGAAGTTAAAGAAATAGAAACTGAGGTTATGGAGTACCTGTGAAGTGAAGGATTCAGTGTAGAAAATCCAATGCAGAAAGCACCACAACAGGATAGAGCAATGGACATCCAAATTAAGGGGAAACCAGTGGAATGGGAAGCAACTGGTCAAGTGCCATATGAAGATATTTTGGAGCCTTCCACAGGAAACCAGTATAAACGTTCACTTGAAGCTGGACAGGAAGGGAAGAAACAGGAAACTGTGGAAACTCTGACACAGTCAGTGTCGAGGAGTGATATGCCAGTGAGTTCCCATATGACTGAGCAACAGATGACACAGGATGAAATTGAAGAAAATCTGCCACAGGAAGATGTTATAGAACTTTCTATAGAATGCCCGCACGAAATGGAAGACAAAAACTGTGCCCTCAGTTTAGAAGAAAATGAGCTAAGAGAAGAGTTGCTTGATTTAATAGACATATTAAGACTAATGAAAGAAATAGACTGTAGAAAGTCAATAAAACCCAAAAAGTCAGAAGTTTGATAAAACAAATGAACACAGTAATTAGGACTGTCCATAGAGATCCATGTGATATAACAGGATATATTACTGTACAGCTAAATTAATAACTGATAAAAGTTCTACCACAAGAACACAGGGTAGTGAGAAAGGAAGGGGAGAAATTAAATATCATCATGGAAGTACCGAATAGAGAAAACTATAAAGCAATTACAATAAGAAGTGTCACTGTTAGAGGATTACAGAAGAGAGAACAGATTAACAAAAATAGAAAGATAGACGTGATAAAAGCAATACACAGTATTAGAACAGATTAGGATTTATCATGCACTATCGCAAATAACAAACTACAAATCTCAGCACAAGTGGGAACATTTAGAAGATACACAGATAAATATAAAGGAAAAGTACAAAATCAGCAATTTATTGATGACTCAAAAAAGTTTTATAGAGAATTGGGAAACAAGGCAAACGGAATTGAAAGACCACCAAAAAAGAAGAAATACATACATTTTGGGCAAGTATTTATAAAGATCCTGTGGAACATAAAGATAGAAAACAAAAAAAATGGATAGAAGAAGTAAAAGGAACAATAAGAGGTTTAAACGTACAGGATATGAAATATGATAAAGTAACAGCCAGAGAGATTGAAACAAAGTTAGGAATAGCCTCTAACTTGAAAACCCCAGGCCCCAGATGTAGTACCTAATATCTGGTTAAAAGTACTAACATCTTTGCATGGAGATTTAGCCATGATTAAGAGCTATTTATATGCACACCCCAAACAGACATCAACCTGCCAAACAACAGCAAAAACAATACTCCTACATAAGCAAGCTATCCTAAAAATTATAGACCAATAACTTGCCTACTGATGACGTATAAACTATACTCTGGAATTGATGCTGACATAAAGAAAATTCAATTATGGCAAGAGAATAAAAGAAAATCATATGGAACAAAAGATCATTTGTTGTTAAATAAAGTTATATTAGAAAACTGTAAAAAGGGGAAGAATTTAAGTATGGCATGGACTGACTACAAAGAAGCATTTGATAGTATCCCACATTCATGGATAAAAGAGTACTTGAAAATGTATAAGATACATCCTACACTGATTACAGTGACCATAAAACAGTGGCAGACCACTTTTCAATTAAGCCATGATAAAGGACAAATTATTATTCTAGGGATAAAAATTAAAAGGGGGATATTTCAGGGTGACTCTCTGTCACCATTGCTATTCTGTCTTGCCCTTAACCAATTAAGCTGTCTAGTTAACAGCTTAGGCCATGGCTATAATTTGGCTCCTAGAAAACAACAAAGTGTAAAGGCTTCTCATATTCTCTGTCAATGATTTAAAACTGTGTAGCTCGTCAGATGAGGAAATGAAGCACAACTGCAAGTTGTCAAAACTTTTTCAGATAATATAAGAATGTCATTTGGTCTTGATAAATGTGCAAAAGCAACCTTTAAAGCAGGAAAACTGCAGCACCAAGAAAACACCAGTTTGGGACAAGAATGCCATATAATAGAACTTGAGCAAGAGGGCGTGTATAAATAATTGGGAATTGATGAAGGATCAACAATAAAACATAAACAAATATGAATAAAACTTAGTAAGGAATACTTTAGAAGACTTAAACTAATCCTAAAAACAGTGTTGACATCTAAGAACAAAATTCCAGCTATAAACCAATTTGCTCTTCCTGTCCTAGCTTACAGTTTTGGAGTGATTGACTTGCACCAAAAAATGTTAGACAGACAAGACACAAAAACAAGAAGGATGTTTCATGCTCACAAAATGTTTTGTAAAAATCAGTGCATACCATGATTATATAGTCCCCATTCTGATGAATGTATGGGCCTCCTTAAAATTGATGACATGTACAGATCTGCAGTCATGGGACTCCACGCATATCTGCTGACCTCACAAGACCCAAACGTAGTGAAAGTTCTGAAACATGAGGAGAATAAATCTAAGGTGACTTCTCTGGTTAATCATATCGGCATCAAGCATGAATGCAAATCAAACCAGAAGTAGATAAAAATGAGGCAGCAACTGAATGTGCCAAAAAAACAAACAAACACAAAAGAATATAAGGTGAAGGACCAAATGAGAAGGCAAGAAATGTGGAAATACATAAATATAGTTGCGAGTATAGAAAACTTCTGGAAGAGCCTCATGTTGATCAGTATCAAATACAGGAATGGGAAAGGAGAGACAAATTCAAACCAAGAGATGAAAGGTTAATGTTGGTGGCCCAAGACAGTGGGTTACATACACGTTGGTTTACAAAGTCCATTGAATTTGTGGGAGGAACAGACAAATTTAAGTTTTGTAAAACAGAATTGTAAGCAGTCATCCACCTCATTGTTGGCTGTGACATACTAATGGCAAAAGGACTGTATACTGAAAGGCATAATAATGTGGCAAGACTGTTGCACTGGGGATTGTGCAAACATTATGGTATTGAAGTGGCTAAAAAGCACTGGAAACATGAGTCACAAAGCATCATATAAAATGATGAAGTCTACATCACATGGGATCACCCATTACCAACAGTTCAAAAGATAGATGTGAGAAAACTGGATATAGTGGTCCATGAAAAGAAGACAAAAGTAGCATTGATCATTGAAATCGCCACACCCAGTGTCCTGTGTACAGAGAGACTCAAAGTCATAAAATATCAGGATTTGCACGCAGAAATGAGAGCAATGTGGAAGAAAGATAGCCAGAAAGTTCCAATAGTAGAAGGAGCAATGGGTCTTATAAAAAAGAATTTACAATCATATTTAGATATGTTACCAATACATGTAACTCCGTACAAATTGCAGAAGGAGTCATTACTGGGCACATTGCAGGTGCTACAAAGAGCACTTTTGGCTGATATCAATGATTGGAACAATTCTAATTTCATGAACTTTTATCATACTTTGACTTAGGAATGGGGTCCATTCCCATCAGGGTATTAGAAATTCAAAAGAGATAAATGGGATATTGTCAGGGCCCACTGAAGCAGTGTTTTTGGCCTTAGTCAGCAATTCCAGGAATTGCCCCTGTTGATAGCTGGGAGGATATGCTAGAAGGGATTTCACTTGGGGTAGTGGGGGGGGATCATGAAATTACAGCTAAATGTATCAGCCAGTAGATTTGCTATCTCACCCTGGTCAGTGAAGGCTGAGCCAGTTACCACCAGTTCTGCACACTACCGAGTATGTTACCACCAGTTCTGCACACTACCGAGTATGTTACCACCAGTTCTGCTCACTACCGAGTATGTTACCACCAGTTCTGCAAACTACTGAGTATGTTACCACCAGTTCTGCACACTACTGAGTATTACCTTCTCTGGTCAGTGAAAGTTGAGCCAGTTACCACCAGTTCTGCACACTACTGAGTATTACCTTTCCTGGTCAGTGAAAGTTGAGCCAGTTACCACCAGTTCTGCACACTACTGAGTATTACCTTTCCTGGTCAGTGAAAGTTGAGCCAGTTACCACCAGTTCTGCACACTACTGAGTATTACCTTTCCTGGTCAGTGAAAGTTGAGCCAGTTACCACCAGTTCTGCACACTACTGAGTATTACCTTTCCTGGTCAGTGAAAGTTGAGCCAGTTACCACCAGTTCTGCACACTACTGAGTATTACCTTTCCTGGTCAGTGAAAGTTGAGCCAGTTACCACCAGTTCTGCACACTACTGAGTATTACCTTTCCTGGTCAGTGAAAGTTGAGCCAGTTACCACCAGTTCTGCACACTACTGAGTATTACCTTTCCTGGTCAGTGAAAGTTGAGCCAGTTACCACCAGTTCTGCACACTACTGAGTATTACCTTTCCTGGTCAGTGAAAGTTGAGCCAGTTACCACCAGTTCTGCACACTACTGAGTATTACCTTTCCTGGTCAGTGAAAGTTGAGCCAGTTACCAGCAGTTCTGCACACTACTGAGTATTACCTTTCAGGTTCCTGACATAGCTGAAGAAGACCTTGTGATTCTCCTTAGCCTAAAAGGCTGTCCTGACTTTGTAGTGGGCCCTGCTGGACTTTATTAAAACTTTTAGTTTCTTTTTTAGTTGAATCAGACAGGCCATGCCTCTATGTGAGTTGCTTTTTCTGAATTTGGTCATGATTTTTTCTTTTGTAATATAGCCTGTTAAGGTAAAGATTGCACCAGTGGTTTGTTTTTGGTGTTAGATTTGGGTGTACTTCTGGCAGGTACAGCAGCCACAATGCAGCCATTTACATGTATGTACAGGATTTCTGTACATAATTCTGCATAGTTAGCTGTTTTCTTGGGGTTGGGGGGAGCTGTGAATTTTGACAAACTCTCGTTTAATTGGATGCAGTTTACTTTAGAATAGTTCCTAACTGTTACATGTTTAGTTGAGTTTTCCAAGTTGATTTTTATTTAGAGGGAGACAGCTTTTTGTTCTGACTTTACCAAGAAGGATGTGACATGGGGGAATGCAACACTCTCCCATGTTGATGAATACATAGTCCAATATGTTTGCTCCTGTGGTTGGAGAGTGCACTATCTGTTCCAGAGTGTTTATATAGATAAAGTCTAGAAAACATTTTGCCTGTGAGTTAGATACAGTGTCATTTCACAGTTTATAGGGGGTAAAGTTTTCCATGAATAGGGTATTTGATTGGATGGTGAACACCTGTAATAGGTCTAGGTAAGAGCTGTGAGCTTCATGAGTCATAAAGTGTGACCTGTAACTGGCAGGGCATGGTAGGGAATCTTGTATATGGAGACTTGGATGTGGATGAACTCCAGGGCATCATCCTGTTTAACCAACCTAGAGTTGTATTTAATTTTAACATAGATAAAGACACCTCTACCTTTAGCCTCTGTCTGTGCTGCTCTTGGTCTAAAAGTGTGGCAAGCACTGTAACCTCCATTACTGGAATGCTCTTTGTGGGTTTAAACCAAACCCCGGTAACAGCACAGATGTCTGCATTCTCCAGAGTGAGGAAAGCTTGTAGAGGGCAGATTTTCTTATTTAGGCTCCTAGCATTGAGCAGTAACACCTAAATGCTGCTTTGAGGTTTATTTATTTATTTATTTTTTTAAGGATTACTCCAAGATTATACACTTTTCCCACAAAGTCCAATCTATCCCTGTGTAAATACTGGATGAGACAAGTCCTTACCTGGCATTAACAGCAAGACCTCTATTTCATTGCTGTTAAGCCCCCTGTAGTACATTCCAACTGTTGGTATATACAGTCATTTACTATCATGTAGAACAAAGAGGTAAAACTGGATATCAGATGTACAGCACTGATACTGCAAACATCTTCCAATTAAGAATTCTCCTAATGGAAAAATGTGTCTGGGCGCAAAAAAAAAAAAAACCCGGAGCAAAACTTTCCAGATCTTCATAATTCAGACACAGGCAAATATGTGCTGGTGTCAGATAGTATGATATTCAGGCATTCAGATAGATAGTAGGCAAGGATTCAGGCCACTTAGCAGACACCACTAAAAACAAAGCCACTATAATCAAAACCAAAAAGAAGAAATCCAAAAATGTACAACAGACTGGACAAACTAAACAAGTATTTGTTAAGCTATTTTACTTCGCATTGCTTGATGACCATCCCCCCCCCCCCCACAGTGCACTTGTGCCTGATATAAATACTTACATTAACACAGGCAGACATTCTATGCCTTCCTCTGATGTATGTGTGTTCCCTCCCTACACCCATATAAAAGCTGCTATTGACAGTTAGGAAAGCCTAGGCCATGTCCTGTGGTCTTGTGATCTTTGTTGTCATGCAAGCTTCCGCTTTCATGGCAGGAATTTGTTGACTGAGACAACCATTTTCCAGCATGCAAGATGGGGAGGCTATGTGAGACATTCAGGTCGACCTTGCTCTGCCCTTCTCTGGCAGTTTCTGAACCACTTTTTGAAAATGTATATCATGGGTCACCCCTCCACTCATATACAGTATCTCTGTAGTGGCATAACAGTGGTACCATACAGTGCAAACTCCCAAGAACTGCACCCTCTACCAATATTGTATTACCAGAAGAAATAGCTGAAAAAAAACATTTTGCATTTTTAAAGAAGATAAAGCAAAAATAGTTACAATCTACCAGAAGACAAGCACTGAAATTTCAGTCCTTTTTAAATAACATAAAAGTACAGCTATTACACTTCAAGCCAGTGGGATCCTGGCAAGTCCAGCGAGATTAAATGGCATTCATTTAAAAAAATATTGATTAAACCACATTGCCTGGATGAAAACTAGTCTAATGAGATTTGCAAAAACCATATGTTTCACTGCATTTTTTTCCCATAAAAACATATAATTTTTGCCTGGTCAGGTGCCATAGTCTTGCAGTTTTATTTTACTATAGTGACAGTAATGTGAGTTTTTCTGTGCCCATGCAAAATGTGTCTACTCTGTTGCTGAAAAGAAATATATTCAGTTCTGTCCTTTGCCTGTTTAACCTGCACTTCTAGAACTTTCTGTTTATTACAGATGCTGCTGATTTCCCTGATCTTTGACTGTAACATTGTTACAACCCCCCCTCAACTAAGAATGTTACATTGTTACATCCCTCCACTCCTTTGAGTGTTACATTGTTTCCAGCCCCCCAACTCTTTGACTGTTACATTGTTACATCCCCCCACTCCTTTGACTGTTACATTGTTACAGCCCTCCACTCCTTTGACTGTTACATTGTTACAGCCCCCACTCCTTTAACAGTTACATTGTTTGATCCCCCCACTCCTTTGAATGTTACATTGTTATAGCCCTCCACTCATTTGACTGCTACATTGTTACAGCCCCCCCCCACTTCTTTGACTGTTTCATGGTTACAGCTCTCCACTCCTTTGACTGTTACATGGTTACAGCACTCCACTCCTTGACTGTTACATTGTTACAGCCCCCCAACTCATTTGACTGTTACATTGTTACAGTCCCCCCCACTTCTTTGACTGTTACATTATTACAGGCTCCCCACTCCTGCCACTACCTCCTTGTTGCTGTAGTAATCCCAGGTTCCACTGCTCTCCACTGTGAAAGTCAAATTGCTGAGTCTCTAGCCTACCTCAGACCTCAGCATTGAGTCACATTAGTAAGACAATTGGGATTTGATACAGGTTCTGAGTCCCAGAGCTCTGTTGTCTGGATTCATCTCTAGCTTACCTCATATAACCTGCACTGACTTGAGCTCACCCACGGTTTTTGGCTGAAAACTCTGAGAAGCATAGAAAGCCTTGAACTGAGAGATTTTCATCAAAAAGGGAAGGAAAAATAGGCTAGCTACCATTGGATTCACTCTCTATTGGACTGACTATGCAAAAGACCTTTTCTCCATAGGAATCCTTTCTAATCCATATAAACTTAGCAATCTAAACTTTATGGTTCAGTAACCCGCACTGTGTGAAATAAATTTCACCCTGAGCTGCATTATAACATGCCCAGGATGTCTTTACATCCCAGCCTAAGGAATTAGCCCCCACCAGCTGCTCATTAATAAGTCTATCTAAACTAACTCCTGCATCCTAACAATAACCCAACTCAAAGCAGTTGTAGTCCACCCAACCCCCTAAATCCTTTCTGTCTAAAGCATGGACCAGCACTTCCCCACAACTTCTGTAGTCAACCTCATTGAAATGGGTATCTTGAAACAATGTAAGAATTGTTTCACGTATTCTGATGATCATATATTACTCAAACAACATAAAACAGTGTGTGAGAGATGTACACATATAATGGCATTGGTGGCTAAAATCTCACACAGACAACTCAGACATCAGATCATCAGCTGTATGCCACATGCCACACCTCACCACACACCACGTACCACACGTCACCACACATCACATACTACACCTCACCACACATCACACACCACACATCACCATATATCACATGCTGCACCTCACCAAACATCACACACCACACATCACCATGCATCACATGCCACACCTTACCGCACACACCATACACCACACCTCACTGCATATCACATGCCATACCTCACCACACATCGCATTCCAGACCTCATGACACATCACATCTCACCACACAAAACACACCACACCTCACAAAACATATTACTCAGCACAAACCACACACCACACCTCACCATACATAACACCTCCCCACATAGCACAAACCACACACCACACCTCAACATGACTATCATACTATACAAAACCCTTCATATGCTGAGGTTCTAAAGGTTTAACTTACTTGAACCTCAAAGCCCTCCAAAATAGAACAGAGGCACACATCAGCCTCAGCAACACTGTCTGCCTGTTACTATCTCACAATGCACAAGGTCTTGGAGTCATGGATGTGAAGACGGTAAGGAGGGCATCTACTAAACTAAATGTTCTCCTTATAGGATAATTCATTGTAAGACATACCAATGTACCTCATATCAGGAGGGCAAGGAAAGAGTGACAGTTAGTTTCCTGTCTGGTGGCACAATCCATCAGATTCCACATGTGGTCACGTCTTTTGAGTAACAAGTATTGGTACGGCTCTGTCATAGTACACATTGGTGTCAATGACTTGAGGTGTCCTTCCCTGAACTATATGAAGAGAGACATGCTGAAGCTCTCATACTATGTGCCTCAGGCAGTTATGAAGCTAGCACTGAGCAGCATTCTACCTCCTCCAAGGATGATGCCACAATACCAAATAAATAAATAAATAATTCAGTTCAGTAACTGGCTTTGTTTTTTATGTCATTCGAAGGGGGTCCAATATTTGTCAGTCTGGGAAGACATAATCAACAGACCATGCTACTTGACCAATGATTGTCTGCACCTATCCCCTCTAGTCTTTTGAATATTGGCAAAGATATTCTGCACTCCTATAATGCCTTTTTTCACAATGCCAACCAGATGTATTTACCAATATAATGAACAAAGGAAATGAAAATATTAAGGTGCTGCTGATCAATGCTAGAAGCCTAAAAACAAATGTTCACTCCCTACAAGCCTCTCCTCACCTTGGAGGAAGTACACATTTGTGCAGTGACTGAGATATAGTTTAAAATGAAAGGGATTATTCTGGGGGACCAGGACTATAATGTATTCCACACTTTTAGACTAGCCACAGGAGGGAATAAAACAAGGTTGAGGTGTCTCAGTCTTCATCCAGAAGAGACTTGTATTAAGGCTGGTTAAGCAGCAGGAAACAATAGAGCTTCTTCATGGCCAAATAACTATCAGAAAATGCCCTTAACACACTTTGGCTAGCTATCCTGTAGAACTCCCTCTATGACATACGAAAGCCGCAATACCTGTCTACAAGAATTAGTCACTCAGTATTAAACCCAACATCATTTTTCTGGGTGATCTAAACTATCCACCTATAGACTGGTAGATGTACACCACAAGCACAGAGATTCCTGACCTTTGTCTATTCAAAAACCCTGAGCAGCTATTCAGAGTGATTATTAGTAAGAATAACATCATAGACCTTGTCCTTACGTACTACCTAATATGAGATAAACTTGCATCACCTTTGGTGTATATATCTTTGTCACTTGATGCATCTGACTATAAAGCTGCCTCCTTCAAAATAAAATTGAATCCAGGGACCACTTCCATCCTTGGCACGTTTAAAAATGAATCCAAAACAAACTTTCTACTTCTAAGTGAAACATTGGCAAGCTTCAAATCTCACTAACCCAGTTAACTATAGTAAGCAATTGGAAACATGCAGCACTAATCTATTCTAAGTGAAACATTGGCAAGCTTCAAATCCCACTAACCCAGTTGAAAAAGTTTGGCACAGCCAAACGAAAGCGCTCATTTTAAGGAGTTTTTTTGTTGAGTTACGTCAAAATAAATACTACATGCTTATTTGAATTTAATTTCATTTTTTGGAAGCAGCAACCAGTCTTATCGTGCTTTGGACGTTTCAGTTAAAATCCCACTAAACCCAGTTAACTCTAGTGAGTAAGGGGAGCATACAGCACTAATCTATTCTAAGTGAAACATTGGCAAGCTTCAAATCCCATTAACCCACTTAACTCTAGTGAGTAAGTGGAAACATACAGCACTAATCTATTCTAAGTGAAACATTGGCAAGCTTCAAACCCACTAACCCAGTTAACTCTAGTGAGTAAGTGGAAACATTCAGAGCTAATCAATTCTAAGTGAAACATTGGCAAGCTTCAAATCCCACTTACACAGTTAACTCTAGTGAGTAAGTGGAAACATACAGCACTAATCTATTCTAAGTGAAACATTGGCAGGCTTCAAATCCCACTAACCCAGTTAACTCTAGTGAGTAAGTGGAAACATACAGCACTAATCCATTCTAAGTGAAACATTAGCAAGCTTCAAATCTCACTAACCCAGTTAACTCTAGTGAGTAAGTGGAAACATGCAGCACTAATCTATTCTAAGTAAAACATAGGCAAGCTTCAAATCCCACTAAACCCACATAACTTTAGTGAGTAAGTGGAAACATACAACACTAATCTATTCTAAGTATTGTAAAGACATGCTTTTGGAGCATTTCTCCCCGGGCCTCTGCTGAAAACAGGATCTGTGGAACCTAGTCGGACTTTCCCGGTCAACAAATGTTAAATAAATAAATAAAAATAAAGTGAAACATTGGTAAGCTTCAAATCCCACTAACCCAGTTAACTCTAGTGAGTAAGTGGAAACATGCAGCACTAATCTATTCTTTTTTTTTTCAATAATAAATCTTTATTTGTTTTACCACTTATTCATACAACATTAAACAAAAAAGAAAAACAGATAATTCCCAAATAATGGTTCTTACAACAATACTACAACATATATACACTATTTACATGAATGCTTCCATCAGTTAACAAAGAGCAATAAAAAAGAACATATGAAGAAGATTATCAGTAGACCTAATATTTTGTAATAACTTATTTCTGATAACTTTTCCTTTTAAGGTATATATGTCCAGGGGTTAAGCTGGGTTTGGTTCATTAAGCCAATATAATATTGAAAATTTGTTCCCATATTTTTGGATTATTTATATTTTTGCTATGATCATTGATTAGTAATTTGTGGGCTAATATATGTTTCATCGCTAAAATCTTAAAGCTGTCCCATGAAGTTTGAGATGGATTCAACCAATTTGTAGCTATGTAGAGTTTCATTAACAAAAAGATATTTATGAATTTGGTCATTTGGAATCTAGACAAATTATTTGGAGGGATATGCAAAATCATTAATTCCCAAGAAAGTGTTGAATTTTGATAACCCATCTTTTGAAGTTGAATTTTTAAAGAATTCCAAAGTTTATATATACATTTGCAGCTGCAGAACATGTGAAGGAGGTCAGCAGTTTGATCTTTACAGTATGGGAATTTAGGAGAGTTTTTAGAGTTAAATTTATGCAAGCTAAGACATGTATAATAAGCATTATTAAGTATCATAAGTTGGGTAAATGTTAACTTTTGAAGAGAGATTGATTTTATTGTTAAATTAATTGCTTTTAATATTTTACTTTCTTCCATCAATGGTATTTTTTCTTTCCAATAATTTGACAAGAGTACTTGATTTTGATATTTGAAATATTTTATCAGTTTACTTGTAGATGTCATAAATTTAGTATCTTGTAAAAGAGTTTGCCATAAATTTGAGCATTTTGTTAAGTCCTCATCATTAACTTTAAAATCTTTAAAGTAACTTATGGAAAGTTCCTTTATCTGTCTCAATATGACTAAGTAAGATTTAGGAAGATTAATTTCCTGTCTTAATTCATGAGTTGAATAATTGAGATATGGGTATATATCAAGTAAAGTTAAGTTAATCATAAGTGGAAATTTTTTAAGATCTATTAATTGATTATTAATTTTCAGGTTGGGATTCCTATGAAAGGGTTGGAAGGTCTTCATATGTTGAATAAGATTTAATGATTGAAAAAGATTTTGTATCAATATTATATATATATATTTTAATGTGTTTCATTATAGCATATGATTTAAACGTGTCTTTTCTTAAGAAAGATAATGATTTGGGATTAATATTCAGACTTGCGACATGTTTGTAATTCAAAATTAACCACTTTGGTGACCATTTATTACTAAATGTATCATAATTAGCAATTCTTAAAATTCTGTTAGAATTTATTATTAAATAGTATGTTTCAAAATTGGGTAAATCTAGCCCCCCAGTATTTTTTGGAGTCATCAATTTATCGTATGATATTCTAGTTTTCCTTGGTTCCCATATGAATTTAGTCGATTCCGTATGGATTTGTTTAAAGAACTTCTTAGGGATTAGAACTTGAGTAGATCTGAAGTTATATAATATTCTGGGTAATACATTCATTTTAATAATTAAAACCTTTGCTAATGATGGTAATTTCAAATGATTCCATCTCCTTAAGTCAGATAGTATGTGATCCCAAACCAGTTTAACATTATTGATATAAAAGTCTTTGTTATCTGTGGAAA
Source organism: Protopterus annectens (assembly GCF_019279795.1). Taxonomy (NCBI): domain Eukaryota; kingdom Metazoa; phylum Chordata; order Ceratodontiformes; family Protopteridae; genus Protopterus; species Protopterus annectens. The sequence goes on along the minus strand of NC_056736.1, from coordinate 772,952,086 downwards.
AAGTAATACCTAAATATTTTATCTTTTCTTCAGATTTTACTTGGCCTACCAATGGTAAAAGTGAAAAGGGTTTCGGAGTTTTTAAAGGAAATAGATTGTTTTTTTTAAGGTTTATTTTGTAGTTAGATATTACTGCAAAGTCATCCATAGCTTTTAATAATTTTTTGGTATCTGAGAGCACTAATCTATTCTAACTGAAACATTGGCAAGCTTCAAATTCCACTAAACCCAGTTAACGCTAGTGAGTAAGTGGAAACATACATCACTAATCTATACCAACAAGTAAACAGTTGCATAGATATGGATGTAGCCAGTAGAAGGGCTTACCAAAAAAACAACCCCCTGGTCCATGGTGGGACATTAATATCAACAAGTTATACAATAAAAGGAAGAGATTATTTGCTGAACTAAGAACAGAAATGCACAAACTGATATTTCCCTTGTCATTAAATTAAGCAAGCAATGCAGGTGCTTAATTAAACGTACCAAAGGTAAGCTCAAGTTGAACATAGACACCCAAGCAAAGGACAATCGCAAGGCCTTTTTATGTGTGTTAGCTGTGTTGCAATCTCAGGAAGACAATGTAACAAAATAATAATTGTAAACAATGTTATCTACAGTGGTGCTGAAGATATAGCTAACCTACTAGCTGATAAATGCAGCTCAAATTTTACCTCCCCTCTCTGTCATATGGAATATCTGAAAGTGGCTCACTTCCAGCTATCCCACATCATGAAAGTGCTTTCAAAAGCCTAAAAATGCTGCATCAATGAGTCCTAATAATATCCCAGGATGGATCTGGTGCAGCATGAAGCACAATTTAGCCACACTTTTAACAACACAGTTCAACATTATCCAGGTTTTGTACCAAGTGCCTAGAGAGCAGTAACAGTTATCCCCCTGCATAAAGGAGGATCTTACATGTACCCAATTACATTCCCGTAAATCTAACCAGCCTCAAATGCAAAGCCATGTAAATAATTATCATGGCATTGATCACTAAGGACATAGGGGAAACCTCCAAATACTAGACCCATTTCATTATAGATTTGTCAAAGGCAGGTCATGCTTACTCAGCCTGGTGGACTTTTCTAAAATGGTCACTAAAACAATGGATGAAGGTAAAATGGACACACCACCTACCTCAGTCTTTTGAAGACTTTTGACACAATCCCCCACTCAGGATGAGTAGAATAGCTTAATAATCTAGGAATAAACCCCATCATCACTCACTGGTTTGGCAGCTTACTCACAGATATGACACAGGAGAATTAAAAAAAGGGAAGCTACTTCCACAAATAGACCAGTCACCTGTGGAATCCCCCAGGGTTCAGTGCTGGGATCTCTTCTGTTCAGCATCTAATTCTCAGAAGTAAAAGCTAATACCAAATTGCTCTGGATAGCTAGGTTTGCAGATGCCTGCAAGCTAGGAGCAGTGATCAAATCCCCAAAAGACTCAGCCATCCTAAAGGGAGGTTTTCCCTAGCAAATAAATTGTATCAAATGCATGGACTAAAGCTAAATGTCAAAAAATGTATAATTGTCTCATTTGTATAGACAACTCCCCTGGGGAACTACCATATTGACTATACACTCCTAAGAGTTTACCCAGTTGTTTGGGATTTGGGAACCTATGTGGACAGTTACCTAACTTTTTACCAGCATGTGTCCACTATGGTAAGTTAGTCCTTTTATCCTATGCACCTCATAAACAAGGGAACTGCTTCTAGATCCAAGGGCTGCCATTGTACCCCTTTACTCAGTCCTCATTAGGTCAGTCATTGAGTATAATGTCCTTTTAGGTATGTATTTGTTTAGTCACATGCAACATCTGGAAGGCCCACAGAGATACCTTACAAGAAGGATTCAAAGCCTAAACAATATGTCTTACATGGACCTCCTCAAAGCCCTATCACTATATTCAGTCTCTTACAGACTGCTAAGAGGTGACCTGTGTTTAGCATACAAGGCATCCTTGAAAGCATTTCTGATGGGCTTACTTCACATCTGCAAGTCAAACTGAATCAGGGACCTGGGAAAGTTATATCTCACAAAGGATACCACTTCCCTGTAACAGACTCCCCATCCATATCAGGTTCTTATGTTAGTACTAGGCTATCTGCTCTGGTGGGCCATTTTAAGCATAGCCAGATTCCCATCCCAAAGGTAAGACTCAAAGTCTGTACCTTGTGCCTGTGAGGAAAACACCTTGATCATTATGACAACTTCCAACATAAGGTAATATAAAGTGGTTAATCTGAAGACTATTACAAGGCTAGCCGATACAGAATCAAACCCTGTACCTTATGTTTGTGAAGTAACAAGAAATTAATTTCCTCTGCTCTCTTCCTTGATCTCTCAAAGGCCTTTGATATGGTCAATCATCAGCAACTGCTTCACACCCTGGAAACCCTATATCTTGACATCCCAATCATAAACTGGTTTAAAGCCTATCTCTCTTGCAGGCAACAAGCCGTCCAATGGCAAAACAAGCTATCCGACCTACTTCCCAACACCATAGGCGTTCCTCAGGGCTCTATACTGGGTCCTCTTCTTTTCTCAGTTTTCATAAATGATCTTCACTCAATCATCCCCAAATCTACATGCATCCAATATGCAGACAACTCCACCTTGATCTGTTCTGATGTCTCCCTCCCGAAACTTCAAACAATCACCCAAAACTGTTTTATGTTAGTGGAAAAATGGTTCTCTAAATGGCAACTCATCCTTAATCCTACTAAAACCAAATTATTGCTTTTTTACCCCTCTGCAACTACTCCTCTAGGAAAAGAACCTCTGAATGCGGACAACACGTTCCACGTGGAATCTACAAATGGTACCATCATAACCCCAGTCTCTCATACCAAACTATTAGGTGTGACTATAGATAACAAGCTTAAATTTGATATACACATTAACCAAACCATTAAATCCGTAAACAAGAAACGTGGATCTATGTACAGAATAAAAAATTTCCTAACCCCTCATACCAAACTAACCATTGCTCGCACTCATCTCCTCTCCACCCTCCTTTATGCCTCCCCAATACTGTCGTTCCTCAATAAGCGGGAACTCAATAAACTATCTGTTGCCTATAATCATATAGCCAGATTTATAACAGGAACACCGTATCGTACTCACCACTGCCTCAACCTAAATACCCTTGGCTGGCTAGAACTCCCCAACCTTCTCAAACTCAACCAACTTACTGAAGCTTTTAAAATAATCAACCAACCGGACAGAACCCCCTCTCTGAGCAATATCCTGACCTCCTACTCAAACCTAAAATCACTCAGGTCAGCTAATAGTGTTCAGGTACTAACCATTAAATCTAATAACTCTGGAGGTGATGCTCTCTATGCCAATTCCATTGGAAAGCTATGGAATTCCCTACCCAATAGCCTAAGACTAATGACCTCGATTAATCAATTCAAAAATCACCTCAAAATATTTCTTAAGTCTCATTGGTCATGCCCATGTCCTAAACCAGACTAGCCGCTGTAGTATATACCCTATCCCAGAGATCTCAACCTTCCCCCGCGGCTTCAATTTGTAGCCAACCTTAGTATTATCTATATAATATTCTGATTGTTATTTTACAAATATGTTATACCAATGTCTTTTTCTGTGATATGTATGTTATGCTACTCTATACCATTTGTAAATGTATCCTGTATTCTCTTATCTGTGGAGCTTTTCTCCCCGGGCCTCTACTGAAAATGGACATGCATCCAGCTAGACTAGCCCAGTCAACAAATGTAAAATAAAATAAATAAATAAATAAATAAAGACACTATGCCATTATGGAAAACTCATCTCTACAGGACATTCAAGTGTAACTAGGAATAATGGATGAGAAATAGAAAATTTATCCTCGGACTCCCCCAATACAACTAACAGACAGAGACCGCTCCTAAATGCTTTTTCCCACTGCATGGGTGCCTCCAAATATCTAAGTATTGATCTAGTAATTACCACTAGATCAATGTCTTGGAAAGGGTTCATTGAATCTAAACCTAAATTGGATAACTGGCAAAGCTTAAAATGTCCACAAGACAGTTAGCTTCATGCTAACTGCTGAACCTGTGAACCACACTATGACTGAATTCACTCTAATGCCATATTGCAGTAGCCCACCTTAACAAAACCTGTCATTGGATAAAGGAAGATCAGAAATGACAAAAACTACAAACCCTACCCACTCTGGTGATGGCAGACTCATTGACACTCTGTATTTAAAATTTGGTTGGAAAAGCACTGAGAAAGTCTTGGTCCTTCAAAAAGAATTGCAGATACCCTACTTTGAAAATGCTTAATCTACAAAATAAAGATTTGAGATGGGCAATACATGGCAATAGTTATATTAAAGTCCGAATTCAACGTTGTTTTCTTTACGACTGAAGTTGTCAATGCCAGTTTAGGTGATGCAGCAACAACTCAGTCCCACAGAGAAGTCTCAAGAATCTGCTGACAATAATGTGTGTGTGTGTGTGTGTGTGTGTGTGTGTGTGTGTGTGTGTGTGTGTGTGTGTGTGTGTGTGTGCATGTGTGTGTATGTGGGGGGGTGTGCATGTGTTTGCACACATGCGTTCATCTATGTGCATGTGTATGCTGGAGGGGGTCTCTCTGCATGTGCTTATATGCATGTACAAATTTAAAATTACTATAAAACAAGACAGAATCATAAAACTAAAAGGACCAAACCTAAGTCCTTCAGCATATCATGGTGATGACACTGCAGTGGACCAGGGAGAGTAACAAGGCATTCTCACACACATAAGTGACACTATGTAACAGATTCAAACAGCAGATAAATGTTAAACACATTTTGATATGAAAGGCTTGGGAGGTTGAGAAATACACTGTATAATCACAAAATATATAAAGAACAAGGTGGAATTATTTCTTTCATAATATAAAATCAGGTAAGGTTAACTGTAGCACTCTTTTTAAACAGAAACATTTTCTTACTTTAAATATTATTAGTTTTTTCTGTCTTACTTGTCATAACAATTTAAATACAACCTAATCCTTTAAAATAATGTTTCCCATAGCAATATAACATTTAAAGAATAAATATCTCTTTATAATAACAGTTGGTTCCATCAGAAATGCCTGTCATTCACTTTGGTGTTATTTCTTGCATCACAACAGAACATGAAACTAGAGTCTGTACAGAAAGATTTAATATTTCCCACCTTGCTTGATAAACACATCTAAAATTAAAGTAATTCAGGCACACATCTTTATTTCATAGCAGCACAAAAGTATTATGCCCTCAGTAATGATTTTCTGAAGGCTAATCCCTAAAATCCTTATAATTTGATTGAGATGCTGATATCTTGCGTAATACAGCGGACTTGTGTTGTTCATCTTAAATGTTCACTTTATCACTCATGAGGCATTCACAGTTGATGCTTATACCTCCTTACTGCATAGTTTCATGTATTCATTCTTAACTTTTTCTCTATTCATTTATAGCCCCTAAATTATTTAGTACCGCAATATATTAGTAATCCCCTTTGTCGTTGGCCGCACGGTCTCTTTTTCTCCCACAGTTGCTTGCCTGTCATAGCTAACTTCCATGGCTTTCAGATATACCAGCCATACACCAGTGGAGTAGGAGCACATATATATGCATGTATGTGTATAACATGCAGTGCAGTTATATCTCTGAACCATCCCTCCCATCCTGTTAGTGCAAGGAACCTATACAGACTGTAAAAGGGGGGGGGTGGGCTACATATACAGACATAGTTAGAAAATTGTTACAAATGAAGATGTGTGACAGCAAGAGTGTGTGTTTCAGCAGACAATCACTGAAGGATATGATGGTCGAACTGAAATGTCATGTCATGTAATTACTGACATAAATCCATGGATCATCACTGTGATTTACCAGACAAATAGAAATAAATTGTGGAACTGAACAAAAGTATGGTCCAAACATCTGGACATTCTGTGGGAAATCTGGCTTGGAGAGGTATGCTCAGAACCCCTTAATGCAATGACTGTGGACAAAGGCATGAAAATAGGGGCATGTACGAAATACGTCAGTAGATAAGCTGAGAACACTCTTGTAGTAACAGTGTATGTCCTAACATATATCAACTGAAATATCACAATTCCAGGACTCAGGTGCTTCACATTAGTTACTGACCTCAGTCCCCACATCATCCCATTGATTTATCATGCATACATAACAGTTATGGGGACCAGACCAAAGATATTGGCCTCACAACTGGACATCCTATGAATATGTGGACATAACACAACAGTAGGGAAACTACACTGAGCTACCGAGCACTGTCCAGACTACAATCAGACTGACATAACACTACCCAGGTCCAGCTCTGGTACTGTACACATGCAGTAGCAAATATAAAAGGCACTATAGGGATGTAACACTAGTGGAACACAGACACTGGTGTGAAAGTGCATACCCCCAAACAAGTGCACCACAGTGACAGCAACATACCAGTAAGCAAACTGAACATGACAGTATAATACTGTGAGAGCAACCACATAACGTTTGCCACTCACATATTACCCCTACATATACTGCCCCAATTCACAGTGTACTGGGAATCTGGAGGTGCTGCATGACATATCACAGTCAGCCCCTACAAGCATACGGACCTGATAGACCACCAGCAGCTGTAGCAGCATGCAGAGTCAGATAGGTAAAGGATGTATGGCACTCACAGCTGCTACTCTCCCTACTCAGCATAAAACACATATACACACAACACTGCTACACAACCTTGGCAGTCTGTTCACATTGGCCAGACAGATATACTGTCATATGTGCAGATTTCCACAGAATTACCAGTGTGTACACATAACCCTGGCCACCACAGCATAACATAGCCAGGGGTCTACCAGGTCATTGTCATGTTAACTTGTGTACATTTGGTAATTAATGATATACCATACCTCTGCACCTCATAGTGCAGGAAATCTGGACAATGCATGGCATACATATAGGATAGTTCCCTATTACATGATCAAAGACACTGTTCTTCGAACGCATAATATTTGAACTGAAAACATCACAAACACTAAACTGCGAACGGCCACATATGCAATTTTTTTCCTAGGAGAAAAAATTCAATTGGCCATTCTCGTGGTTTGCCTTGTTCCCCAACATTAAGCGATCTTGGAGTTGGTATATTTAGTTAAGGGGTGTGGGGCTGCCGCCCCCCACATTGGGGTGAGTGTGGGGTGAAGCCCCCCACTTGATTAGGATTGGGAAATGTGTTTCGTTTTTGTTTACAGCCTCATGAATTTTTTCCCTAGGAAAATATTTGCAGACGTGGCCTTTTGTGGTTATCTGTTTTTGATGTTTTCGGTTCGACTATTACGCGTTTAAAGAACAGTGTCTTTGATCGCGTAATATAGACCTGTATGGGACAGGTGGCTGGAAAGAGGGACATATCACACATAATGGTGTTACAGAGACAGTAGCTGCTCTTACATGTGTTGTTGTAACATCACATCCCTGAAGGAAATGATGTGTGGAACACCAATGGATAACAACACGTACTGACTACAATCCTCACATTATCCTACCAACCCCACAAAAACAGATGTTGGTTGAGGAACAGACCAAGCATAATAGGCAAACATCTGGCAATTCTGTAGACAACATGCCAGTTGAGAGCTATGCCAGAGGCATATCACTATCAGATGTCAACTCACCCAGTAAATGCATGTCCAGACAAACCCTGTCAATGTAGCACCCCCTTATGTGTATAACAATGCTAATGACGTACAAGCTGTACCAAACTCTAGAGCTTTGTCCCCCATGTTGCTGGGCTGTCTCCACATGTCCTGTCCTGTGAGGTATTTCCACCTACTGTCTTTGAAGCTGTAACCCCCACACCTCCATAATGTCCCCCTCACAGGCCAGGTAAATGGGCAAGGCCCACATGAAGGGCATCCCATATGGTGGAACTAGCAGCTGTGTCCAGGCCCACAACACAATACTATGTGGGCACTTACATAGCTGCATGGCCTCAGCATTACCCGACAGGATAACATCAACCCCCTCAAGGTAGGCTGAATGCTTGTGGTGGACAGCAGCAATATATAAACCACAGACTTGGTCCCTAGATTGGCTGTACAGGCCAAATCAGGAGCACACACCAACCTGGCATCTAGTCAGTCTTTGTCTGATCAAACATATAAGATGACAGGTGGAGTAATGTAAGGCTAACAATGAGTACAAATTGGACACATCCACCAAGGCCAATCACAAGGCCATCTTCACATATGTCTGCAATCTCTGAGGCCACATACCAGCCCACCCTGTAATGGTGGCCAATCAAGCCACATATACACACAACATAGCTAAAGGCAACCCACTGCAGATAGGTTTAGGGCAAACATCACCCCCTGGCTCAGCAGCACTATAGCTAGATATGCACAGCACCCACACCCCTCCCCTCATTACCAGTGAGCAGGTACATATTGCCTACTGAAAGGCAACAAATGTAGTTATCCATGGCACCTGATAACATCACTGTCTGCATCCTACATGAACTCAGGCATGTGTACCCAGCAACATTACACACCATAGTCACACCAAGGCTTGGCACCATCCACACCAAATCCAGATGAAAGATGGCCAATGTCATGTTTCGACACAGACATGAATGAGGAGTACAGGAGTAGGAAATTAAGTAGCCCTCATTGTGTGGAATATGACACCTTAGGGCCAGCGGTGCAATGGATGCAGATACACTGCTGATATGTTACAGGGGTATGGTGTGGTTGTGAGTGGTGGCTACTGGTATTTAATGTACATGTGCAGATTCTGTACATATGGTTGCCAAATGTATGAGGTCCTGTGATGTGTCTCCTTGTAATGTCTCCCAGGTGCAATGTCACATCAGCAAAGGTCAACATTTTTAGCGGTTCAGACAAATATAATCATAGAAGCCATACTACACAACCATGCCATAATGTTTGAGGACTGGCCTGTGGGACAACCTTGTCCACAGAGTAAATGATGTTGGCCTGCATGCATGTACATAGGGCTGCTGCAGTGGCCAGGGACTGCACAGCCACAGGTGTAGGCCTGGCCTTACAGCCCCACCAGGGAGCTCCACGGGTACCTTGGGGCACCCATCCTAGTACAACATCAGAGTACAGACCCCCCCACATACTAGAGGTGGTTAGCACCAGACAATGGACGAGGAGTGTGCAGGTAAGGCCCCAGTGTAGATTACTAGACTAGTGTAGCAGACATACTTGTAATTGTACAGTATCTATGTACATGTGTCAGGTCAGATTGCAGTTGTGGATGGGGTTTTCTAATGCACAGATGTGCACATCTATGTTGAAGGACAGCAAATTGTATAGTATTGGGGGTTGTACTGTACATGTGCACGCATGCTGCATCCATCCTGTACAAATGCCACTTGTGGGTCTGCTGACCATACTCCTCTCACACAACTACCCAGGTCCCTCCTGTCTGCATGTGGGATGGCAGCCTGCAGCTGTTGAGTATGCAATTGAACTGTTGTGGTTTGCCAATACCTCACATGTGAAGGCCATGCAGTGTACCATGCATACAACTGTCACTCATAGCCATATTGCTTTATGTGCATGTTGACTTGTGTTGGGGTCAACTGCATTGCATCCCAGTGGTCACTACAGGGGCCTATCTGATGAGAATGTATCATCCCTGTAGCATAACACATGGCCTATCAGTGCAAGACTTCCAGACAGAGAGCAACACAATGGTTGGACAAATGGTCTAAGATAGGGACATGTGTGAAACATTACTGTCATATAGTGGATATAAACATTGTACACACTCCAGTTAAGATCCCAAGTATTTGTGATGTCTATACAAATTGAGACCACATTATGTCAGTACTCATCTTTTCCAAACTGTAATGTGACCTATGACATGAACAATCCCCTGTACAAACAATCAATCTGTTGGCCACTAAATATGGAGTATACAAACCCCACAATACGCTGGATGCATATGCGTGCACACCCTTCAAATAATATGTCATTGCAGCAGCTTGTGATTTACTGACAGCATACAGTCTGCTTGGGTACACACCAACCATCAGGTAAAGGCACTCTGACTAACACCAAATAACAGTCTGATGTCCAAGTGGGATAACCTTGACATATGCTCAGTTGCCTGCAACAGCAACAGCCATGGCTTGCAGACAGTGTACAAAGCAGCAAAGAGATCTCATATTTGACAGCTATCAGTCAAGAGTGGGGTACAACAACATTACCACAGCAGTGCATACACCATGGAACACAGTGGAGACAGTTGTCAAAAGGTGGAGTGAATCTGGGACAATAGTGCTGTTGACAAGAACCTGATGTCCCTACAAAAGTGATGACAACACATCAAGAATTGGCCAGGAAGGTTGCCAGGGGACATACAGCAACACTGATGGAGTTGCAGGAATCCCTTGCTAGTACTGGTGTTCTGTACTACCTGTGAGAACACTCTTCCACATGCTGAATACGTCAGGCCTATGGAGTAGGGTCAGAAGATGGAAGCATTCCCACACACCAGAAACAGCCAGGAGTGGATTCAAATTGCAATTCAGCACATAATATCTCCCAAAGAGAGGTGTGAAAATGTGTTATGGTGTAATGAGACTAGGGATTGGCCTCACAGCCACAATACCAGCAGGTATGTGTGGTGCACAAACAACACCTCTCATAATCTGAACACCGATATCCCAATGGTGAATCACACTAGTGGCAGTGGCCTGCTGTGGGGCTGCTGTTCCACAGACAGAACAGGGCCTGTAGTCACGGTGGTGGGAATTCTGAACATTTCCTAATAACACTCACTTCTGCCCAAAATCTCTCAGGCATCTGCAGAACTGCTGAGCATGAGGAGGTGTGTCAGACTTCAACATGATAATGAACTGCAGCATACATCCAAAGCTACCTAAAAATAGCTCCACCTGAACACACTCATTGTTATGGATTGACTCAGCCAAAGCCTAGACCTACACCAGATAGAAAACCCCAGTGTGATCTGATGAGGGCTTTGCATATGAGCTGTCCTTGCATTCTGACAGAGTTGGGTGACCTTTGCATGGAAGAGTGGCCAAATAATGCCAAGTCAGGATGCACCATGCTGATAGACACCTTCACAAGAAGAGTGAATGCTGTAAGCCACTTACAAGGTGCTTCAACAACTTATCATTTTAAGAGTGTGCACACGTATGCATTTAACATATTGCACGTATTGCAGTCATCATATTTTATACGTATCACATGTTTATCGATTGGATTGCACAGGTCATATGTCACATGGAAGGTGGGTGACATATTTGAATGCATTATTGTGGTCTCATCCTCTCTATAACAAGAACATGGCATGTTAACAGGGTTGTGTACACTTATCATATCCACTGTAAGCTTACAAGGCTCTTGGTATAAAAGGAATTGTGTGACCATACATTTACTGCTCATTTGCATCTGACACTCACATGTATGTCATTAATCAGTCATGTCACTCCTCAGATCATCCCACGTATGTCACAGAGAAACACAGGAGTTATGAAAAATAGAGCAGACATATGAGCCAGACCGCTACACATCCTGCAAGGATATGTACAGTTCTGTAGTACTTGCCACTGTGCTATACAGGTAGACAGCAATGGTGTGTACATGGATGCAGTCTGTGTCTCTGCTGGGGAACGGCCATCACCTACTAACACTACTCATGTATCCCAGAGCTCTATATTGTCAGTTACATGTTGTACAACTGACTGCAATGCATGATGTTGACAGCCGTGTATCATGCATGTCACCATGTGGGTAATGTGTGGTCTGTGTAACAGATTTGTGCCACCTCACTTGTAAGTGTGTGTGTGTGTGTGTGTGTGTGTGTGTGTGTGTGTGTGTGTGTGTGTGTGTGTACCAGCCAACATCAAAGTGCAGGTATTAATGTGCATATGTTGTCTTCCTCTCACAGGTGGCAATGGGGTCTGGGTTCCACCCTTTTGAAACAATATCAATACCTCTGCAGACTCTGCCAATATTGATCGGAATACTGAGGTACAGGTGGAGTTGGCAGGGGCTGAATCTATGCCATTAGGTGGCATCCCACTCTTGTGCACACCATCACTGCACACAGTGACAATGCCCACACATACCCCATCACCAGTGGCCACAGATGATGGACAGTTGGTAGGTGATGGCATTGAACATGCTAGTGTGGTGACTATGGCAGGTGTGAGTGTAGATGCTGGCCATAGCCAGAGTGCAGGCAAGGTCCCACACAGATGGATGGATAGGGGTGCTTGCAGGAGGAACGCTGCTCATTGGGTGACTCTTGCAAGTGCCACAGCAGGAGTCATCAGATGCATGTTCCAGGCTGTCATGGATGCACAGGCACATAGTGAATGCCACAACACACAAATACACAGGGTGGTGTATGCAACTCTCCCTGATGTACATGGTGGCCTACATGACCTTGTTGTGTCCACACGTCAAAATACTGAAGGTGTGGATCCAACCACAAATTAATCACCTTGGGAATCCACATCCCTCCCACCACCCACAAAGGTAACCACCATGACAAACACCTCCAAAGCTAACCTTGGGCTCCTTAAAACAGAGGTGGCTAAGTTCACAGCACCCATGCAAATGGAGAATAGTTGCATGACCACCAGATCATACACCAATGCACTGTATGAACACATACACATATGCATGGATTTCACCATGACCAATAGAACCAAGACGTTGTCCTCCAAAACAGGAATCCAATGTGGTGGTCCCCTGCCATAAAGAAACTCGACAATGGAACAAATGAACTGATGTGGAAAAAGGTGAAGTCCCAAGACTGGAACAACTCCCTTATCGGCCTCAACAAAAGATTGAGATCACTCATCAAATTCTTTAATGCTAGCTATGAAAACAATATTGCAGCTGATAGGAAAGACAAACACAAGGCCTTCAACAGTTATGTGGATAATATCCATGCCAATACCCTGATGTGCTCTGAGCTACTGCACAATGGTACCTCCTATACTGGGCCAACAGATATTGCCAATATACTGTATGACAGATTCAGTGCCAACCTGACCCCTTTCACCCCCAGAAAGGACCAATCACAATACCAGTAGATTGCCAGACACCCAGTATTACTGCTGTGTAGGTTAAAATAGCACTGGCCAAGGCCAAGAATGAATCTTCTATGGGACCTGAGAATATATCTGGCTATGGTGTACATGAACCACAGAGTGACCTGGCCCCACACCTGTGTGCTCTGTTCAATCACAGCCTCATCTCAGGCTTTGTCCCTACCAAATGGTGCACTGCTACAATCATACCTCTGCACAAACTAGAAGCAACTACACTCCATTAGCCTGATGAGTCTGATATGCACAGCTATGGAACACATCATCATAGACCTACTAAACAATGATATAGAAGATCTCCAAAGTCTGGATCCCACACAGTTTGGTTTAGTGGAGGGTAGATCATGCCTGCTCAACCTAGTCAACTTCTTTGAGTGAGTCACCAGAGCTATGGATGATGTGAAGGTGGTCATACAGGCTACCTTGATCTGGCTAAGGCCTTTGTACCATTCCCCACTCTAGAATCATAGAAAACCCACTAAGGTAGGCGTCAACCCCTATATTACTAGGTGGGTTGCAAACTGGCTTACAGATAGATCCACGGTGTGAAAGTAGCTGACTCCAAGTCAGACTGATGACCAGTCACAAGTGGGGTCCAACAGTGTTGAGTTCTGGGTCCTCCCCTATTTGGTATCTACTTCGCTGAAGTGCAGGCCATCACAAGGGTACTCTGGTTGACAAAGTTTGCAGACGATTGCATGTTCGGAGCTATTATTAACTACCCAAGTGATGTTGATATCCAGCAGAAAGGCCTCACTGAGACCAACGTATGCTGTCAGAAGCATAGCCTGAAGTTCAATGGCTAAATATGTGTCAGCATACCCTTTGGGCACAACTCAATTCCCATATATCACCACATCGATGGTAGTCCACTGAACACAGAAGGCATTTTAAGAGATCTGTGAACACAGGATGACAGCAACCTCTCTTTGGACCATCACATTGCCACAGTAGGCCGACAGTCATTCTATGTGGAACATCTGATTACTAATGGTCTTGCATCCAGGAAGTAGGGGGTCACGGTCTCTCCCCCTAGCCTTTCCTCATTAGGCCTATCATCGGGTACAATGCCCCATTTGTCAAGTACCTCAGTGGACACCTGCAACAACTGCAGAGGCCAAAAACATACCTCACAAAGGTAATCTTAGGCCTGAAACAGTTGTCCTATATGGACAGACTCAAAACACTCCAACTATTCTCTGTATCATATTGCCTACTTAGAGGTAATCTCTGCTTGACATATAAAGCCATGTATGACCCAGCTCTGTTAGAAATGCTACATCTAAGGAAAAGCCAATCCCTCCACACCACACCCTCCAGACACCTCAGCCTCAGTACCACAATCAACAGAACATGCTGTAGGGACAGGCTCATAACCCAGAGACTGCCCATGCTATGGAAGTGACTTCCCATACATGTCAAGCAGAGCACCTCACTGGCCCTCTTCAAGAGAAATCTTGATGAGTGGATGGGAAATAGAAAATTCACCCCAAGAATCACTCCAGTGGCTCTACTTGACAGAGTCATTAGGAACTACGGTCAGGTGGCATCATGCCAGGGTAATCCTATTGGCTAGGCTTGTATAGATTCCAGGGCCATTAGTCTAGTACACTCCTATGAACCTACATCTATATATATATATATATATATATATATATATATATATATATATATATATATATATATATATATATATATATATATATATATATGTATATAAATAATGACAGATGTGTATATATATATATATATATATATATATATATATATATATATATATATATATATATATATATATATATATATATGGGTTCCTATTAAATGATCGAAGACACATTCTTTCCAATGCGTCTTGATCAAACTTATAGCGAAATAGCACATAAGCAAATTCTTTCCCCAGGGAAAAAAATTGCTTGGCTGCTTCCGTTACTTTGCCATTTTCGTGACTGTAGTGCGATCTCAGAGTTGGTATATTTAAATTGTGGGGGTGTGGTGGGGCAAAGCCCCCCACTTTATGTAATGTTTTAAAATTTTTTTTTTGTAGCACAGCGATTTTTTTTTCCCCTTGAAAAAAAATCACTGTCCTAAGCGCTTGAGATTGTAAACTTTTGCTTACATGGGTTTGATAAAGCATCATTCGCTTTTATAAGAGTTCAATGATTTAACATAGACCCTATATATATATATATATATATATATATATATATATATATATATATATATATATATATATTTATATATATATATACTGCCCACACCTCCCATTAAGGAAACCACCGTAAAGAACTTCTTCAAAGCCAACTTCATGCTTCTTAAGACAGAAGTGGCACAACAAATAAAACAAAAAACGTATTTAAAAATAAATGACCGAAGAAATCAGGATCCACTGCTTAAAATACATTCCAACCACTAGAGGTTGGAATAAATTTTAAGTGGTGGATCCGGAAAATAGAAGTACGACTGCTGAATATTACACCAATTCACTGTATTAACACATACACAAGGGCATGGATCATGCCACCCCAAATTGAAGCAAGATGCTCTCCTCCCAATAAAGGAAGCCAATCTGGTGGTCCCCTGCCATAAAGAAACTGCACAACAGAAGGAAGAAACTGTTGCAAAAAAGGACTAAACTCCCATGATTGTAAGAACTCCCTTATCAGCCTCAGTAAGAAGCTGAGATCCCTCATAAAATCCACCAAAGCTAGTTCAAAAACAAAATCACCACTGATTCTAAAGACAGCCACAAAGCATTCTATAGCATGTCAAGCATCTCAATGGCAACACTCAGATCTGCTCTGAGTTACAGCACAATGACACTAAATATACAGAACCAACTGATATTGCCAACATCCTGGCAGATAGGTTCAGTGCTAACCTTACCCCCTCTCACCCACTAAAAGGCCCATCTCAATGCTGGACAAATGTAAAGCCCCTGTAATCATGGCTGCATAGGTAAAAACCACACTCTCCAAAGCCAAGAATATAGCATCCATGGGATCAGACAACATCCTAGGCTGGGTTCAGCACAAATTACAGAACAAAATGGCACCCCACCTAAGTACCATGTTCAATCATAGCCTCACTTCAGGCTTTGCACCTACTGAATGACACACAGCAATGGTTATCCCACTCCACTAGGGGGGAGCCACCACAAAAGCTGGGAACCACTGCCCCATCAGCCTGAAAAGCCTGAGCTGCAAGGCCATGGAATGTATCATTGTGGAACTTTTAAGCAATGACATAGGTAACATCCAAACTGTGGACCCCAGCCAGTTTGGGTTTGTGAAAAGTACATCATGTCACTTAAACCTGATTGACTTCTTTGAAGCAGTTACCTGAGCCCAGGACAGCCAATGTGTTCACACAGCCTACCTAGACCTTGTCAAGGCCTTTGACAGCATCCCACACTCTGAAATTACAGATAAATTCACTAGACTAGGCATAAATACCTATGTCATGAGATGGGTTGCCAACTGGCTTACAGGCAGAACCCACACTGTGAAAGTAGCAGACTCCAAATCTGACTCCAGACCAGTGACAAATGGAGTACAACAGGGTTCATTCCTTGGTCCGCTCTTGTTTGGCATCTACTTCTCTTAACTTCAGACTAACACAGAGGGTCTATGGCTAAGAAAATTCACAGACGACTGCAAACTGGGAGCCATTATTGAGTCCCGTAAAGATGTGGACAGTCTACAAAAGGGCCTCACTGAGACAGATGCCTGGTATGAAAGCCATGGCCTCAAACTCAGTGCCAAATAATGCACTGTCATCTCCTTTGGGTAAAACTCTGTGCCCATGAACTGCTACTACATAGCTGCTAGTACACAACACTGAAAGTGTGATAAGAGACCTAGGTACACAGGCAGATAGTAGTCTCTCTTTTGATAACCACATTGCCACAATACTCAGAAAATCCTTCTATTTGGCACATCACATCATAACAAGTGTCTCATTCAGAAAAAAGGAGATCATTGTTCCTCTCTACTCATCCCTCACTAGACCTATTATACAGTACAATGATCTGTTTAGTATGTACCTCACAAGACATCTACAACAACTGGAAAGTCCACAGAATTACCTCACAAAGAGGATCACTGGCCTCAGACAGATGCCCTACGCAAACTGTCTCAAAAGACACCAGCTTTATTACATTGCATGTCACTTACTCTGAGCTGATCTCTGTCTAACATACAAAACCATGTCAAACCCAGAGGTGTTGGACATGATACATGTAAAGAAATCACAGTCCCTCCAAAACACAAGCTCCAGGGAGCTAAACCTTGTCACCACAATAGACAGAACATGCTGGAGGGATAGATTATTGTCCATAACACTTACCATACTCTGGAATAAATTACCCATTTCTGTGAAACAGAGCTCATCATTAGCCATCTTTAAGATACATGCTGTCCAGCCTTTGCACTCATACGTATGGCACTTACCTCACTTAATGTGTCTTATTCCACAACATCACTGGGATGATAGCAGGAACATCAGCACTAAATACTGATAGACCATACCTATCAAACTTCTACTGCATGACAACTGGACAAAGGCTGTCATATAAGTGGAGGACAGAGGTCCAAACACAGGGCCATATTTGAAATATTGATGTTATACACTGAGAAAGTTGCTGGTGTTACAGGGTTGGTTGCAACATCTCTATTCTGAGGAATATGAAGTCAGAGAGATAAATGAATGTTGCCATTTACTTACAGCAATGACCAGAGTATGCCACTGATTTTCCAAGGATAACACCTGTCTAGGTAACACACCAAATGTAACAGGCAAACCTCCGGCCATTATGTGGATAGGCCTACAGTTCAGAGATATGCAGACACATAATTTTGTCAGACTGAAATCCATGCAGATGTAACATGTACACACAAAGCCCATAAAACTAGCAGTATTCACACCATATAACAGCAATACTCACATTCGGTCCCTAAGTCTGTAACCTTCTCCACCATTCAGTTGGCCTGTCTCCACAAGTCTTGTTGTAAGAGTTATTCCCACCTGCTGTGTGTAACACTCAGCAGTCATACACCTCCAGGATGTGTTCCTCACAACCAAAACAAAGGCACAACACCCACATTAAATAGTCAATTATAGGAGTGTGTATTCATGACATTGGCTATTGGAAGAACTACCCAGCTACTCTGTATGCAATTAGCAAGTGGGGAACACCAACTGGTGCACAGGCCATCACCTGGTCAAAAGCTTCACCTACAAAGGGCATGAAGACACCTATTCCAAACATCTGTCTACCAGTACTCCACACTGAGAAAACAAAAAGACGTGGAGCAACCCTCGGATACAACCTAGTGCAGTGTGAAATAATAAAAAGGTATGTGAAACAAGTCAGCATTTAAGTGAATGTAGTATGTGTTTTCTAATGATGGGAAATAGGATTTTGAAAGATTTATGTCTGAGCAAGACTTACTGTAGTGATGTCCTGTTAAACAGCACCTATGGCCATAGCATCTGCCTTTCTCTGCTGTGACATAGAACACAGCTCAGGACCGTAACTCACCCCAGGAAAGGAAAGCTCACATATGACAAACACTGGAGTGTCTGTCAACCACTACTGACTGTGCCACTGCTAGGCCAGCTACAGGGATATCGTACATATCCATATGCTACCTGTGAATATGAGCATGATACACGTTTGTCGTGTAAATCTAAGAGAACTATATAGTGTGGATACACCTTCCATTGCCAGAGAACAGGCAAGATTCCACATATTTGGATGGACAGGGGTGCTCATAGATGGACTGCTGCCCATCATGGCCCTGCCACAAGTGCAACAGCAGGTGTCATCAGACGCATGTTTTGGACTGTCATGGAGACACAGGCACGTGTCAAATCTAATACTGGACATATTCTCAGGGTCACAAATGCAACTCTTCATGCTTATGTGTGGCAACATCCTTGATCTTGGAGATGCCCACTGTTATTATGCTGAGGTCATAGACAGATGGTTGGGTGAGATGGTGGCAATCCTCAACTGTGGGATATCTGTGCCCACAGCATGTGGTGGGAGTTGCTCCTCAGCCACATGGTCATAAGACAGCACATGTGCTGGGAGTACAATGGTGTAAAACTGTAAATCATGGCCACATTTGCCATTCAAACACACACAGTCAAAATACTGATCTCACACACACAAAGATACACACTTGGCATGACTGAGATAAGAGCCACTACCTACCTAGGTCTTGCTATTAAAGTGCTCTGCATTTATTGCACATGCCACAGAGAAAGGAGGGTGAAGGGTGCTCCACAGTTCCTCTAAGGTGAACAACATCCACTGGCCTTGCACAGTATGGCAATGGGAGATGTCCTGGGTGACAATGGCCAGGAAATACTATCAGCTACAGAAATATTCACAATGACCAACACAGATACAGCCATACACACATTTGCACACAGGCGGTTAGCAGCCCTGCCTATCTCATCATTCAGTCCATACTGTTACAGAGGTATAGCACACAGCACGTGCCTTATTGGGCTGAAGACTGTCTTCAGTTACCTGTATAGTCAATGGTAACAGCGGCCCTCATATAGTGGACCTTGGGACATGTACTGGGGGTACCATGGTGTAAAAATAGTAAACCCAGCACCCCACCCACATTGGATATAGTACTCACTCATACCCATGATAATGCTATGACAAATCCAAAATTACACATTTACCAGGAATGAAATTCAAACATTTGCCTGCCTATCTAATTATTGCTATTACACTGATCTGCATTTTTCACACATGTCACAGAGCTAGTAGGGTGAAGATTGTTTCATGGCTCTCCTAAGGTGAGCAACATTACCATCCCTTGTAATGTATGGCACTGTGCAGTGTATTTGGAGAATGGGCCTTAGAATGCTGTCTCCTATAAATATGCACACTCACACACACTTGCACACACATACACACACACACACACACACACACACACACACACACACACACACACACACACACACACACACACACACATACTTGCACACACTCACATTTGCCAGGACTCAGAGGGTAAACCACGCCTGTCTACTCATTGGTAGAATAGTGTTATGCTGGTACTGCAAGCGGGTCTATATTATATGAACGAAAGTTCATATAAGTGAATGCTCAATGAGCGAAAATCTTGGACATCAAAAAAAATATTGTGGGGGGCACCCCCCCCCCCACTAAATATATATTCCAACTCCGAGATTGCACTGCAGTGAGGAAAGAGCAAAAACTCCAATCTTCACTGTACTGCGATCCCACAACATGCACCTCCATGTCCGGGAGTATTGCTCATTAGTGTATTCGCTTATATGAACTTTCATTCATATAATATAGACCCACTGCAAGATCAAGGTAGCCCCTAGGGTGAAGGTTGTCACAAGGTACTTTTACAGTGCAATACAGCAGCAGCCCTTTCTAAGTATAACAATGGGGTGGTGTAGTCAGTGAGAAGGTCCTCAAAGTATTTTCAACTACAAATTTACAAACTCACTAACACTGTTATGCTCAGTAATGCACACAGACACATTTGTCAGTACTGAGTTCCTAGGTGTGTACCAGGTTAATGTCCATGGAGATGTGAGAAGACTAGGGCATGTACGTACACTGGTATCATGGCACCTGACATTTGTCAGCAAGCCATCTATCAACTTCTGCCACTTGAGTAATCCCCAGGGTGACAGTTATAGTCACCATTCACTCATCTGAATTTCATTTGAAGAGGGCCAGTGAGGTGCTTTGATTGACATGTATGCAACATATATCACACAATGTGGTCAGTGTCTGGGTTATGGACCTGTCCATAAGCATGTTCTGTTGAATGAGGTGATGTGGTTGAGGTATCCATGGCATTTGGTGCATACAGTTTGGGGTTTCCTAGTTATGGCATTTGTAACACAGCTGGGCAGACATGGCATTGTCAGTCAAGCATGGATTGTCTGTAAGTAGCCAAGATGTGATCAGGAACACTTGGAGGTTTTGCCCTCTTTCCATATCAGATAGTTGTTTCATGCCTAAGGTCGTACATGTCAGGTACACTTGCAGCCTACCCAGTTGTTGAAGATGTCTACTGAGTTACATAGCAAATGGGCCATTGGACCTGCTGATTGGCCTAATGAGCGGGGAGTAGAGGGAGACATTGACTTCATTCCTAGATGACACATCGTTAGTTATGCAATGTGCCAAATGGAAGGACTGTCTGTCCACAGTGGCAGGGTGGTGGTCAGGAAAGAGGTTGCTATCAAGCTCTGTTCACAGACCTTCTATAAGGACATCTGTCTCCACTGGACTACCACTGAAGAGGTCAATGGTAGACAGCACATGGATTCAACAGGGGATTGGAACACATTTCTTGACATTGAGACTAAGGCCAGTGTTCTGACAACAGTTGGAGGTGTCAGTGGCAACTTTAAGCAGGATGTTAACATAATTTGGGGATGTAAACAGAGCCCCCAATTAGCAATTGTCTGTAAACATTGTTAACCACAGTTCATTCCTGTTGGGCTGGATATCAGAACCACACACAACACACAAGACTGGACACAGGACAAGAACCTGTGGTACTCCACACATGACTGCATGGCAGTCTGGCACCACTCATGACTGTTTTGCAGTCTGACATGGAGTCTACCGCTTTCATACTCTGAGTTCTGTCTGTGAGCTGGTTTGCAGACCACTTAGTGACATAGGGATTAATGAATAGATGAGTGTGTTTGCCTATGATTCCTGAGTGTGGAATTGTATCACAGGACTACAAGGGACACATATCTTATTTTGGACTCCATATTGTTCTATAGTAATATCACATGACAAACAGATTATAAGACTGAAATGTGTCCACAGCTACCACAAAAGTGGGCCCTGCACAGTGGACATTTGGTAGTTTGCTGGGTGGACCACACAAAAGTGTAGCAAAACCCACCTCCAATAGATGTGGATCACAATGTTAACGTCACAACTACAGACAGAGACACACTTGACAGGAATGAAATTCAAGCCCCTACCTAACTAGTTTACTGCGCTATAGTCTTACACATTTATCAGACATGCCACAATGCTTACATATTTGAGAGCTGTCCAAAGGTATCTTTAAAGGTGAGTGACATCAGCAGGAGTAATAAAGGTGGGTAAAGGGAAGTGTAGTAAGTAACCCAGCCACTGTGGATGCAGTGGGAGGGTTACATCAGGAAGGGCATCCGGTGTAAAAGCTCTGCCAAATAACATATGCAGACAACGATACAGATTTCCATACCAGATCAGTCGAGGCCCAGGTTAACAATGACTGCCACCAGTACTGTTAGTCAACAGGGTGCTGGTGGAAATTGGGATACTGTTGGCCAAAGGAGAAGAAGACAGGGAAGGCATGCCCAAAAGCAGAAAGAGAGGAGGAAGGTTAGGAGTGTAGAAGCGAGGGTAGGAACTTTGAATGTTGGCAATATGACTAGTATAGGGAGAGAGCTAGCTGATATGATGGAGAGAAGGAAGGTTAATATATTGTGTGTGCAAGAGAACAGATGGAAGGAGAGTAAGGCCAGGTGTATAGGAAGTGAGTTCAAATTGTTCTATCATGGTGTGAATGGGAGGAGAAATTGGGTAGGGATTATCTTGAAGGAACAGCATGCCAAGAGTGTTTTGGAGGTGAAAAGAGTGTCAGATAGAGTAATGCTTATGAATCTGGAAACTGATGGTGTAATGATGAATGTTGTTACTGCATATGCTCCGCAAGTTGGGTGTGCGATAGATGAGAAAGAAAAATTTGGAGTGAGTTAGATGAAATGGTGGTGAGTGTACCCAAGGGTAAGAGACTAGTGATTGGAGCAGATTTTAATGGGCATGTTGGTAAAGGGAACAGAGGGGATGAGGAAGTGATGGGCAGGCATGGTGTTAAGAAGAGGAATGCACAAGGTCAGATGGTAGTGGATTTTGCAAAAGAGATGGACATGGCTGTGGTGAATACATATTTTAAGAATAGGGAGGAGCATAGGGTGATGTATAAGAGTGGAGGAAGATGCACACAGGTGGATTTTATCCTATGCAGGAGGGCCAGTCTGAAGGAGACTGGAGACTGCAAAGTGGTGACATGGGAAAGTGTAGTTAGGCAGCATAGAATGGTGGTCTGTAGGATGACATTGGTGATGAAGAAGAGGAGGACAAGTATGAGGGCAGCACCAAGGATCAAATGGCAGAAGTTGAAAAAGGGTGATTGTGAGGTGGAGTTCAGGGAAGAGTTAAAACAGGCACTGGGGGGCAGTGAAGAGTACCGAATAGCTAGGTAACTACAGCAGAAATGGTAAGGGAGACAGCTAGAAAGGTGCTTGGCATGACATCTAGACAGAGGAAGGAGGACAAGGAGACCTGGTGGTGGAATGAGGAAGTACAGGAGAGTATACAGAAGAAGAGCCTGGCGAAGAAGAAGTGGGATTGTCAGAAAGATGAAGAAAGTAGACAGGAGTATAAGGAGATGAGGAGCATGGCAAAGAGAGAGGTGGCAAAGGCTAAGGATAAGGCATATGGAGAGTTGTATGAAAGGTTGGACACTAAAGAGGGAGAAAAGGACCTGTACTGATTGGCTAGACAGAGGGACTGAGTTGGGAAAGATGCGCAGCAGGTTACAGTGATAAAGGATAATGAGAGAAACGTATTCACAAGCAAGGAGAGTGTGTGTTGAGCAGATGGAAAGAGTACTGTGAGGGGCTGATGAATGAAGAGAATGAGAGAGAGAAGGTTGGATGATGTGGGGATAATGAATCTGGAAGTGAAACAGATTATCAAGGAGGAAGTACGGACAGCTATGAAGAAGATGAAAAATGGAAAGGCTGCTGGTCCAGATGACATACCAGTGGAAGCTTGGAGTTGCTTAGGACAAATGGCAGTGGAGTTTTTAACCAGATTGTTTAATGAAATCTTGGAAAGTCAGAGGATGCCTGAGGAGTGGAGAAAAAGGGTTTTGGTACCTATTTTTAAGAATAAGGGTGATGTGCAGAGCTGTAGTAACTACAGAGGTATAAAACTGATCAGTCACAGCTTGATGTTATGGAAAAGAGTAGTGGAAGCTAGGTTAAGAAGGGAGGTGATGATTAGTGATCAGCAGTATGGTTTCTTACCAGGAAAGAGCACTACAAATGCGATGTTTGCTCTGAGAGTGTTGATGGAGAAATATAAAGACGGTTAGAAGGAGTTGCATTATGTCTTTGTGGACTTGAAGAAAGCATATATAGAGTGTCTAGAGAGGAGTTGTGGTGCTGTGTGAGGAAGTCAGGAGTGGCAGAGAAGTATGTGAGAGTGATACAGGATATGTACAAGAGTAGTGTGACAGTGGTGAAGTCTGCAGTGGGAGTGACAGATGCGTTTAAAGTGGAGGTAGGATTACATCAAGGATCAGCTCTGAGCCCTTTCTTATATGCAATGGTGATGGACAGGTTGACAGGCGAGATCAGACATGAGGGCCCATGGACTATAATGTTTGCAGATGACATTGTGATCTGTAGTGAGTGTAGGGACCAGGTTGAGGAGATCCTAGAGCAGTGGAGATATACTCTAGAGAGGAGAGGAATGAAGGTCAGCAGGACTAAGACAGAATATGTGTGTGTGAATGAGAGGGAGGATAGAGGAATGGTGAGGATGCAGGGAGTAGAGTTGGCGAAGGTGGATGAGTTTAAGTACCTGGGATCAACAGTTCAGAGTAATGGTAAGTGTAGAAGAGAGGTGAAGAAGAGAGTACAGCAGGGTGGAATGGGTAGGGAAGTGTCAAGAGTGATTTGTGACAGACAAGTACCAGTAAGAGTGAAAGGGAAGGTCTCCAAGAGGGTAGTGAGACTAGCTATGGTGTATAGATTGGAGACAATGGCATTGACAAAAAGGCAGGAGTCAGAGTTGAATGTGGCAGAGTTAAAGGTGTTAAGATTTGCACTGGGTGTGACAAGGATGGACAGGATTAGGAATCAATATATTAGAGGGTCAGCTCAGGTTGGACGGTTGGACAAAGTCAGATAGGCAAGATTGCATTGGTTTGGATATGTGCTGAGGAGGGATGCTGGGTATATTGGGAAAAGGATGTTAAGGATGGAGCTGCCAGGTAAGAGGAAAAGAGGAAGGCCTAAGATACGTTTTATGTATGTGGTGAGAGAGGGCATGCAGGTGGTTGGCGTGACAGAGCAATATGCAGAGGACAGGAAGAAATAGATGATGCACTGTGGCGACCCCTAACGGGAACAGCCGAAAGAGAAGAAGAAGAAAAGGAAGTGTAGTAAGTAACAATGACCTCAAAATCATGTCTCGACAACTACAGACACTCTTGCACAAACACACTTTTACATTTGCCAGGATCAAGATTAGAACTCCTGCCTAACTAGTATACTGCACTATAGCATTATACATTTATCAGATGTGCCACAAAGCTAAGATATTTAAGCATTGTCCAAAGGTATCTTTGAAGGTGAGTGACATCAGCAGCAGTGATAACGGAGGAAAAAGGGAAGTATATTAAGTGCCAATGGCCTCAAAATCATGACTCTGTATGTGCAGACACTTTCACACAAACAAGCACACTTTTATATTTGCCAGGACTGAGATTAGAACTCTAGTTTATTACACTGTGGTATTATGCATTTATCAAACACACCACAAAGCTTACATATTTAAAAGCTGTCCAAGGTTATCTTTAAAGGTGAGTGACATAAGCAGCATTGCTAAAGGAGGGCAATGTGAAATGGATTGAGTGGGAATGGCCTCAATATCATTCACCTACAAACACACAAACAGCCATCTTTACATTTGACAGGACTGTGATTAGGATTACTACATAAATAGTTATTGCTACTCTACTGTTACACTGTTATCACAAGCACAGCAGAGCCTATAGGGCTGAGGGCTAACAAAAGGAATTTGTACAGTGACTGACTGCAGCACATGTACTGATATTTGGTAATGGGATGTGTACTGGGTGGGGATGGAGTAAAATAGCAATTTATTCATTCACACAGTTGCCAGGACCAAGATTCAAAACCCTACTTATCTACTTATTTGTTTTAGTAAGTCATGTATTTATCGCACACGCTATTGAGCTTACAGAGATAAGGTTTTTCCAAAGGTACATCTAAAGTGACATACATCAGCAGATAGTGTAGAGTGGAACTATGGGATGTGTACTTGGCGGAAAAGGCTTCATAATGGTACTGTCTCTCTCACTGTCTGTGTCTCTCTTCCCCATGTGTATGTGTGTGTATGTTTGATGTGTACTTGGCGGGAAAGGCTTCATAATGGTACTGTCTCTCTCACTTTCTGTGGCTCTCTTCCCTATGTGTATGTGTGTGTATGCTTGAATGATTGTAGTATGTTGGCCTTAGATATGTGTGTGTATCATGCAACGCAGATCGGAATTTACCACATCTGACACCTACAGCTGGCTGTGGGTTTTCCTGTTCAGTGTGTGTGTGTGTGTGTGTGTGTGTGTGTGTGTGTGTGTGTGTGTGTGTGTGTGTGTGTGTGTGTGTGTGTGTAAAGACCAAACAGTTTACATTTTGGTGTGTGTGCATGAACATCTGCAGATAACGGATATCTCTGGTCCACTGTGGTGTCAGACATGAGCTTTATTTCTCAAAGTGTAGGAGCATGCCCAGTATGAGCTTCTGTATTGAGTGTAGAAATCCATTCTCTACGTGTGGGAATGTACCCAGTATGACCTTTTATATTGCTTGTGGGAATCCATTCCAGGGAGAGTTGTACTCCAGTCCAGGATTTTGTGTGCTACAGCTACACCTAGCAAGCTATTTTTGTAGGATATCTGTAGATAGGTTGCCAATATGGAGACACAATTGGTCCAAATATGGGGGGATACTGTGTGTAACTAAGTTTCCTATTATAATCTGTGTTGCTTGTCTAACATGTTCTGTTTTAGCATAGATTTTTGGACATATGTACTGTTGTACATTGTAATGTATTGTGTCATCAACTATTGACAGATAGCATTGTTTTCTCACAGTTGTTTACCAGGGAAATAGAAGAGTAATGAAGCAGAGACCAATATTGTGAGGCAAAGACTAGACATTGTGGCACAATCCTACTATTGTGGAGGTGTGGCTACAGACAAATGAGTGATGGGTCTGTGTAAATGGTCCAGCACCTTGGCTGGGGATCACCGTCTGGTGTATTTCTCAACTTAACTGAATGGCCATATCCTGCTGTGGGCATACCTCTCAGCTGTACAGATTTGGCCAGGTTATCGAAAGGCAGGACTCGTATATCTGGAGGATTTCCCTTCACATTGTGGTTTACAAGCAGATTTGTGGTTATGCATTCATGGGTTTGCAGTCAGGGGGAAGTATGAGCAGACATTAGAGTTTCAGACTTCACGTGAGTCAGGGGAAGTATGAACAGACATTTGAGTTTCAGACTTCACACGATTCAGGGGGAAGTATGAGCAGACATTTGAGTTTCAGACTTCACACACTCCATGGGGAAGTATGAGGAGACATTTGAGTTTCAGACTTCACACACTCCATGGGGAAGTATGAGCAGATATTTGAGTTTCAGACTTCACACACTCCATGGGAAGTATGAGCAAACATTTGAGTTTCAGACTTCACACACTCCAGGGGGAAGTATGAGCAGATATTTGAGTTTCAGACTTCACACACTCCATGATATCCATGCTTTTATGCCCCCTGTAAGTCTATCCTCTTCCCAATAGTATGGGAGCAATATGTCAGACGTATTTCCATAGTTTGACCTTTATCATAGCAGTATTTATGTCTTGGTCCACAATTCTTGCACTAGGACATGGAGAGGCATGCTACTGGCATTTGTCAGCATGGCCTTGCATTTGTTTTCTGCTTAATGTGTTATGTTGTTAGTTAGGACCCTATGACATTCCATATGATGACACTATTTATGAAACACATGCAGGCACTATGGGTTAGTCATGGTAATTTGTCGGACGCCTGATGGCCACATGAGAGTGATGCAGGCCACTGCATTTTGTCACTCATACGTTACCAGGCTGCAAGCCAGTGGCTTCCCCTGGGGTGACATGGGCAAGTGGGTGAGGTGTTACTGGCAATCCTTCTAGTTCATAGTGAAGCATCTGTCTGGATGTGTGCAGGGTGCTGCTTACGGCTAGGGTCACACCTGCATGG
This sequence comes from Protopterus annectens, assembly GCF_019279795.1. Classification (NCBI taxonomy): domain Eukaryota; kingdom Metazoa; phylum Chordata; order Ceratodontiformes; family Protopteridae; genus Protopterus; species Protopterus annectens. Next base: position 772,923,794 of record NC_056736.1, on the reverse strand, counting down.
GACACCATTTCAGCATTCTGCATCCTGTGTGTATTTCATAAAAGAAGAGTGCTGATTCTGTAATCATTCCCAACAGCAAGGATATGACTGATGAAATACCTGTGGCTGTTGGAGGAGGGGGTGTTGGACTGAGTGCATGTGTGATATTGAAGCTTATGGCACCTGACTCACAGATATAACTGGGACCTTCTCCTTCTCCTGCCTTGTATGTGGACACCAGCAGTGTGTCATTACTTTATAACTGTGGCTTTTTTGGCTGACAGTGATTGGGCAGACAACCAGTATTCCATATTAGAGGGACAACTAATGTGATGCTAAACTCTATATTTAATTCCAAAGGTCTGTGCAGTTCAGAGTTACTTTCTAGGCACTGCGTACAGTACTTACACCTGTGTACTTTTTCTGTGTATGGACCCCTGTTCATAGCCTGTCCAGCTTTCTAACAGTGACACATATTGACATCTGGACAGGGAGTGTGTACAACTAGTAACATAGGTGTAGCTGGGAAGCAGATTGGTTGGCTCTGTAGTTGTTGGGACATGGGCCTGTCAACCACAGTACTGTAGCTAGGCCACTGAGACACAACATCCAGGCCTACATGCTGTCCACTTCCAAACAGTAGTAAACACTCACAAAAAAGTGGCACTCTGACCCCCTGCATATAGTGGACATACACCAATTATCATGTTGATTGGGACAGCTCACACAATCTGTGCTCCACTGATATTACTCTACAAACGTGCATGTTACTGCCATTTATACATGGGGTTTGGGGGGCACACCTGACAACTTTACACATTTGCACTGACTGCACTGATATTTCAGTTATATTCTGTTTGCTTCCAGTTAGTATTGTATTGTGCCCTATCTTGCAGAAGAGAGGCATATCAGTAAGGTACAGCAGTTAGATGGTAATGGCATACATTTCAGTTTCAGACTTCTTACTCTTCAGAACTTACACAAATTAGATTGTAATGGCATACATTTCAGTTTCAGACTTCTTACTCTTCAGAACTATACTGCAACTAACAGATCTGTTGTAGTATGTCTGTATAGGTCTGTGGGGGGGGGGCTGTTCGCCATTGCCAGCATTTGTGGAACTTTACCCGAACTTTCTTTCCAGTCATCTACACCTGTCCTGCTGGGTGAGGCTGGAGGGTGGGTATGGGAACACTCACTGACATCCATGGGTGTGACCTGTGGACACCCACAGTTAGTCAAGCCACCACATGTACTGCAGTGGGGGCTGTCACCTTGTGTAGTGCTGCCTAGTATGTTGACACCAGTATTTGTTATGGATTTCCTGCTGTCCCATATAGCTGTCTGCTGCTATCCCATTCAGCCACCCAATTCCCTTGCATGCTTGCATCCATATCATACATACAAGTATCAGAACATACTACTCCATTCAGTAATTGATAGGAAGGGTGACTTACCTTGTTGCTGGGTTAGTATTGAGGATGGTGCTGGAGGGCTGACTATGTTGAATGGACATAGTACACTCGCTATACATGGTAAAGCTCAGGTAGTGTCATGTTTGGCATCCCTTTTACTGTATGTGAGAATCAGAGAGGAGGTATCAGTCCCTGGGTCCCTGCAGTGTCAGTTTGTGTGCTATGCATTGCCTCCTTGCCAAGTCTAAAGCATACTGGGCATGCCTCTGTCTGCCTCTATGGGCAGGCTCAGGAAGTTCCTCCTCCAAGTCCCTCTGTGCCTGTGGTGACCTTGGCAATGGTGGGTGGCTGTGTGGCCCATCCCCATGTTGTTCTTGCTGCAGCTTTTTCCATGAGATCCTATTGTGTAGCATGGCACATACTATGAACATTTGTCCACATGTAGCTGGAGAGTACTGCAAGGCTTCACCGGATATTTCAGAGCAGCAGAACTGTGACTTGAGCATCCTAAACAAATGCTCTATAATGATCCTGGCTTGTGCCTCATTATGGCATTCTTGTTTGGGGGTGTGTGCAATTTTGATTGGTGTTATCAGCCATGACTCCAGTGCATAGCCAGCATCTCCCACTAGATTGCCAATTGGGATATCCCCCCTGGCAACCCCCTAAAACAGCTGTGAGGAATGCCACATGTGGGAGTCATGATAGCTTCCAGGGATGCCAGCACACACATTCATGATTATGCCCTGGGCATTGCACATGACCTGACAGTTTATGGAGGGGAAGCCCTTGTGGTTGATGTAGACCCTATCCCACTCACCAGGTGGTACTTTGATGTGTATGTGTGTGCAGTCTATAGCACCCACTACCTCAGGGTATTCTGCTATATGGTAGAAGTGATACATTATTTTGGTCAACACCTCACGGGTGCTGGGGAAATATATGTGCTCACTGGCATGTGGTGGCATGGCATCCAGGAACTGGTGGTGTACTCTGGATGCTGATGCTTGTGAGACCCCCATGATATCCCTAGTTGATCTTTGGAAGGTAGCTGTGGCTAGTATTCCTGAGGCTACACATACCTTGGTATTGACTGGGATGGGTTCCCCTCTGTTTGTTCTGGATCTGGGCAGGGCCAGCACAGCTCGATGTTTTGCTGTTGAATGTGCCTGTCCACCCTATAGCACTCCACTATCTCCAGCTAATGTAGCCCCTGATAGGTTACCCTGGGTCTATACACTCTTTGTTTTTTACACGTTTTTAATGTGTGCAAATGTATTGTGGAGCTTTTCTCCCAGGGCCTCTGCTGAAAATGGACCTGTGTCCAGGCAGATTTTTCCCAGTAAACAAATGTAAAATAAAAATATCTACATAAATAAAAATAAATACTCATCCTCCTCACTGCAGGTTGGTTGTCAGCTTTCTCCTTCTCAACACCCCCAGCCTGTTGCACATTCTGGTAAATCAAAGCCACAGCAGCCCCTAACATGTTTTGTTAGTTTGTGAGTTTAAAATGTCCATACTTGTGTACACCAATGGTCTGTAAGGTGTGTGCATAGTTTATAGTAGTGTGCTGGGCTGCTGCATGTGTAATTGGTTGATTCTGATACATTCCACCTGCCAGCTATGCTAGTTCTCCTGGATTGCCTTCCTATTGTTTTTTCCCTTCCCCTTTCCTTTTTTTTTAACCCGGTGCCCACCTCACACACATGTTCAAGCAATGTATACAGTACTAAGCAACCTCAGACACACCCCCTTCCTTACCTGTGCTTAGCTAAGGCAAACACTGGCCTCGGGGCTCCAATGAGCTTACAGCAAGCATGACACCCCCCTTCTGAAGTCACCAGGCTGTTATTCTTACACTGCTGTATGCCTGCACCTACACGGTTATGTGCAAGCTCACACTTAGAAGAAATCTGTGATTCACCATTAACCCCCTCATTTAACCATTAATCCCCTCATTTGCATACCCCCCAGTGTAGGTCCATAGTCACTGCACTCAAGCACACCCTTTCCCCTTGACAACCATTGATCCCTGGTTTTGTTTACATTCTGCATGCCATAGACTATAATGGCAAAATGCAGCAAACTGTGTTTTTTACCTTTTTTTTTTTTTGTTTTTTTTTTTATTTTCACCACTCCTGTGTTTGCATGTGGCTGCCCTGAGCTTAAACGGCCAAGATCGGCTACTAAACAAAAAGTTTATTTTTTTACAATATTAAGCATATTTTAATGCCAATGGCCTTATATTTGGCCATTGGCATGTGTGTTGACTGGAATACATGCTTTCCATGAGCTGTCCTGTTACTAACTGAATACATTTCTGCTCTGGCACTGTTACTGCACACAGCCTGGGCAGCTTTGTGGGTCGCAAAATCACCTCATTTACATGGTTTTTACCAGCAGATGAGGTGATTTACATCCCGCACAGCTCTCTGTACAGGAACAGTGTAGGGCCACTTGTGCATGTGAAAACGGCATGTACCTGGATCGCAAAGCGTCCATTTTCCATGTAGGAGCGGCTACACTGTTCCTGCACAGAAATCAGCTGTTCTTGAATCTGGTCTATTGTTTTAAATATCTGTTTGTTATCTGGTTAACCTATGACTACCGTGGAGCTATTCTGCCTGGGCCCCCGCTGAAAAGGGGCATCCGTATGCCCAGTCAGATTATACCAATAATAAATTAAATAAATAAATAATAAAGAAATATGAGTCACATTATGAAGAGAATGAGAAATAGGAGGAAACATGAAAAAAGTATGCAGCATATAGTGTATGACTTCATTATTTACAAACATCTTTGACATTCCTGTATCATTTCACTTCACAGTGGTTTAAACCTTCCCTTGCATGAAAGCTTACTGCTGTAGTGACCCCCTGCCAGGATTAGCTGCTAGCCCCTGGGCTAGTACTCCAACAGACAATAATGCTAACAACTAACCTTTCTCTGAGCCATTTCACAGCATTCAAATCCCTACCAGTCAAACATGAAAATATTAATCTTCTCAGTGTCCCTGATTCCACTAAACCAAACATGGTTTTAGGGCAAGGTGTTGTTGACTTCATTCATCCTGATTCATACTTCCATTACTTTTAAAGTTTATTGTTTTACTTTATTTATTGTTGTGCTAAGTTTGTTCTTATAATACCAGAATGAAACTTTGCATCAGACGCTTACTTTGTTTTCTGCTTTCCTTTCTTTGCAAACTTTTATTGATTTATTTTTTTCTCTTTCTTTCTTTTTCTTTACTTTCTGTAAAGCTTGACTACTGCTAAGGATGGCTGACTAGAGGAAGTGTTTAAGTATGCTTTCACAGTGCTTAATTTCAGATACGTACTTAAACAACAAATCCAGAAAAATAAGAAAAAAATAAATAGAAATAAACCATCAAGCACCTGGATTACAAGTACATCCCATGGGGTTGGGAGGGTGGCCTAATGGTTAAGGTGATTGCCTTGCAAGCACAAAGTGCCGGTTTTGAGTCTCACAAGGGGTAATTGGCTAGGCTTGCAATGGCTCGCAAGGACAGTTATCTTAGTACTAACCTATGAATATATCATCTATACTTTAGACTGAGATGTCTTGAACAATTTCTTTATATACACAATCAGTAACCACCCCATCAGACAGTATCCTGTTTAAAAATATTGCATTTTCCCAAAATAGAGGTGCTTGTTTTTCATATGCCAAAGGTGGATATTGTTTTTACAAATATTGTATCGCTTTATTTATTTAATTATTTGTCCTTTGTTAATTGGGTTAGTTCACTGGGCATTTTCAGTGGAGACTCGAGGAGAAAAGCTCCACAAACACATGATAAAAAGATGATGCCAAAAACTAATACACACATCATAACAAAACCAGGTTCCATTGCAAGTTTAAAAACATAAAAAAGGGGCAAGATAAAATGACATGTGAGTAACAACATTAATGCCTTGTAGATAATCATTAAAAGTATCGACAAAGCTCCACAAACACGATAAAAAAGATGATGCCAAAAAATAAAACTCGTATATCAAAACCATACCAAGTTACATTGCAAGTTTAGGAACATTAAAAAGTGCAAGATGAAGAGACGTGAGTAACAACATTAAGGCCTTGTAGAAATCATTAAAGGTATGAATGTTGTGCATGTACAACAACAAAATGATAGAGCTAGAGTTGGTGGAAAAAATAGAGGAACAGTAAGTGGAGTGCAGAGAAGAGCGAAGAATAATAAGAGACAGAGAATAACAAAGAGTGTCACTTGTGTCAGTTATAGTGGGTGGAGTGGAAGGAGAGGTGGTAAAGTTAAAGTGGAAAGAAGGAAATTCGGAGGAAATAGTTGGGGTGGCCAGGGAAATAAGAAGTAAAATAGGGGGCCAAAGTTGGGAGAAAAGTTTAGTTTTTAAGAGTTCTTAGTGGTGTAGCTACAGATCCACAGGATTGTAAGTACATATAATGTATGAAGGGAATAATTCTGGTGTGGTAGTGGGAGATTAGGTGGGGTGGTGGCAGTTTCAGGAGGGAGAGTTGGCTAGGTATTTTGACATTCCATAATCTCAATCAGTAGAAATAATTCATTATCACTGGCTATATATGTTGTTTTATAACGGTTTAATATTTGTCAGTTTACAGTGCTTTTCTACAAGACCGATGAGTAATGCAAATCATTTTTTCTAACAAAATAGTAGAACAAACACAAGTGCATCCACACGGAGAAGGCACTGAAGTCACTGAGAGTACTCACACAGTCAAATGATGAAACCAGTCCAAGTGAGACAAAATGATATGAAAATTCCTCTTTATTCCATACATAAAACCACAAAGAATAAGCGCTTTCGCGTAGCTATAGTACGCTTCATCAGATTCTGTTACAAGCTTTGTTATTCCAGTTTATATATCATGAATGATTCTGAAATACCAGAAGATAATACAGATTAGAAAGTTTTTATGTGATTAGTTTTATGCATGTTAAGGTAAGGTTATGTTTTCTATGAAATATATTTATACAGATGTACGCAACATTCTGATCTGATATAGGATACATATGTATATAATTTTGTATTTGAATGAATCTATTTACAAAAATGAATACATAGCCCTTTAACTGAAAAAAGAGGTTGTCCTAAGTTAAGCCATTAAATGGTTTTCTAATTAATTAATTATACTAATTGAATACAATGCTTGACTATATAAACTGGAATAACAAAGCTTGTAACAGAATCTGATGAAGCGTACTATAGCTACGCGAAAGCGCTTATTCTTTGTGGTTTTATGTATGGAATAAAGAGGAATTTTCGTATCATTTCGTCTCACTTGGACTGGTTTCATCATTTGACTGTGTGAGTACTCTCAGTGACTTCAGTGCCTTCTCCATGTGGATGCACTTGTGTTTGTTCTATTTCATTGCTTGGCTGTGACAAGTGCTCCTATATTGGTGTGAGCAGTTTTATTTGACTATTTTCTAACAAAATCTGAGGACACATATTGCTTTATATTGCTTTCTCACACAGAACAACCATCTATATCAAAACTGTTGCAGATGAATAGAATTATTATAACTGAGAAAAAAAAAACACTTCCACAATGATCTCCTTACTGAATTAAAACAGTAGCCAGAATCTGGGAAAAGCTGACATGTTCATAGATAAGTAACAATGTTATCATTGAAAACTGCCTGAGACAGATCAATTGTAGACAAGGCAATTTCTGATTCTAGGATCAGCTCTATTTGTCATTCACTGTGGATTCTGAAGTTGTTTGGTAATCCAGTTCTAGCCCTCCATTACAACCACTATAAATGTAGTTGTTTCCATGTTGGAGACTCGTAGGTGATCAGAATTTTATGCCAGTCTTTTCTAGGCCGATTCTGTGAAAAGTATCTGGCACTAGTTCTTAGTGTTATAAGCTTCCAGGGCACTGAATGAGATTCAGTTCAGTATCATTTATATTTAAAACCAAAATTGTACAAAGTAAAGGAGCATTACAGTCATTTTTCAGTAGTAGCCTGGGGAAGTGCAAACACACACACACACACGTGTGTGTGTGTGTGTGTGTGTGTGTGTGTGTGTATATATATATATATATATATATATATGCAGGGAAGATGGCAGTGCCTTGTGTGGCAGCGGCCTCTCCTGCTCTGAATGTACATTTCTGTCTTTGTGTGGATTTTTGTGAATTGTAATTTGCTAGGTGGTCAATTTGCCCTGTGTGAGTGCTGCGATGTCCATGGTGTCGTGTTTGAGTTTGGTTTGCTGTGATACCGTTGAACTGAACATGTGAGTTTTGGGCTTTCAGTGGTGAATTTATGCAAGTGCAGAATGTGGAAGGCAGAAATTGGAGACCAGACTTGACAGCAAGGTTTGATTTTAAAAGGATCAGATTTTGTTGTTGGTCAGAAAGATCCAGTTTTTGATTGGGAAGCTGCTAATGGTGTCGGCGATGGAGGGGTGAAGGTTGGATTGTTGGATGATTGTTGGCTTGCTGTGGCCGTTCAGACCTTCTGGTAGTGATGGTCGCCCAATTTCTGTCCACCAGGTATTTTGTTTGCATCAGACATGGTCTGTGGTGTTGGAGGGGACCAAATTGGACTTTTAGATGCTGGTGTTGGAGAGGGAGATGGTGGCAATGTAGAAAGACTGGACTGCTGGATATCGTGGTTGTTGAAGCTTTGTACCTTCTGTGCTTTCATTTGTAACTGTTGTCACTGATGTGTATGTGTTTTTGATTCTGTGTTACTGTGTTTTTCTGTTTTTGTACATGAGTTGGAGAAACGAAATTTCATTCAGCTGTGCATTGTATATGGTCTGAATTACAATAAAGTTACTTTGACTTTTTTGGCTTTTTTGATATATATATATATATATATATATATATATATATATATATATATATATATATATATATATATAATGTTAACTGCACCAGTAGCTGACACCTGACTGAGAAAATGTGTTACCGTAACTTCAAGTTTATTACATGGTAAAACAGTTTAAAGTAAGTTAACATAATACGTTCATTTAGCTATTTGCTAAAGGAATATTTAGAAAATGTACACAATGTGATTTTCAAGATATTTACTTATGTGTGCTGTGGGAAGGGAAGTAACATCATAACAGATTATTATGGTACGTGTTAAGGAAAAGGAGGGGTTCGGTAAGAGATTGAATAGATATGGAAAGATCAGTTTAACAGGAGAAGAGTTCAGACAGGATGGAAGCTAAGGCTGGGTGCTAGGAAAGGTTAAAGCTGGAGGAGGAGAAGGACAGGAAGTAACTCTTTAGGACCTTGAGTGATGGGGTTAAATTGGGCATAATTCTGATGTTGGTTGAAGTTTTATTTGGGGTAGATGTCTCAAGTATACACACAGCTTATGATTATCCATCCACACATTTAGATCATGGTTTAAAACATTAAGGCAGATGTGTTGTAAAGGGAAAGGTCTTTCCAGACTGAGGTATCTATCCTGCCAACAGGTCCTTTTAATGGTAGAGTGGAAGAGTGGAGGTTTATACCTTTTGACTGGGTGTTCATAGTGTTATAGGTTTTTTGTATATCTAGTAGGTTGCACTGGATTGACTGATTTGAGGCTTTCTAGTTTGATTCTCATGGTGAGAAAGAACTGTTTTTTTTTTTTTTTTTTTTTTTTTTTTTAGTTGAATCATGTATTTGAACAGATATATAGATACCAAACAGAATATCATATGCTATTATGAATTTGATAAGGGACTACAGAGGAATAACAACTACCTTTGACTTGAAAAGTAAAACTTTGGTGGTCAGCTGAACTACATATAAGGAATTTCTGACAAAGGTACATATATAATGATCAAAAGAGAGTGCATTGTCTTCAAAGGAATCCACATTCTTAATAAGGAATAACACAACTCAATCTATAAATTAAATTTTAAAAAGTGCATGTAGCAAAGCATGCAGTGAAACCTTGGTTGCACTCATGGCTTTGTTTCCATGGTCAGCAGGTGTTTTATGGTACAATCTAATTTAAAATGATTGTTGATTTTGATGTGAAGTTATTAACATGGGGAGTACAGGTTAGAGCTAGGCAACTTCACGAGTCAACACATTTAAAAGAAAAGAGTGTTTCTGTAAACTCAGTAAGCACCGGTGAGGGTATAGCCCAATAGCTCTGAATTTTGCAAAGGTAATGGAGAATAATCTGGATGACAGATGAATGTGCATTGTTACCAGTGTGGGATTAGAAAGAGACAGACTGCCTCTGATATGGACAAGAACAGCTGCATCAAAGTACTACAAAACTGCCAAAATGTTCTGGAAAGGGAGGAGCCCAAGAAATGAGCCTCAGGTTCTATGTCATGGGTTTGCAGTGTGTGGAAAGAAACATGTGGAAAAGGTCTGGTGTTATTTACAGAACAAGTGTGCAGTGTGGCTGCAGAAGTGATATATGATTAGGTCCCAAGCAGGTGTCTGGTGATCAGTACATATTTTATTTATTTAGTATTTAACATTTCTTTATCAGGAAAGTCCGACTTGGAACAAAGCCAACTTTCAGTGGAGGCTGGGGGAGAAATGCACCAGACATGTCTTTGCAATGTGGAAGGAAAACAGAGCAACTGGAGGAAAAGCAGACAGACTCCACACAGAAGGCACTCAGTCAAGAATCAAACCACAGAACCTCTTGCTGTGAGGTGACAACACAACCACTGCACAACTGCACCGTCCAGATGCAGATGCAATACTTTGCACGAATAACACAGCTCCTGAAATTCCCACTAGCTATGTCATGTAAAATAATAGCCTGCATAAAGTGTTTCACATTACATTATGCGGTGACAGAGTTCAAAGGTCCAGTAGCAGCAGAGAGTCACTTGTGCTCCTATAGAAGTGTTGCTTATGATCTCTTTGGTATTAAACTGATCATGATGAAGATAATGTGAGCCACCCAGCCAAAGCATAAAGGTGCACACACACACACACACACACACACACACACACACACACACACACACACACACACACACACACACACACACACACACACACACACACACACACACACACACACACACACACACACACACACACACACACACACACACAGAAACAGACACACACACACACACACACACACACACACACACACACACACACACACACACACACACACACACAAGTATAAATATACATATCCAATAAATCCAATAACCACGGAAGCAGTTCACCAGCGATGACCAACACACTTTATTGCAAGCACAGAAAACAAATCACTGCAAAACGTAAACGCTGTTAACATCCACCAATGCGTTTTCGTCTCCACAAACATGTAAGACTTCTTCAGACTAACAAATGTAATTTAAAATCACCTAATATACTCACATGTGGTCTGTGCCGACCAATAAAATTCATTAAATTCATGATTAACATTAAAAACATCTGTTTACAAGGATCATTTGAAGTTACCATTTACAACTATTAAAACACACAAATATACATATATATACACACACACACACATAAACAGACACACACACACATATAAATATATATATATATATATATATATATATATATATATATATATATATAGAGAGAGAGAGAGAGAGAGAGATAACAAGTTCCAGACAATGTAAGTAGAGTATATGTAATAAACAACAAGTTTATTCAGTACCACATCAGTAGAATAATGATGGTCCTCAACCACAGTCTTCCATTCATAAGATTGTTCAAATACCCCACACTTCTGTTTCAGGAAGATAAATCTATTCCACGAGCTAAATGCTATTCTCTATCTCTTGCTTCTAGCTTCCATCATTTTGCTAACCTCTGTCCAATAGATACACCGCTGGAGAAAATAATCCATGATTAATATTTGAATATCTTAAAAATATGGCACAGTTTCCAACTCATCTTCTGTACCTTGACAAACATTTACTCTCTTACTCGCCAAATTTTCAAAAACATGGAACAGGGTAAACTTACAGTTTGTAGCTGGTTGTAGGGACTTGTGGTTTAGAGAGGCTAGCGTAATACTTACTTAAGAAGTATTCTTCAGGCAGTGACTTGGTCCTCTGTGCAAAATATTGGGGGTTGGCATCATGGTTTACGTGTTTACCTCCCAGACACAGGGTACAGGGGTTAATTCAATCCTTTGAGAAACATTGGCTAGACTTAAAATTGCCTGCAATGGCACCTACCTTAGTTTTTATCTATGTACCAATGAAATAGTCAGGTTTGACATAGATATTAGTTAATTTTGATTATTATTTCAAGAATTTTAGAAGCAAATGCATAGCAGAGTATATCATGCTGGTATTAATAATTAAATATATTACTATAAACACATCATTGCATGGCTTTAAAAGTACTGCATGTTGTGCTGGTATTAATAACTAAATATATTACTACAAACATGTCATTGCATGGCTTTATAAGTACTGCATATCATGCTGGGATTAATAACTAAATATATTAATATATTTGTCATTTCATGGCTTGATAAGTACTGCATATCACGCTGGTATCAATAACTAAATATATTACTATAAACATGTCATTGCATGGCTTTATAAGTACTGCATATCATGCTGGTATTAATAATTAAAACCATTACTATAAACACGTCATTGCATGGCTTTATAAGTACTGCATATCATGCTGGTATGAATAATTAAATATATTACTATAAACATGTCATTGCATGGCTTTATAAGTACTGTGTATAATGCTGGTATTAATAATTAAATATATTACTATAAACATATCATTGCATGGCTTTATAAGTACTGCGTATCATGCTGGTATTAATAATTAAATCTATTACTATAAACATGTCATTGCATGGCTTTATAAGTACTGTGTATCATGCTGGTATTAATAATTAAATATATTACTATAAACATGTCATTGAATGGCTTTATAAGTACTGCATATCATGCTGGTATTAATAACTAAATATATTACTACAAACATGTCAGGGCATGGCTTTATAAGCACTGCATATCATGCTGGTATTAATAACTAAATATATTACTATAAACATGTCATTGCATGGCTTGATAAGTACTGCATATCATGCTGGTATTAATAACTAAATATATTACTATAAACATGTCATTGCATGGCTTTATAAGTACTGCGTATCATGCTGGTATTAATAATTAAATATATTACTATAAACATGTAATGGGATGGCTTTATAAGTAATGCACATCATGCTAGCACTAATAATTAAATATATTACTATAAACATGTCATGGCATGGCTTTATAAGTACTGCATATCATGCTGGTATTAATAACTAAATATATTACTACAAACATGTCATTGCATGGCTTTATAAGTACTGCATATCATGCTGGTATTAACAACTAAATATATTACTAAAAACATATCATTGCATGGCTTTATAAGTACTGCATATCATGCTGGTATAAATAACTACATATTTTAGTATAAACATGTCATGGCATGGCTGTATAAGTAATGTATATCATGCTGGTATTAATAATTAAATATATTACTATAAACATGTCATGGCATGACTTTATAAGTACTGCATATCATGCTTATATTAATAACTAAATATATTACTACAAACGTGTCATTGCATGGCTTTATAAGTACTGCATATCATGCTGGTATTAATAACTAAAAATATTACTACAAACGTGTCATTGCATGGCTTTATAAGTACTGCATATCATGCTGGCATTAATAACTAAATATATTACTATAAACATGTCATTGCATGCATGATAAGTACTGCATATCATGCTGGTATTAATAATTAAATATATTACTATAAACACATCATTGCATGGCTTTATAAGAACTGCATATCATACTGGTATTAATAACTAAATATATTACTATAAACATTTCACTGCATGGCTTTATAAGTACTGCATATCATGCTGGTATTAATAACTAAATATTTACTACAAACATGTCATGGCATGGCTTTATAAGTACTGCATATCATGCTGGTATTAATAATTAAATATATTACTATAAACATGTCATGGCATGGCTTTATAAGTACTGCATATCATGCTGGTATTAATAACTAAATATTTTACTATAGACATGTCATGGCATGGCTTTATAAGTACTGCATATCATGCTGGTATTAATAATTAAATATATTACTATAAACATGTCATGGCATGGCTTTATAAGTACTGCATATCATGCTGGTATTAATAACTAAGTATATTACTACAAACGTGTCATTGCATGGCTTTAAAAGTACTGCATATCATGCTGGTATTAATAACTAAATATATTACTATAAACATGTCATTGCATGGCTTGATAAGTACTGCATATCATGCTGGTATTAATAACTAAATATATTACTATAAACATGTCATTGCATGGCTTCATAAATACTGCATATCATGCTGGTATTAATAATTAAATATATTACTATAAACATGTCATGGGATGGCTTTATAAGTACTGCATATCATGCTGGTATTAATAACTAAATATATTACTATAAACATGTCATCACATGGCTTTATAAGTACTGCATATCATGCTGATATTAATAACTAAATATATTACTATAAACATGTCATGGCTTTAGAAGTACTGCATGTCATGCTGGTATTAATATTTAAATATATTACTACAAACATGTCATTGCATGGCTTTATAAGTACTGCATATCATGCTGCTATTAGTAACTAATTATATTACTATAAACATGCCATTGCATGGCTTTATACTACTGCGTATAATGCTGGTATTAATAATTAAATATATTACTATAAACATGTCATTTTGACTATAAGCATGTCATTGCATGGCTTTATAGGTACTGCATATTATGCTGGTATTATTAATTAAATATATTACTATAAACATGTCATTGCAGGGCTTGATAAGTACTGCATATCATGCCGGTATTAATAATTAAATATATTACTATAAACATGTCATTGTATAGCTTTATAAGTACTGCATGTCGTGCTGGTATTAATAACTAAATATATTACTATAAACATGTTAATGCGTGGCTTTATAAGTACTGCATTTCATGCTGGTATTAATTACTAAAAATATTACTATAAACACGTCATTGCATGGCTTGATAAGTGCTGCATATCATGCTGGTATTAATAACTAAATATATTACTATAAACATGTCATTGCATGGCTTGATAAGTACTGCATATCATGCTGGTATTAAACACTAAAAATATTACTATAAACATGTCATTGTATGGCTTTATAAATACTGCATATCATGCTGGTATTAATAATTAAATATATTACTATAAACATGTCATTGCATGGCTTTATAAGTACTGCATATCATGCTGGTATTAATAACTAAATATATTACTATAAACATGTCATTGCATGGCTTTATAAGTACTGCATATCATGCTGGTATTAATAATTAAATATATTACTGTAAACATGTCATTGCATGGCTTTATAAGTACTGCATATCATGCTGGTATTAATAATTAAATATATTACTATAAACATGTCATTGCATGGCTTTATAAGTACTGCATATCATGCTGGTATTAATAACTAAATATATTACTATAAACATGTCATTGCATGGCTTTATAAGTACTGCATATCATGCTGGTATTAATAATTAAATATATTACTGTAAACATGTCATTGCATGGCTTTATAAGTACTGCATATCATGCTGGTATTAATAATTAAATATATTACTATAAACACGTCATTTAATGGCTTCATGACTACTTCATATCATGCTGGTATTAATAATTAAATATATTACTATAAACATGTCATTGCATGGCTTTATAAGTACTGCATGTCATGCTGGTATTAATAACTAAATATATTACTATAAACATGTCATTGCATGGCTTTATAAGTACTGCATATCATGCTGGTATTAATAATTAAATATATTACTATAAACATGTCATTGCATGGCTTTATAAGTACTGCGTATCATGCTGGTATTAATAATTAAATATATTACTATAAACATGTCATTGCATGGCTTTATGAATACTGCGTATCATGCCGGTATTAATAATTAAATATATTACTATGAACATGTCTTTGCATGGCTTTATAAGTACTGCGTATCATGCTGGTATTAATAATTAAATATATTACTATAAACATGTCATTGCATGGCTTTATAAGTACTGCATATCATGCTGGTATTAATAGTTAAATATATTACTATAAACATGCCATTGCATGGCTTTATAAGTACTACATATGCTGGTATTAGTAACTAAATATATTACTACAAACATGTCATTGCATGGCTTTATATGTACTGCGTATCATGCTGGTACTAATAATTAAATATATTACTATAAACATGTCATTGCATGGCTTTATAAGTACTGCATATCATGCTGGTATTAATAATTAAATATATTACTATAAACATGTCATGGCATGGCTTTATAAGTACTGCATATCATGCTGGTATTAATAATTAAATATATTACTATAAACATGTCATTGCATGGCTTTATAAGTACTGCATATCATGCTGGTATTAATAATTAAATATATTACTATAAACATGTCATTGCATGGCTTTATAAGTACTGCATATCATGCTGGTATTAATAATTAAATATATTACTATAAACATGTCATTGCATGGCTTTATAAGTACTGCATATCATGCTGGTATTAATAATTAAATATATTACTATAAACATGTCATTGCATGGCTTTATAAGTACTGCGTATCATGCTGGTATTAATAATTAAATATATTACTATAAACATGTCATTGCATGGCTTTATAAGTACTGCGTATCATGCTGGTATTAATAATTAAATATATTACTATAAACATGTCATTGCATGGCTTTATAAGTACTGCATATCATGCTGGTATTAATAATTAAATATATTACTATAAACATGTCATTGCATGGCTTTATAAGTACTGCATATCATGCTGGTATTAATAACTAAATATATTACTATAAACATGTCATTGCATGGCTTTATAAGTACTGCATATCATGCTGGTATTAATAATTAAATATATTACTATAAACATGTCATTGCATGGCTTTATAAGTACTGCATATCATGCTGGTATTAATAACTAAATATATTACTATAAACATGTCATGGGATGGCTTTATAAGTACTGCATATCATGCTGGTATTAATAATTAAATATATTACTATAAACATGTCATTGCATGGCTTTATAAGTACTGCATATCATGCTGGTATTAATAATTAAATATATTACTATAAACATGTCATTGCATGGCTTTATAAGTACTGCATATCATGCTGGTATTAATAATTAAATATATTACTATAAACATGTCATGGCATGGCTTTATAAGTACTGCATATCATGCTGGTATTAATAATTAAATATATTACTATAAACATGTCATTGCATGGCTTTATAAGTACTGCATATCATGCTGGTATTAATAATTAAATATATTACTATAAACATGTCATTGCATGGCTTTATAAGTACTGCATATCATGCTGGTATTAATAATTAAATATATTACTATAAACATGTCATGGCATGGCTTTATAAGTACTGCATATCATGCTGGTATTAATAATTAAATATATTACTATAAACATGTCATTGCATGGCTTTATAAGTACTGCATATCATGCTGGATTTAATAATTAAATATATTACTATAAACATGTCATTGCATGGCTTTATAAGTACTGCATATCATGCTGGTATTAATAATTAAATATATTACTATAAACATGTCATTGCATGGCTTTATAAGTACTGAATATCATGCTGGTATTAATAATTAAATATATTACTATAAAAATGTCATTGCATGGCTTTATAAGTACTGCATATCATGCTGGTATTAATAATTAAATATATTACTATAAACATGTCATTGCATGGCTTTATAAGTACTGCATATCATGCTGGTATTAATAATTAAATATATTACTACAAACGTGTTATTGCATGGCTTTATAAGTACTGCATATCATGCTGGTATTAATAATTAAATATATTACTATAAACATGTCATTGCATGGCTTTATAAGTACTGCGTATCATGCTGGTATTAATAACTAAATATATTACTATAAACATGTCATTGCATGGCTTTATAAGTACTGCATATCATGCTGGTATTAATAAATAAATATATTACTATAAACGTGTCATTGCATGGCTTTGTAAGTACTGCATATCATGCTGGTATTAATAATTAAATATATTACTATAAACATGTCATTGCATGGCTTTATAAGTACTGCATATCATGCTGGTATTAATAATTAAATATATTACTATAAACATGTCATTGCATGGCTTTATAAGTACTGCATATCATGCTGGTATTAATAATTAAATATATTACTATAAACATGTCATTGCATGGCTTTATAAGTACTGCATATCATGCTGGTATTAATAATTAAATATATTACTATAAACATGTCATTGCATGGCTTTATAAGTACTGCGTATCATGCTGGTATTAATAATTAAATATATTACTATAAACATGTCATGGCATGGCTTTATAAGTACTGCATATCATGCTGGTATTAATAATTAAATATATTACTATAAACATGTCATTGCATGGCTTTATAAGTACTGCATATCATGCTGGTATTAATAATTAAATATATTACTATAAACATGTCATTGCATGGCTTTATAAGTACTGCATATCATGCTGGTATTAATAATTAAATATATTACTATAAACATGTCATTGCATGGCTTTATAAGTACTGCATATCATGCTGGTATTAATAATTAAATATATTACTATAAACATGTTATTGCATGGCTTTATAAGTACTGCATATCATGCTGGTATTAATTACCAAATATTTTACTATAAACATGTCATGGCATGGATTTATAAGTACTGCATGTCATGCTGGTATTAATAATTAAATACATTACTATAAACATGTCATTGCATGGCTTTGCAAGTACTGCATATCATGCTGGTATTAATAATTAAATATATTACTACAAACATGTCATTGCATGGCTTTATAAGTACTGCATATCATGCTGGTATTAATAATTAAATATATTACTATAAACATGTCATTGCATGGCTTTATAAGTACTGCATATCATGCTGGTATTAATAACTAAATATATTACTATAAACATGTCATTGCATGGCTTTATAAGTACTGCATATCATGCTGGTATTAATAATTAAATATATTACTATAAACATGTCATTGCATGGCTTTATAAGTACTGCATATCATGCTGGTATTAATAACTAAATATATTACTATAAACATGTCATTGCATGGCTTTATAAGTACTGCGTATCATGCTGGTATTAATAATTAAATATATTACTATAAACATGTCATTGCATGGCTTTATAAGTACTGCATATCATGCTGGTATTAATAAATAAATATATTACTATAAACATGTCATTGAATGGCTTTATAAGTACTGCATATCATGCTGGTATTAATAACTAAATATATTACTATAAACATGTCATTGCATGGCTTTATAAGTACTGCATATCATGCTGGTATTAATAACTAAATATATTACTATAAACATGTCATTGCATGGCTTTATAAGTACTGCATATCATGCTGGTATTAATAACTAAATATATTACTATAAACATGTCATTGCATGGCTTTATAAGTACTGCATATCATGCTGGTATTAATAATTAAATATATTACTATAAACATGTCATTGCATGGCTTTATAAGTACTGCATATCATGCTGGTATTAATAACTAAATATATTACTATAAACATGTCATGGCATGGCTTTATAAGTACTGCATATCATGCTGGTATTAATAACTAAATATATTACTATAAACATGTCATTGCATGGCTTTATAAGTACTGCATATCATGCTGGTATTAATAATTAAATATATTACTATAAACATGTCATTGCATGGCTTTATAAGTACTGCATATCATGCTGGTATTAATAATTAAATATATTACTATAAACATGTCATTGCATGGCTTTATAAGTACTGCATATCATGCTGGTATTAATAATTAAATATATTACTATAAACATGTCATTGCATGGCTTTATAAGTACTGCATATCATGCTGGTATTAATAACTAAATATATTACTATAAACATGTCATGGGATGGCTTTATAAGTACTGCATATCATGCTGGTATTAATAACTAAATATATTACTATAAACATGTCATTGCATGGCTTTATAAGTACTGCATATCATGCTGGTATTAATAACTAAATATATTACTATAAACATGTCATTGCATGGCTTTATAAGTACTGCATATCATGCTGGTATTAATAACTAAATATATTACTATAAACATGTCATTGCATGGCTTTATAAGTACTGCATATCATGCTGGTATTAATAACTAAATATATTACTATAAACATGTCATGGCATGGCTTTATAAGTACTGCATATCATGCTGGTATTAATAATTAAATATATTACTATAAACATGTCATTGCATGGCTTTATAAGTACTGCATATCATGCTGGTATTAATAATTAAATATATTACTATAAACATGTCATTGCATGGCTTTATAAGTACTGCATATCATGCTGGTATTAATAATTAAATATATTACTATAAACATGTCATGGCATGGCTTTATAAGTACTGCATATCATGCTGGTATTAATAATTAAATATATTACTATAAACATGTCATTGCATGGCTTTATAAGTACTGCATATCATGCTGGTATTAATAATTAAATATATTACTATAAACATGTCATTGCATGGCTTTATAAGTACTACATATCATGCTGGTATTAATAATTAAATATATTACTACAAACATGTCATTGCATGGCTTTATAAGTACTGCATATCATGCTGGTATTAATAACTAAATATATTACTATAAACATGTCATTGCATGGCTTTATACATACTGAATATCATGCTGGTATTAATAATTAAATATATTACTATAAACATGTCATGGCATGGCTTTATAAGCACTGCATATCATGCTGGTATTAATAATTAAATATATTACTATAAACATGACATTGCATGGCTTTATAAGTACTGCATATCATGCTGGTATTAATAATTAAATATATTACTATAAACATACCATTGTATGGCTTTATAAGTACTGCATATCATGCTGGTATTAATAATTAAATATATTACTATAAACATATCATTGCATGGCTTTATAAATACTGCATATCATGCTGGTATTAATAACTAAATATATTACTATAAACATGTCATTGCATGGCTTTATAAGTACTGCATATCATGCTGGTATTAATAATTAAATATATTACTATAAACATGTCATTGCATGGCTTTATAAGTACTGCATATCATGCTGGTATTAATAATTAAATATATTACTATAAACATGTCATTGCATGGCTTTATAAGTACTGCATATCATGCTGGTATTAATAATTAAATATATTACTATAAACATGTCATTGCATGGCTTTATAAGTACTGCATGTCATGCTGCTATTAATAATTAAATATATTACTATAAACATGTTATTGCATGGCTTTATAAGTACTGCATATCATGCTGGTATTAATAATTAAATATATTACTATAAACATGTCATTGCATGGCTTTATAAGTACTGCATATCATGCTGGTATTAATAATTAAATATATTACTATAAACATGTCATTGCATGGCTTTATAAGTACTGCATATCATGCTGGTATTAATAACTAAATATATTACTATAAACATGTCATTGCATGGCTTTATAAGTTCTGCATATCATGCTGGTATTAATAATTAAATATATTACTATAAACATGTCATTGCATGGCTTTATAAGTACTGCATATCATGCTGGTATTAATAATTAAATATATTACTATAAACATGTCATTGCATGGCTTTATAAGTACTGCATATCATGCTGGTATTAATAACTAAATATATTACTATAAACATGTCATTGCATGGCTTTATAAGTACTGCATATCATGCTGGTATTAATAATTAAATATATTACTATAAACATGTCATTGCATGGCTTTATAAGTACTACATTTCATGCTGGTATTAACTAAATATATTTCTATAAACATATAATTGCATGGCTTTATAAGTACTGCGTATCATGCTGGTATTAATAATTAAATATATTACTATAAACATGTCATTGCATGGCTTTATAAGTACTGCATATCATGCTGGTATTAATAATTAAATATATTACTACAAACTTGTCACTGCATGGCTTTATAAGTACTGCATATCATGCTGGTATTAATAATTAAATATATTACTATAAACATGTCATTGCATGGCTTTATAAGTACTGCATATCATGCTGGTATTAATAACTAAATATATTACTATAAACATGTCATTGCATGGCTTTATAAGTACTGCATATCATGCTGGTATTAATAATTAAATATATTACTATAAACATGTCATTGCATGGCTTTATAAGTACTGCATATCATACTGGTATTAATAATTAAATATATTACTATAAACACGTCATTGCATGGCTTTATAAGTACTGCATATCATGCTGGTATTAATAACTAAATATATTACTATAAACATGTCATTGCATGGCTTTATAAGTACTGCATATCATGCTGGTATTAATAATTAAATATATTACTATAAACATGTCATTGCATGGCTTTATAAGTACTGCATATCATGCTGGTATTAATAACTAAATATATTACTATAAACATGTCATTGCATGGCTTTATAAGTACTGCATATCATGCTGGTATTAATAACTAAATATATTACTATAAACATGTCATTGCATGGCTTTATAAGTACTGCATATCATGCTGGTATTAATAACTAAATATATTACTATAAACATGTCATTGCATGGCTTTATAAGTACTGCATATCATGCTGGTATTAATAACTAAATATATTACTATAAACATGTCATTGCATGGCTTTATAAGTACTGCATATCATGCTGGTATTAATAATTAAATATATTACTATAAACATGTCATGGCATGGCTTTATAAGTACTGCATATCATGCTGGTATTAATAATTAAATATATTACTATAAACATGTCATTGCATGGCTTTATAAGTACTGCATATCATGCTGGTATTAATAATTAAATATATTACTATAAACATGTCATTGCATGGCTTTATAAGTACTACATATCATGCTGGTATTAATAATTAAATATATTACTATAAACATGTCATTGCATGGCTTTATAAGTACTGCATATCATGCTGGTATTAATAACTAAATATATTACTATAAACATGTCATGGCATGGCTTTATAAGTACTGCATATCATGCTGGTATTAATAATTAAATATATTACTATAAACATGTCATTGCATGGCTTTATAAGTACTGCATATCATGCTGGTATTAATAATTAAATATATTACTATAAACATGTCATTGCATGGCTTTATAAGTACTGCATATCATGCTGGTATTAATAATTAAATATATTACTATAAACATGTCATTGCATGGCTTTATAAGTACTGCATATCATGCTGGTATTAATAATTAAATATATTACTATAAACATGTCATTGCATGGCTTTATAAGTACTGCGTATCATGCTGGTATTAATAATTAAATATATTACTATAAACATGTCATTGCATGGCTTTATAAGTACTGCATATCATGCTGGTATTAATAATTAAATATATTACTATAAACATGTCATTGCATGGCTTTATAAGTACTGCATATCATGCTGGTATTAATAATTAAATATATTACTACAAACATGTCATTGCATGGCTTTATAAGTACTGCATATCATGCTGGTATTAATAACTAAATATATTACTATAAACATGTCATTGCATGGCTTTATAAGTACTGCATATCATGCTGGTATTAATAACTAAATATATTACTATAAAGATGTCATTGCATGGCTTTATAAGTACTGCATATCATGCTGGTATTAATAACTAAATATATTACTATAAACATGTCATTGCATGGCTTTATAAGTACTACTTATCATGCTGGTATTAATAATTAAATATATTACTATAAACATGTCATTGCATGGCTTTATAAGTACTGCATATCATGCTGGTATTAATAATTAAATATATTACTATAAACATGTCATTGCATGGCTTTATAAGTACCGCATATCATGCTGGTATTAATAATTAAATATATGACTATAAACATGTCATTGCATGGCTTTATAAGTACTGCATATCATGCTGGTATTAATAATTAAATATATTACTATAAACATGTCATTGCATGGCTTTATAAGTACTGCATATCATGCTGGTATTAATAACTAAATATATTACTATAAACATGTCATGGCATGGCTTTATAAGTACTGCATATCATGCTGGTATTAATAATTAAATATATTACTATAAACACGTCATTGCATGGCTTTATAAGTACTGCATATCATGCTGGTATTAATAATTAAATATATTACTATAAACATGTCATTGCATGGCTTTATAAGTACTGCATATCATGCTGGTATTAATAACTAAATATATTACTATAAACATGTCATTGCATGGCTTTATAAGTACTGCATATCATGCTGGTATTAATAATTAAATATATTACTATAAACATGTCATTGCATGGCTTTATAAGTACTGCATATCATGCTGGTATTAATAATTAAATATATTACTATAAACATGTCATTGCATGGCTTTATAAGTACTGCATATCATGCTGGTATTAATAACTAAATATATTACTATAAACATGTCATTGCATGGCTTTATAAGTACTGCATATCATGCTGGTATTAATAACTAAATATATTACTATAAACATGTCATTGCATGGCTTTATAAGTACTGCATATCATGCTGGTATTAATAATTAAATACATTACTATAAACATGTCATTGCATGGCTTTATAAGTACTGCATATCATGCTGGTATTAATAACTAAATATATTACTATAAACATGTCAGGGCATGGCTTTATAAGTACTGCCTGTCATGCTGGTATTAATATCTAAATATATTACTATAAATGTCATGGCATGGCTTTATAAGTACTACATATCATGTTGGTATTAATATTTAAATATATTACTACAAACATGTCATTGCATGGCTTTAGAAATATTGTATATCATGCTGGTATTAATAACTAAATATATTACTTTAAAGACATTGTTGCATGGCTTTATAAGTACTGCATATCATGCTGGTATTAATAATTAAATATATTACTATAAACATGTCATTGCATGGCTTTATAAGTACTGCATGCCTTGATGGTATTGATAATTAAATATATTACTATAAACATGTCATTGCATTGCTTTATACGTACTGCATATCATGCTGGTATTAATAACTAAATATATTACTATAAACATGTAATTGCATGGCTTTATAAGTACTGCATGCCTTGATGGTATTGATAATTAAATATATTACTATAAACATGTCATTGCATTGCTTTATACGTACTGCATATCATGCTGGTATTAATAATTAAATATATTACTATAAACATGTCATTGCATGGCTTTATAAGTACTGCATATCATGCTGGTATTAATAATTAAATATATTACTATAAACATGTCATTGCATGGCTTTATAAGTACTGCATATCATGCTGGTATTAATAATTAAATATATTACTATAAACATGTTATTGCATGGCTTTATAAGTACTGCATATCATGCTGGTATTAATAACTAAATATATTACTATAAACATGTCATGGTATGGCTTTATAAGTACTGCATATCATGCTGGTATTAATAATTAAATATATTACTATAAACATGTCATTGCATGGCTTTGTAAGTACTGCATATCATGCTGGTATTAATAATTAAATATATTACTATAAACATGTTATGGGATGGCTTTATAAATACTGCATATCATGCTGGTATTAATAGCTAAATATATTACTATAAACATGTCATGGTATGGATTTATCAGTACTGCGTATCATGCTGTTATTAATAACTAAATATATTACTATAAACCTGTCATCGAATGGGTTTATAAGTAGTGCATATCATGCTGGTATTAATAATTAAATATATTACTATAAACGTGTCATTTCATGGCTTTATAAGTACTGCATATCATGCTGGTATTAATAACTAAATATATTACTATAAACATGTCATGGCATGGCTTTATAAGTACTGCATATCATGCTGGCATTAATAAATAAATATATTACTATAAACATGTCATGGCATGGCTTTATAAGTACTGCATATCATGCTGGTATTAATAATTAAATATATTACTATAAACATGTCATTGCATGGCTTTATAAGTACTGCATATCATGCTGGTATTAATAATTAAATATATTACTATAAACATGTCATTGCATGGCTTTATAAGTACTGCATATCATGCTGGTATTAATAATTAAATATATTACTATAAACATGTCATTGCATGGCTTTGTAAGTACTGCATATCATGCTGGTATTAATAATTAAATATATTACTATAAACATGTTATGGGATGGCTTTATAAGTACTGCATATCATGCTGGTATTAATAACTAAATATATTACTATAAATGTGTCATTGCATGGCTTTATAAGTACTGCATATCATGCTGGTATAAATAATTAAATATATTACTATAAACATGTCATTGCATGTCTTTATAAGTAATGCATATCATGCTGGAATTAATAATGAAATATATTACTATAAACATGTCATTGCATGGCTTTATAAGTACTGCATATCATGCTGGTATTAATAACTAAATATATTACTATAAACATGTCATTGCATGGCTTTATAAGTACTGCATATCATGCTGGTATTAATAACTAAATATATTACTATAAACATGTCATTGCATGGCTTTATAAGTACTGCATATCATGCTGGTATTAATAATGAAATATATTACTATAAACTTGTCTTTGCATGGCTTTATAAGTACTGCATATCATGCTGGTATTAATAACTAAATATATTACTATAAACATGTCATTTCATGGCTTTATAAGTACTGCATATCATGCTGGTATTAATAACTAAATATATTACTATAAACATGTCATTGCATGGCTTTATACGTACTGAATATCAATCTGGTATTAATAATTAAATACATTACTATAAACATGTCATTGTGTGGCTTTGCAAGTACTACATATCATGTTGGTATTAATATTTAAATATATTACTACAAACATGTCATTGCATGGCTTTATAAGTACTGTGTATCATGCTAGTATTAATAATTAAATATATTACTATAAACATGTCATGGCATGGCTTTATAAGTACTGCATATCATGCTGGTATTAATAATTAAATATATTACTATAAACGTGTCATTGGATGGCTTTATAAGTACTGCATATCATGCTGGTATTAATAACTAAATATATTACTATAAACATGTCATTGCATGGCTTTATAAGTACTGCATATCATGCTGGTATTAATAATTAAATATATTACTATAAACATGTCATTGCATGGCTTTATAAGTACTGCATATAATGCTGGTATTAATAATTAAATATATTACTATAAACATGTCATTGCATGGCTTTATAAGTACTGCATATCATGCTGGTATTAATAATTAAATATATTACTATAAACATGTCATTGCTTGGCTTTATAAGTACTGCATATCATGCTGCTATTAACTAAATATATTACTGTAAACACGTCATTGGATGGCTTTATGAGTACTGCATATCATGCTGGTATTAATAATTAAATATATTACTATAAACATGTCACTGCATGGCTTTATAAGTACTGCATATCATGCTGGTATTAATAATTAAATATATTACTATAAACATGTCATTGCATGGCTTTATAAGTACTGCATATCATGCTGGTATTAATAATTAAATATATTACTTTAAACACGTCATTCCATGGCTTTATAAGTACTGCATATCATGCTGGTATTAATAATTAAATATATTACTATAAACATGTCATTGCATGGCTTTATAAGTACTGCATATCATGCTGGCATTAATAAATAAATATATTACTACAAACATGTCATGGCATGGCTTTATAAGTACTGCATATCATGCTGGTATTAATAATTAAATATATTACTATAAACGTGTCATTGCTTGGCTTTATAAGTACTGCATATCATGCTGGTATTAATAACTAAATATATTACTATAAACATGTCATTGCTTGGCTTTATAAGTACTGCATATCATGCTGGTATTAATAACTAAATATATTACTATAAGCATGTCATTGCATGGCTTTATACATACTGAAAATCATGCTGGTATTAATAATTAAATATATTACTATAAACACACCTTTGCATGGCTTTATAAGTACTGCATATCATGCTGGTATTAATAATTAAATATATTACTATAAACATGTCATTGCATGGCTTTATAAGTACTGCATATCATGCTGGTATTAATAATTAAATATATTACTATAAACATGTCATTGCATGGCTTTATAAGTACTGCATATCATGCTGGTATTAATAATTAAATATATTACTATAAACATGTCATTGCATGGCTTTATAAGTACTGCATATCATGCTGGTATTAATAACTAAATATATTACTATAAACATGTCATGGCATGGCTTTATAAGTACTGCATATCATGCTGGTATTAATAATTAAATATATTACTATAAACATGTCATTGCATGGCTTTATAAGTACTACATATCATGCTGGTATTAATAATTAAATATATTACTATAAACATGTCATTGCATGGCTTTATAAGTACTGCATATCATGCTGGTATTAATAACTAAATATATTACTATAAACATGTCATTGCATGGCTTTATAAGTACTGCATATCATGCTGGTATTAATAACTAAATATATTACTATAAACATGTCATTGCATGGCTTTATAAGTACTGCATATCATGCTGGTATTAATAATTAAATATATTACTATAAACATGTCATGGCATGGCTTTATAAGTACTGCATATCATGCTGGTATTAATAATTAAATATATTACTATAAACATGTCATTGCATGGCTTTATAAGTACTGCATATCATGCTGGTATTAATAACTAAATATATTACTATAAACATGTCATTGCATGGCTTTATAAGTACTGCATATCATGCTGGTATTAATAATTAAATATATTACTATAAACATGTCATTGCATGGCTTTATAAGTACTGCATATCATGCTGGTATTAATAATTAAATATATTACTATAAACATGTCATTGCAAGGATTTATAAGTACTGCATATCATGCTGGTATTAATAATTAAATATATTACTATAAACATGTCATTGCATGGCTTTATAAGTACTGCATATCATGCTGGTATTAATAATTAAATATATTACTATAAACATGTCATTGCATGCCTTTATAAGTACTGCATATCATGCTGGTATTAATAATTAAATATATTACTATAAACATGTAATTGCATGGGTTTATAAGTACTGCATATCATGATGGTATTAATAATAAATATATTACTATAAATTTGTCATTGCATGGCTTTATAAGTACTGCATATCATGCTGGTATTAATAATTAAATATATTACTATAAACATGTTATTGCATGGCTTTATAAGTACTGCATATCATGCTGGTATTAATAATTAAATATATTACTATAAACATGTCACTGCATGGCTTTATAAGTACTGCATATCATGCTGGTATTAATAACTAAATATATTACTATAAACATGTCATTTCATGGCTTTATAAGTACTGCATATCATGCTGGTATTAATAATTAAATATATTACTATAAACATGTCATTGCATGGCTTTATAAGTACTGCATATCATGCTGGTATTAATAACTAAATATATTACTATAAACATGTCATTGCATGGCTTTATAAGTACTGCATATCATGCTGGTATTAATAATTAAATATATTACTATAAACATGTCATTGCATGGCTTTATAAGTACTGCATATCATGCTGGTATTAATAATTAAATATATTACTATAAACATGTCATTGCATGGCTTTATAAGTACTGCATGTCATGCTGGTATTAATAATTAAATATATTACTATAAACATGTCATTGGACGGCTTTATCAGTACTGCATGTCATGCTGATATTAATAACTAAATATATTACTATAAACATGTCATTGCATGGCTTTATAAGTACTGCATATCATGCTGGTATTAATAACTAAATATATTACTATAAACATGTCATTTCATGGCTTTATAAGTACTGCATATCATGCTGGTATTAATAACTAAATATATTACTATAAACATGTCATTGCATGGCTTTATAAGTACTGCATGTCATGCTGGTATTAATAATTAAATATATTACTATAAACATGTCATTGCATGGCTTTATAAGTACTGCATATCATGCTGGTATTAATAATTAAATATATTACTATAAACATGTCATTGCATGGCTTTATAAGTACTGCATATCATGCTGGTATTAATAACTAAATATATTACTATAAAAACGTCATTGCATGGCTTTATAAGTACTGCATGTCATGATGGTATTAATAATTAAATATATTACTATAAACATGTCATTGGACGGCTTTATCAGTACTGCATGTCATGCTGATATTAATAACTAAATATATTACTATAAACATGTCATTGCATGGCTTTATAAGTACTGCATATCATGCTGGTATTAATAACTAAATATATTACTATAAACATGTCATTGCATGGCTTTATAAGTACTGCATATCATGCTGGTATTAATAACTAAATATATTACTATAAACATGTCATTGCATGGCTTTATAAGTACTGCATATCATGCTGGTATTAATAACTAAATATATTACTATAAACATGTCATTGCATGGCTTTATAAGTACTGCGTATCATGCTGGTATTAATAACTAAATATATTACTATAAACATGTCATTGCATGGCTTTATAAGTACTGCGTATCATGCTCTTGTTAATAACTAAATATATTACTGTAAACACGTCATTGGATGGCTTTATGAGTACTGCATATCATGCTGGTATTAATAATTAAATATATTACTACAAACGTGTCATTGCATGGCTTTATAAGTACTGCATATCATGCTGGTATTAATAATTAAATATATTACTATAAACATGTCATTGCATGGCTTTAAAAGTACTGCATATCGTGCTGGTATTAATAATTAAATATATTACTATAAACATGTCATGGCATGGCTTTATAAGTACTGCATATCATGCTGGTATTAATAATTAAATATATTACTATAAACATGTCATTGCATGGCTTTATAAGTACTGCATATCATGCTGGTATTAATAACTAAATATATTACTATAAACATGTCATTGCATGGCTTTATAAGTACTGCATATCATGCTGGTATTAATAATTAAATATATTACTATAAACATGTCATTGCATGGCTTTATAAGTACTGCATATCATGCTGGTATTAATAATTAAATATATTACTATAAACATGTCATTGCATGGCTTTATAAGTACTGCGTATCATGCTGGTATTAATAATTAAATATATTACTATAAACATGTCATTGCATGGCTTTATAAGTACTGCATATCATGCTGGTATTAATAACTAAATATATTACTATAAACATGTCATTGCATGGCTTTATAAGTACTGCATATCATGCTGGTATTAATAATTAAATATATTACTATAAACATGTCATTGCATGGCTTTATAAGTACTGCATATCATGCTGGTATAAATAATTAAATATATTACTATAAACATGTCATTGCATGGCTTTATAAGTACTGCATATTATGCCGGTATTAATAATTAAATATATTACTATAAACACATCATTGCATGGCTTTATAAGTACTGCGTATTATGCTGGTATTAATAACTAAATATATTACTATAAACATGTCATTGCATGGCTTTATAAGTACTGCATATCATGCTGGTATTAATAACTAAATATATTACTATAAACATGTCATTGCATGGCTTTATAAGTACTGCATATCATGCTGGTATTAATAACTAAATATATTACTATAGACATGTCATGGGTTGGCGTTATAAGTACTGCATGTCATGCTGGTATTAATAACTAAATATATTACTATACACGTGTCATTTGCATGGCTTTAAAAGTACTGCATATCATGCTGGTATTAATAACTAAATATATTACTATAAACATGTCATGGGATGGCTTTATAAGTACTGCGTATCATGCTTGTATTAATAATTAAATATATTACTATAAACGTGTCATTGCATGGCTTTATAAGTACTGCATGTCATGCTGGTAGTAATAATTAAATATATTACTATAAACATGTCATTGCATGGCTTTATAAGTACTGCGTATCATGCTGGTATTAATAATTAAATATATTACTATAAACATGTCATTGCATGGCTTTATAAGTACTGCATATCATGCTGGTATTAATAACTAAATATATTACTATAAACATGTCATTGCATGGCTTTATAAGTACTGCATATCATGCTGGTATTAATAATTAAATATATTACTATAAACATGTCATTGCATGGCTTTATAAGTACTGCATATCATGCTGGTATTAATAACTAAATATATTACTATAAACATATCATTGCATGGCTTTACAAGTACTGCAAATCATGCTGGTATTAATAATTAAATATATTACTATAAACATGTCATTGCATGGCTTTATAAGTACTGCATATCATGCTAATATTAATAACTAAATATGTTACTACAAACATGTCATTGCATGGCGTTATAAGTACTGCATATCATGCTGGTATTAATAATTAAATATATTACTATAAACATGTCATTGCATGGCTTTATAAGTACTGCATATCATGCTGGTATTAATAATTAAATATATTTCTATAAACATGTCATTGCATGGCTTTATAAGTACTGCATATAATGTTGATATTAATAAGTAAATATATTACTTTAAACATCATTGCATGGCATTATAAGTACTGCATATCATGCTGGTATTAATAACTAAATATATTACTATAAACATATCATTGCATGGCTATATAAGTACTGAATATCATGCTGGTATTAATAACTAAATATATTACTATAAACATGTCATTGCATGGCTTTATAAGTACTGCATATCATGCTGGTATTAATAATTAAATATATTACTATAAACATGTCATTGCATGGCTTTATAAGTACTGCATATCATGATGGTATTAATAATAAATATATTACTATAAATTTGTCATTGCATGGCTTTATAAGTACTGTGTATCATGCTGGTATTAATAAATAAATATATTACTATAAACATGTTATTGCATGGCTTTATAAATACTGCATATCATGCTGGTATTAATAACTAAATATATTACTATAAACATGTCATTGCATGGCTTTATAAGTACTGCATATCATGCTGGTATTAATAACTAAATATATTACTATAAACATGTCATTGCATGGCTTTATAAGTACTGCATATCATGCTGGTATTAATAATTAAATATATTACTATAAACATGTCATTGCATGGCTTTATAAGTACTGCATATCATGCTGGTATTAATAACTAAATATATTACTATAAACATGTCATTGCATGGCTTTATAAGTACTGCATATCATGCTGGTATTAATAACTAAATATATTACTATAAACATGTCATTGCATGGCTTTATAAGTACTGCATGTCATGCTGGTATTAATAATTAAATATATTACTATAAACATGTCATTGCATGGCTTTATAAGTACTGCATATCATGCTGGTATTAATAATTAAATATATTACTATAAACATGTCATTGCATGGCTTTATAAGTACTGCATATCATGCTGGTATTAATAATTAAATATATTACTATAAACATGTCATTGCATGGCTTTATAAGTACTGCATATCATGCTGGTATTAATAATTAAATATATTACTATAAACATGTCATTGCATGGCTTTATAAGTACTGCGTATCATGCTGGTATTAATAATTAAATATATTACTATAAACATGTCATTGCATGGCTTTATAAGTACTGCGTATCATGCTGGTATTAATAATTAAATATATTACTATAAACATGTCATTGCATGGCTTTATAAGTACTGCATATCATGCTGGTATTAATAATTAAATATATTACTATAAACATGTCATTGCATGGCTTTATAAGTACTGCATATCATGCTGGTATTAATAATTAAATATATTACTATAAACATGTCATTGCATGGCTTTATAAGTACTGCATATCATGCTGGTATTAATAACTAAATATATTACTATAAACATGTCATTGCATGGCTTTATAAGTACTGCATGTCATGCTGGTATTAATAATTAAATATATTACTATAAACATGTCATTGCATGGCTTTATAAGTACTGCATATCATGCTGGTATTAATAATTAAATATATTACTATAAACATGTCATTGCATGGCTTTATAAGTACTGCATATCATGCTGGTATTAATAACTAAATATATTACTATAAACATGTCATTGCATGGCTTTATAAGTACTGCATATCATGCTGGTATTAATAACTAAATATATTACTATAAACATGTCATTGCATGGCTTTATAAGTACTGCATATAATGCTGGTATTAATAATTAAATATATTACTATAAACATGTCATTGCATGGCTTTATAAGTACTGCATATCATGCTGGTATTAATAATTAAATATATTACTATAAACATGTCATTGCATGGCTTTATAAGTACTGCCTATCATGCTGGTATTAATAATTAAATATATTACTATAAACATGTCATTGCATGGCTTTATAAGTACTGCATATCATGCTGGTATTAATAATTAAATATATTACTATAAACATGTCATTGCATGGCTTTATAAGTACTGCATATCATGCTGGTATTAATAATTAAATATATTACTATAAACATGTCATTGCATGGCTTTATAAGTACTGCATATCATGCTGGTATTAATAATTAAATATATTACTATAAACATGTCATTGCATGGCTTTATAAGTACTGCATATCATGCTGGTATTAATAACTAAATATATTACTACAAACATGTCATTGCATGGCTTTATAAGTACTGCATATCATGCTGGTATTAATAATTAAATATATTACTATAAACATGTCTTTGCATGGCTTTATAAGTACTGCATATCATGCTGGTATTAATAATTAAATATATTACTATAAACATGTCATTGCATGGCTTTATAAGTACTGCATATCATGCTGGTATTAATAATTAAATATATTACTATAAACATGTCATTGCATGGCTTTATAAGTACTGCATATCATGCTGGTATTAATAACTAAATATATTACTATAAACATGTCATTGCATGGCTTTATAAGTACTGCGTATCATGCTGGTATTAATAATTAAATATATTACTATAAACATGTCATGGGATGGCTTTATAAGTACTGCATATCATGCTGGTATTAATAACTAAATATATTACTATAAACATGTCATTGCATGGCTTTATAAGTACTGCATATCATGCTGGTATTAATAATTAAATATATTACTATAAACATGTCATTGCATTGCTTTATACGTACTGCATATCATGCTGGTATTAATAATTAAATATATTAATATAAACATGACATTGCATGGCTTTATAAGTTCTGCATATCATGCTGGTATTAATAACTAAATATATTACTATAAACATGTCATTGCATGGCTTTATAAGTACTGCATATCATGCTGGTATTAATAATTAAATATATTACTATAAACATGTCATTGCATGGCTTTATAAGTACTGCATATCATGCTGGTATTAATAATTAAATATATTACTATAAACATGTTATTGCATGGCTTTATAAGTACTGCATATCATGCTGGTATTAATAACTAAATATATTACTATAAACATGTCATTGCATGGCTTTATAAGTACTGCATATCATGCTGGTATTAATAATTAAATATATTACTATAAACATGTCATTGCATGGCTTTATAAGTACTGCATATCATGCTGGTATTAATAACTAAATATATTACTATAAACATGTCATTGCATGGCTTTATAAGTACTGCATATCATGCTGGTATTAATAACTAAATATATTACTATAAACATGTCATGGCATGGCTTTATAAGTACTGCATGTCATGCTGGTATTAATAATTAAATATATTACTATAAACATGTCATTGCATGGCTTTATAAGTACTGCATATCATGCTGGTATTAATAATTAAATATATTACTATAAACATGTCATTGCATGGCTTTATAAGTACTGCATATCATGCTGGTATTAATAATTAAATATATTACTATAAACATGTCATTGCATGGCTTTATAAGTACTGCATATCATGCTGGTATTAATAATTAAATATATTACTATAAACATGTCATTGCATGGCTTTATAAGTACTGCATATCATGCTGGTATTAATAACTAAATATATTACTATAAACATGTCATGGCATGGCTTTATAAGTACTGCATATCATGCTGGTATTAATAACTAAATATATTACTATAAACATGTCATTGCATGGCTTTATAAGTACTGCATATCATGCTGGTATTAATAATTAAATATATTACTATAAACATGTCATTGCATGGCTTTATAAGTACTGCATATCATGCTGGTATTAATAATTAAATATATTACTATAAACATGTCATTGCATGGCTTTATAAGTACTGCATGTCATGCTGGTATTAATAACTAAATATATTACTATAAACATGTCATTGCATGGCTTTATAAGTACTGCATATCATGCTGGTATTAATAACTAAATATATTACTATAAACATGTCATTGCATGGCTTTATAAGTACTGCATATCATGCTGGTATTAATAATTAAATATATTACTATAAACATGTCATTGCATGGCTTTATAAGCACTGCATATCATGCTGGTATTAATAATTAAATATATTACTATAAACATGTCATTGCATGGCTTTATAAGTACTGCATATCATGCTGGTATTAATAATGAAATATATTACTATAAACTTGTCTTTGCATGGCTTTATAATTACTGCATATCATGCTGGTATTAATAATTAAATATATTACTATAAACATGTCATTGCATGGCTTTATAAGTACTGCATATCATGCTGGTATTAATAACTAAATATATTACTATAAACATGTCATTGCATGGCTTTATAAGTACTGCATATCATGCTGGTATTAATAATTAAATATATTACTATAAATGTGTCATTGCATGGCTTTATAAGTACTGCATATCATGCTGGTATTAATAATTAAATATATTACTATAAACATGTCATTGCATGGCTTGATAAGTACTGCTTATCATGCTGGTATTAATAACTAAATATATTACTATAAACATGTAATTGCATGGCTTTATAAGTACTGCATATCATGCTGGTATTAATAACTAAATATATTACTATAAACATGTCATTGCATGGCTTTATAAGTACTGCATATCATGCTGGTATTAATAATTAAATATATTACTATAAACACACCATTGCATGGCTTTATAAGTACTGCATATCATGCTGGTATTAATAATTAAATATATTACTATAAACATGTCATTGCCTGGCTTTATAAGTACTGCATATCATGCTGGTATTAATAATTAAATATATTACTATAAACGTGTCATTGCTTGGCTTTATAAAAACTACGTATCATGCTAGTATTAATAATTAAATATATTACTATAAACATGCCATTGCATGACTTTATAAGTACTGCACATCATGTTGGTATTAATAATTAAATATATTACTATAAACACGTCATTGCATGGCTTTATAAGTACTGCATATCATGCTGGTATTAATAACTAAATATATTACTATAAACATGTCATTGCATGGCTTTATAAGTACTGCATATCATGCTGGTATTAATAATTAAATATATTACTATAAACATGTCATGGCATGGCTTTATAAGTACTGCATATCATGCTGGTATTAATAACTAAATATATTACTATAAACATGTCATTGCATGGCTTTATAAGTACTGCATATCATGCTGGTATTAATAATTAAATATATTACTATAAACATGTCATTGCATGGCTTTATAAGTACTGCATATCATGCTGGTATTAATAACTAAATATATTACTATAAACATGTCATGGCATGGCTTTATAAGTACTGCATATCATGCTGGTATTAATAACTAAATATATTACTATAAACATGTCATTGCATGGCTTTATAAGTACTGCATATCATGCTGGTATTAATAATTAAATATATTACTATAAACATGTCATTGCATGGCTTTATAAGTACTGCATATCATGCTGGTATTAATAATTAAATATATTACTATAAACATGTCATTGCATGGCTTTATAAGTACTGCATATCATGCTGGTATTAATAATTAAATATATTACTATAAACATGTCATGGGATGGCTTTATAAGTACTGCATATCATGCTGGTATTAATAACTAAATATATTACTATAAACATGTCATTGCATGGCTTTATAATTACTGCATATCATGCTGGTATTAATAACTAAATATATTACTGTAAACATGTCATTGCATGGCTTTATAAGTACTGCATATCATGCTGGTATTAATAATTAAATATATTACTATAAACATGTCATTGCATGGCTTTATAAGTACTGCATATCATGCTGGTATTAATAATTAAATATATTACTAAAAACATGTCGCTGGACGGCTTTATCAGTACTGCATATCATGCTGGTATTAATAATTAAATATATTACTATAAACATGTCATTGCATGGCTTTATAAGTACTGCATATCATGCTGGTATTAATAATTAAATATATTACTATAAACATGTCATTGCATGGCTTTATAAGTACTGCATATCATGCTGGTATTAATAATTAAATATATTACTATAAACATGTCATTGCATGGCTTTATAAGTACTGCATATCATGCTGGTATTAATAATTAAATATATTACTATAAACATGTCATTGCATGGCTTTATAAGTACTGCATATCATGCTGGTATTAATAATTAAATATATTACTATAAACATGTCATTGCATGGCTTTATAAGTACTGCATATCATGCTGGTATTAATAACTAAATATATTACTATAAACATGTCATTGCATGGCTTTATAAGTACTGCATATCATGCTGGTATTAATAATTAAATATATTACTATAAACATGTCATGGCATGGCTTTATAAGTACTGCATGTCATGCTGGTATTAATAACTAAATATATTACTATAAACATGTCATTGCATGGCTTTATAAGTACTGCATATCATGCTGGTATTAATAATTAAATATATTACTATAAACATGTCATGGCATGGCTTTATAAGTACTGCATATCATGCTGGTATTAATAATTAAATATATTACTATAAACATGTCATTGCATGGCTTTATAAGTACTGCATATCATGCTGGTATTAATAATTAAATATATTACTATAAACATGTCATTGCATGGCTTTATAAGTACTGCATATCATG
This sequence comes from Protopterus annectens, assembly GCF_019279795.1. Classification (NCBI taxonomy): domain Eukaryota; kingdom Metazoa; phylum Chordata; order Ceratodontiformes; family Protopteridae; genus Protopterus; species Protopterus annectens. The sequence goes on along the minus strand of NC_056736.1, from coordinate 772,884,972 downwards.
CTGGTATTAATAACTAAATATATTACTATAAACATGTCATTGCATGGCTTTATAAGTACTGCATATCATGCTGGTATTAATAACTAAATATATTACTATAAACATGTCATTGCATGGCTTTATAAGTACTGCATATCATGCTGGTATTAATAACTAAATATATTACTATAAACATGTCATTGCATGGCTTTATAAGTACTGCATATCATGCTGGTATTAATAATTAAATATATTACTATAAACATGTCATTGCATGGCTTTATAAGTACTGCATATCAT